>NW_005362270.1:1510879-1545134 GCF_000412655.1 Myotis brandtii | reverse complement strand
TTACTGATCAGGGCACATACCTAGGTTTTGGGTTCGATCCAAGATTTGGAGCACATACTGACATACTGGAGGAAACTGATCTCTCTCTCTCTCTCTCTCTCTCTCTCTCTTCCCCACTCCCCCTCAAATCAATAAAAATAAATAAAATAAAATGCATGCATTCTGACTCCCAGACCAGGGGTGCATGGGGAAGGAGAGTTGGAAGAAAGGGCCACTCCTCATTCTGCTACTCCTAACCCATGTGACCTGTACACTAAAGCTGCTAATGGTTGGGTTTGTCTGCAAGAAGCCAGGATCGGGACTTCTGGATTAGTGCATCTGTTTTCTGTAGACCTAAGGGTGAACAAAGGCAAGGCATTACTAATCATGGCCCCAACCCCTAATAGCATGTCCTGGTAGTTTGGGCTGACTGATATGTGAGCCTAGAATTCCATTTTTATTTTTTTTTTACCTCTGGCTTGAATCCTTGGCCAGAAGCAAGCAAAACTGGCCTATAAGATACCCTTCCCTCAGGCTGAGCCCTAACTGGAGCTGAGAAAGCTGGCCATTCCCTAAAGCAGCCTGACTCAGCTGCCCACCCACACCTTTTTTCAACTGCATGCCACACTTCTGTTTCCACTGGCCTTTGGAGTGGTAACATTGGCCTCGTAGCCACTCCTCACTTAGGAGATGAGAGGAAACCTGAAGTCAGATCCTCCGGAGTTGCAAAGGGAGGAGCGTCTAAGCAGAGCCCAGAACTTTTCAACGTGCCCCTTGTCTTGGAGAACTGTCATTCAAGCATGCCCTTGACTTGATCTCCACCAGAGGTGAGATGTAGTGCACCCTCCAGAGGTCAATCTTTTTTTTATCTCCAGTTGTCCAATGGGCTGCTCAATAACCAGACCTCCTCACCCCAAGGCATAGATGTCCCCCATAGAGAAAATATCATGTATCATCACAAACAGTCTTAGTAGTAACTTAGCAATACTGTTTCTCTAACCCTTTTCACTGCTTCTGTGTCCCACTCTATCCCACTGAGATAGGAGGCTCACACTCCCAAGGTCTTCACAAATGCCTCATTTGTGCCGCCCACACTCTCTACACTAAGCTGAAAAGTCATGTTCTCTCATATTAACCACGTGGCTAGCAAGCTTGAAGACTAGGTAATGGGCGTCCAAAAGCAACAAACTATAATTGCAACAGAAATACCCACATTTGCTACCACACTATCAAGTTATCATAAATGTATCCCCTCCATTTTAATCAGTCTTCCTTTGCCACAGAGAAAAAAAATACCATCATAAAAAGTCACCAACTTAGAAAGAGAAGAAGAAAGGAACTACAAAAAAGTTAGAAAACTCAAAGCAAAATGGCAATAGTAATTCCATATCCATCAATGACATTAAACATAAATGAATTAAATTATCCAATCAAAAGACAGACACTGGCTGAATGATTGAAAAAATGAGATCCAATGACATGCTACCTACAAAAGATTTACTTTAGCTTTAAGAACATATATAGGATGAAAGTGAAGGGATTGTAAAAAGAAATCCAAGCAAATGGAAACCAAAAGAGAGCAGGGTTGGCTATATTTATATCAGACAAAGAAGCTTTAAGTCAAAAAATGGTCATGAGAGACAAAAAAAAAGGTTATTATATAATGATAAAAGGATCAATTCATTATGAAGATACCATTATAAAAGTTTATGCACCTAATATCAAAGCACCTAAATATATACTAGTAAAGCAAGTATTAAAAGAACTGAATGGAGAAATAAACATCAATGCAATAATAGTAGGTGAGTTTACTATTTCACTTCCAACAGTGGATAGATCATCTGGACAGAAAATCAGTAAAGAAAAATCATATTTGAACAGCACTGTAGAGCAAAAGGTCCTAACAGATATATGCATCACATTCCATCCAATAGCAGCAGAATGTACCTTCTTCTCAAGCACACGGCGAACATTCTCCAGGATAGATCATATGTTGGGCCACAAAACAAGTCTTAACACATTCAAGAAGGTTACAATCACATAACAACAATGCTATGAAACTCGTAGAAATCAGTAACAGGAGGAAAATTGGAAAATTAACAAATACATGGAAATTACATAACACACTCCTGAACAACCAATGGGTCAAAAAAGAAATCAAAATATAAACCAACAAATATCTTAAGACAAATGAAATTAGGAATACAGTGTAGCAAAACTTATGGGATGAAGCAAAAGCAGTTCTAAGAGGGAAATTTATAACTATAAAACACATTAAGAAAAAAAAATAAAGATCTCAAATAAACAACCTAACTTTATACCTCAAGGAACTAGAGAAAAAAAAGACTCACTTTAAGCCCAAAGTTAGTAGAAGGAAGGAAATAATAAAGTTAGCAAAAGAAAGCCCAAAGTTGGTAGAAGTTAGCCCAAACGGCTCAACATCACTAATCATCAGGGAAATGCAAATCAAAACCACAATGAGATATTACCTTACAGCTGTTATAATGGCTACTATAAAAAAGACAAGTGATAACAAGTGTTGGCAAGGATGTGAGGAAAGGGGCACCCTTGTGTACTGCTGGTAGAAATTTAAATTGCTACAGTCATTATGGAAAACAGTATGGAGGTTCCTAAAAAAATTAAAAATAGAATTACCATACAACCCAGCAATCCCAGTTCGGACATATACTAATATCCGAAGGAAAAGAAGTCACTATCTCAAAGAGATATCTGCACCCCATGTTCATTGCAGCATTATTCCCAATAGCCATGACATGCAACCTAAATGCCTGTCAATGGATGAATAGAAAAAGAACATTTGGTATGTATAATGTTTAGTCATTTAAAGAAAGAAAATCTTCCCATTTATGACAACATGGAGGAAACTTGAGGGCATTGTGCAAGTCAAATGTCATATAGAGAAAAACAAATACTGTATGATCTCAATTATGTGTGGGAACCTAAAAAAATTGAACTCACAGAAACAGAGTAGAATGGTGGTTGCCAGGGACTAGAGGAAAAAGAAGGAATAAAGTCATGATGGTCAAAGGGTACAAATTTTCAGTTATAAGATAAATAAATCTTGAGGATCTATCTATAATAATAAAAGCGTAATATGTAAATCGACCGAACAGCCATCTAGATGTCCTTCCAGATGACCTTCCAGACAAAGCCAGGGCTGCAGCCGAGGCTGCGAGGGAGGGATCGAGGCAGCCACTGTGGCTGCGAAGGCCTACTCTTGCACGAATTTGGTGCATCAGGCCTCTAGGAGGTTATAATACTATATCACACACTTGAAATTTGCTGAGTAGATCTTAAATATTCTTACCACCCAAAAAATGGTAACTATCTGAGGTGATGGATGTGTTAACTAACTTTATTGTGTAATCATTTCACAATATCAAAAAAAATTTTTTTTTAAGCATAATACATTTCCTGTTAGTGCTGATATTCCACTTTAAGGAAAACCACTGGCTTGGACTGGTGAGGGGAAATTACAGGAGAAAGTAAAATAGCAGACTTGCATTGTCAGTATTAGAGATAAATATGAGGTCATTCATATTTTAAAGAATAAACATATGTGTATGTGCATTTACCACTCATTCTGCCTCGTGTTCTGTCAGTTCATGCCTTTCCCTTCAGAAATTGTGTGCTTTCACATGGTATATAATCTAGTTTCCCAACAGCTTTAGGAGATGCCAAATATTTAATGACACCCCACCTAGAAACAATAAATACATTTGAGTGAGTCTTAGACTCCTGGGGAAAGGGCTGCTGAAAATTTGATGAAAGGGATTAATAAATTATGACCAGGCTATTAAGATGTGAATCACTAAAGACTCCTGACGCTCTTCCTTTGGCTAATTAGAATTAGGAAACAAATAAACAGACTCACCTCACTGTGCTCAGAATTCCACCCCCTCCTTTCTGAGGTCCCTTAGCTGGTCTACTTCATGGACTTTCATTTAGACTGAAGATGGCTGTAACCGATGGGCAATAAGGTTCTGACAGTGGAGGGGCAGGGCACTGGTTCTCTCACCCAGAAGCTATGACTGTATTGGTGAGATGCCAATCACACAGCTGGGAAGAGGAAAGACCCAATTTGTGGGCCATGGGGTAGCTTCCCAATCGAAGTGCTCCTGCTGATGGATTTCAGGGCCTGCGTCAAGCTGTCATAGATCCAAGCTTTCTGGAAGGAACCTTGGACATGATCTCATCCCACTCTTTTTTGTGTGAGCAGAAACTTATAACAGCTTGAAATCTCTCTCCAAGGAGAGGCGGCAAGTTGCCCAAAGTCGTGCAGCCTTTCAAAGCAAAACTCACACAATAATCTGGGTCTCCTGACCCCTAGACCTCACCTGCTCTTTCTATCTTATTTTACACCTGCTGAGGGGGCCAGAATCCGACAGCTCTGGACTTTCCTATCCAACTCTTTATAATGCAGGCATCAGAGGGCAGGCCACAAGCATCAGGTATCAGGGGGCAGTCCCAGCACCCCAGTGTGAGTGAGCCGGCCGTGACTACACCCCCTGGGTATCTGATGTGAAGCTCTGCCGTCAGTCATCCAGCATGCGTGCAGAAACACTCTTACTCACCTTTGTATCCCAGAGCCTGGAACAATGCCAGACAGAGGAGTCGTCCCAAAAATTGGTTCAATGAATGAATCATGAGAGTATATCTAATTTCAGAACTTTCTCTCTCTCTCTCTCTCTCTCTCTCTCTCTCTCTCTCTCTTTCTCTCAGCACAATGACTCAATGCCAAGAATGGTTAAAAATGCGTTTTCTTCCAATATTTCATGGATTCTGCTGCTTCGAGACAATCTTCAACAAACATCTGTTCAGGTTTACTACATACTAAGTGGTAGGTAAAGAGAACTAAAGCACCACCCTTGTCCCTGGGGGCTCACAGTCTACGGAGAGAGACAGATGTCCAGATGGTTATAATCTGGGATGAAGGTACACCAGGGAAAAGGTACCATAGGAGGGACATACAGATAGGAGGTCGGTGCAGAGGTGACAGCTGAGCTGAGTGTTAAAGGATAAGTCAATTGGAGAATTAACAAGGAAGGGTATTTTAGACAGAAGGAAGAACGTGTACAAAGCCACGGAATGAGACTGCATGAGAAAGCATGGCCAAAGACGAAGGAAGAATGAAATTGGCAAATTTTATGATGTTGTACAAAAAAAAATTTAATTATTTTTTCTTCTTCTCTGCTTGTTTGCTTTTCCAGAAGAGGTCATTGTTGAATAGAAGAAGCATTGGATTTGAAACAGGAATAGCTCAAAAAAGTAATGATTCCATTTATACTTGCTGTACATGCCAGGCTCAGGTACACAGTCACCACATGATGGAGAATTTATTACATCCCCCTTTTACAGATGGGGAAACTGATGCTCAGTGGGTACTAGCCAGTCACTAGCGTTACTCTTTTGCTTCTAGGTCCTACTTGTTGAGACCCAGGGATGTGGAATAATTGGATCCACCACCTTATATACCCTATAAGTCCACACTGTTCTTCTTTTGGCTGGGAGTTTCCTTCTGCCATAAAAAGCAGCGACTCCCACCTCTTCCCTCAACTGGTAATTCCTGCCAGAGCACACGGGACTATCCCCAAACCTTCCAAAGCATCAGGGAACACTGCCCTGCCCACTCTCCTGCTCAGGCACCTCAGGCACCTCTCAACAAACTCCTCAGAGGCCTGGAAGTGTGCCCCTAGGGGTGTACATGGGTGTGGGTACACTGCCCAATCTCTCCCATTTCCCCAAGTACTTACGCCCATTGTTCCATGCCCTCTTGTCTTCCCCATATACTGCTATTCAGAGCTGCCCTCCCCTTAAATTAACAGTTTCTTCCTCAGACTAAAGTCGAGCTCAGTGTCACCTTTTTCAGGAGGCCCTTTCTTCCTCACACACAGTCATTCCCTCCTCTGGGCTTTCCCTGCCATTCGTCACAGCTCAGTTATTTCTGCATCCCACCAAAGATCGGGGCTCATGGAAGGTAAGGACTCTTTTGGATTCATCTCCAGTGTCCCCTGCACAATTAGGCAAACAGTTGGCCTTCCGGGCACAAATGGGCTGGATCCCAGAGAGCATTTAACCCTGACTCTGCCACTTCTCAGGGCCAGTCACAGCCTGAATTAGAAGCTGGTGAAAAATAGGGCCCTCGCTTCACCGGGTCACCATGCAGGTTGACATGAGGCAGGTAGGTGTACCTGAGTAGTCTTCTTGCTCTAATAAACTTCTGGAGGTTCCATAGCCCACGCCCATGTCCAGCCCAGCACTCAGTGGGGGATGTTATGGAATGTGACCAGATGATCTTGATCAGCCCTTTACTCCGCTCCGCTCAGTCCAGGCATAGATGTCTCCACTGCCTCCCCCAGAAAGCATGTGTTGTTTCTAGAGTGGAAAACACCCTCCCTATTTTCCTGCATATTTATTTCTTCTCCTTTTATATTCCTTTGGCCCTTTTAATGATATTTTGCACAAGAGAAGAGTAAAATGCACATACTTATATTTCCATCTTGGACCCCACCCAAGTTTTCAAGTAGGCAGATTTCTTTTAAGAAACATTTCTGACTGAGGAATGCTCAATACTATAACCCTTTCAATGCAAATTGGCTCATTCTCTCGTCATTGGGTTTAAATCTCGGCTCCTCCAATTACTGACTGTGTGATTTGGAACCAATTACTTAACCTCTTTGAGTCAGTTTTCTCATCTGTAAAATGGGAATAATGCCACCATTTTCAAACGAGTGGTTGTAAACTAGAGAAATAATTACAAATGGCTCATAATAGGCACTCAATAAATCACTGCCCTCCTGTGTTTAGGAGAAATTTAATATGTTCTCTACCTATATCTTTCTTTCTATACTTCTTTTCTACTCTTCTGGAGCAGAAAAGAGTGATCAAAATCACACATATCCCAGAAATAAGCCTAGTAAACTAATATCAAAAGTGTCTATTGGGTTGGAAACGACTTTTTTTCAAACCTTAGTAAGATCAGTTTTACTGGAAAGATCGGGCAACAAATTGCCATGAGTTGTGATGAGAACCTGTCACAACTCACACTTCCCCTCTGTCCTCCACATTAGTGTGACCATATCAAATTGTCAAACTCAAGTATCAGTCAGTGGTTTCCGGGCAAACATATTAGGCAGAGCTCAGACCTCCCAAGTCCCAACCTCCAGTAGGCCAGAAATGATAATCACTTGAGAATGTTAATTGAATGCTATAATTATAGCTGATGCCTAATAGGCATTTTGTACTGAGGTTGTGCACTGCCAAGAAAATATTTACTTGGAGAATTCAAGTCCACGACCAAGTCTATTTTTTTTTCACAATAGAAATAATGCTTTAATTTGGCACCACCAGACACACCAGAGTGAAGCATCTTGGATATTTCAAACCTAATCAAGATGTCTCTTCTGCTTTTGCTTCTTTTATAGTCATATGGCTCCTTTCCCTTTGGGATCTCTGCCTAAGTCTTGGGTGGGTTCTTTTGTGTTCCTTACTGAACTTTTAATGAGATCCGCTAAGTTTCATTTATCAAAGTTTCATTTGAGGAGGGGAGGGGGAAGAAGGAAAAGTGAGCTGGGGAGACAGTCTGGAACTTTGGATCAAGTTTCTTGTCTCAAACCCCCTTTCATCAAATCCGTTATTTCCTTTGCAGTTGGTTGCTTATTTCCCTTCGGATTTTTGGTCCATGCTGTTCACAGCAAAACCTTTAAACCGCAGGCTCTCTGGCAAATGCAAATGCTGCCACCTCAGCCTCCTTCCACCCATCACACCTTGGGCAGTTGCCCTTGACCATGGAGTTGGTCTCAGACCATGGAAATGGTGGCCCCTTGTGGTTTTGCCATTAGCACCAGCTTCCCAGTTGTATTCAGGGACCTTCCTGTCCATAGGATGACCCACCCTGCTCAGGGTGGTATTATGCTAATCAGGATGGGTATCCTCACATTTAGGGAAATCTCTTTCTTGCTCAAGCCCTGAGGTGGTCTCTATTTCTCTCTCATTTTCCTCCAGATTTCACAGTAGGTAGTAGGTATGCTTCATAGTTTGTGGTTTAGGGTTGCGGCCTTTTCCTTGTACTATTGAAGATGAAGGGCATTTTTCTCCTCTGTTTTTTATTTGTTGTTGTTTTGAATGGGTTTCTAGGGATGGATGAGAACTAAAAATGCCTGTATGCTGCCATCTTTAACTGGAGGTCCCAAAGGCCTTTTTAACCCAAAACCCTTTACTTATTTCTTATCCTTTTGTATTTTGTGTATTTCTGCAAATTGCTCCAAAGCATGATCTGGAATAAGGTGAGGGCATACGTATGCAAATACTAAAAACCACATTCTTCCATTTGCTCCTTTCTAAACTGCAATTTCTATGTATCTTTGGAAGTCTTTTCATTTTTTTACTTTTCTGGCATTTCTCTTATACAATCTGGAAACTCTTCTATTCTCTAAAAGAACTCAGAGAGATATTCTTTGGGGTCACTCCTCTTCTCCTCTAACCAGAAGGGCAAACTGTAGTACTTGTTGGTGCTGTAAGTAGTTCTCTCCCTTTTAGGCTAAGCCGTATCCCTGAATCTCTAAGCCTCCAGAGGAATGTGTTCCCCTTGAAACTCCCGCTAGCACTGCCATGGAAACGGTCTCTTTCTGGTCTTGATTAAAAGGGCTCCTGGGAGAACTGCTTTTAGGCACCACACCCCACTCCCCTTCTCTGCAGAACTGCTGTGTGTATATTACAGAGATGAGCCCCTACGAGCTGAAGAGCCCCCTCGTTCCTTGTACCCACACCCCTGGGGGCCGTTGAGTGGTGTAAGCATGGCACAGCAGCATCCTGCTCACCAGAGCTCCCACCTGCTTCCTGCACCTGTGTTCTTGGGTTCCTGATCCAAAGGGAAAGAGAAGATGATTCAACCTTGAATATATGTTTATCCTGCTGGTGGAATGTCATTAAATATGGAAAATCATGCAAGTAAAGTTCCAAAGAAATGGGTCACTGGTTTGACTGAGGAGTGCTGGATTCATCATTCACAGTGGGGAAACCGGGTTCCTCAAAAAAGATTCTTGCAGGATCCAGAAGAATAGGAGGGAGGAGAAAGCCACGACCTGTCACTGGCATGAACAGAACAGCAGGCATGAGAGCCCATATCTCATGGCAATCACCTCTACCAAGGCTGCTGTTTACTCAGAGCCTCCTCTTCACAGCTCCAGGAGAAGCACCTCATCCCATCCTGGCCTCCCAATAATCCTTCAAGCTATTTCCTCCATTTAAAGCATAAAGATATTAGTGATTCTGATAGAGAGTGGAAGGGATGATAGGAGTATTTTTAAAGAATGATTACACTGTTGATGACTCCTTGTTTAAGCAAAAATGTTTTAATGTTTGGCTTTAAAGAAATCTCCCAAGAAGCTGCAAATTGAGGGCCCTCGAAGGATGGTCATAAGTTTTTAGTACCCAGTCCTTTCACATCCCTCCAAAGCCCCATGGGCTCAAAGGTGCAAAGCCAAAGCTGCTGGTTCAGGCATCCGCCCACTGTGAAATCTACAACTACTTTCCCAGGAATCCACCAGGGGTCAGGCTACTTACCTCTTCAATCCCACTAAACCTTGGTTGTGGACAGTCTACTCTTCTCCCACACGTATGTTTGTGGTTCTTCAAAGAAGAACTCAGAGCTCAGAAAACCAAAGCCCGGCCCAGGTGAAATCGTTTTCTTTTTTCAGTTTGTTTGTTTTGTAGATAAACATTCATGGGTGCCTGGTATATGCCAGGCATTATTCAAGTGCTATTCAATCCTCACAATGCTTTGCAGTGGATACAGAACCTAAGCAGCTTACCCAAGGTCACTCAGCTAGAGCTGAGCTTCAAATTCAAGTGTCCAGGGTCTGAAATAGCACATTCTGGCTTCACTGTTAATTGAATTTTGTGAAGCACGGAACCAAGTTGGAAAGCCAGGCTTCACGTAGACCAGTTCTCCTAATATTTTGATGTCCCACAGTAGAGCAGAAAAGTGGGAGCTGCCGTCATTGGGGGGTCTTCTCCAGCACATACTGAAATCTACCTCCCTTCAGTTTCTCCCAGATATCCTGGCTCTGGCCTCCAGCCCACATGCAACCCACCTAACTCTTCCTCTCCCTTGATAGCATTTCAGAGTTTGGATGAAAGCTCTCCTGTCTTCTTTCTGTCTCTCTTTTGCAGCCTAGTCATCCTCAGATTCTTCTACCCTTCTGTCTATGGCTAGTTCCAACTCTGCCTTTTATTTCTGGTGTGAGGCTGGGTCATGAGGGAGATCAAAAGCATCAACTATTGTTCGTAATATCATTGGGTATTTGTGTGAGTAAATCCTCACCCTACTCTTCGATTGACTCTACCAGGTGCCAGAAACATTTGAATATGACTTGTAGGTGATTTAGGAACAACCTTGAAAAACCTGCCTAGTGGGTAACAAGATGTTTACCTGTAATTACCTCAGAGCAAAGGTTAAGCACTTTGGAACATTGAAGACATTTTAAAAGACTATTTTCAATATTTGCACAAAGGGAAAATTTGAGAACATCTGTTCTTTAAAATCACTGTAAAATATTCATCTACAAATAACTTAAAAATACTGAGTAGTGAGTCTCTCTGGAGTTATTTGGGTAGGTGAGTTCAGAAAGTCTCAGCTAGGAATAGAATTTTCCCCATGAGTTCTTTCCTAAATCTTTTTACCGTACAATTTTCTTTACAATACTACACCTTTCCTCAGGGATTATTGCCATGATATTTAAATAGGGTGGTTTTTTTGTTTTTTGTAATAAGGGTTTTTAAAAATAGATCTTTGCTGGCAAGTGAGAGAAGTTCTTTTGGAACTGTTTCAGTCTCTGAGATAAACACTGTGTAAAGGAGTGTTGATGCCATGAACCCAGAGAGTCGCCTGAAACACCAGCATGCCCTTGACAGAGCAGTTTCACATTTTGAATTTCATTCTAGGATCAAATATAGAAAGGCCCTGGTCCTTGGACGTTTTGCATCCTTCCTAATGCCTGTGTTTCTGTTTATTTAAAGGCTCTGATCATTTTGACTGATAATCTTGGTGACATTTTGGTAAAGTCAGGATGGAATTCTCTTTGGTACTAAGGATCTCCACACCTCTTTTTTTTAATCCTTCCTTGAGGACATGTTTATTAATCTTAGAGAGAGGAGAAGTGGGGTGGAGAGAGAGAGAGAGAGAGAGAGAGAGACAGACATTGATCGGTTGCCTCCCGTATGTGCCCTGACTAGAATAGAACTGGCACCCCAGGCATGTGCCCTGACTGGGACTCAAACCTGCAACCCTTTGGTGCATGGGATGATGCCCGGCCAAGTGAGCCATGCAGCTGAGGTTCCAGACCTCTTTTATACACAATTCTGTTTGGCACTTGCTTCTACTAAACAGAGGACCTGACCAACTTTGTAATATTTATGAGACCCAAATAAGATTGCCAGATTTAGGGGGGAAAAACACCTAATGCCCAGTTAAATTTGAATTTCAGATGAACAACAATTTTTTTTAGTAAGTTTGTCCCACACACTTGATTATAATTGGCATCCCTATGCCCAAACTTAGTGTCACTGCCCTACATTAATTTTCACTAATGAACTTTAGAAATATCTCCATTGTGTGGTAGAGTAAAAACTGCATCTGTTTTTGAAATCTTTATTAAAGACATAACAAATCCTTTCTTGACAAAAAAAAAATATGTGCCAATTGAGACATATGGCTAGTCTCACCCAATGTATGTGCCTTGCACAGAATTGGAATCTGGGCCTCCATTCATTTCTTAAGAGCTGATAATTAGGGGAAACTGCAAATGAGCTCCAAAGAAAGATGAATGGGGAAGAACATGATCTCAGTACCTGAAGCATTGTAAAGAGGTCAGGAATCTTGTGCCTTAACGTTGTTTTCTCCTGAATGTATTACTGTGTGCAATATACAATAAATACTGGTATATTGACAGATAGCTGGATAAAGGAATGAATATCATATTCAAAGCCTCTTTCTCAAGCCACCACCACAATATATCTAGATGCCTTTCAGATCTCAATGTTGTGTTAGGCTCTAAAATAAGAGATAAATAGGCTTTAAAATGTGTGGCTGTCTGAGGGGTGGGATGGGATGGGATGGGGTGGGTGGAGTGGGGTGGAGTGGGGTGTGATGGAGCAAAAGGAATGGAACTAGAACACCTAAACTGTATAATGATAAAAATGTCAAATGCCAACATTTTATGAATGCTCAGATAACATGTTAAAGTCACAGTGTCTTTTATGTCTCTGAAACATAGGAATTTTGCAGTAGATTGGTACAAGTATGTGTGAGAGGTCTATTAAAGTACTGATCAGAAAGTTTTCTCCACGTAATTGGGCATTAGGGTGGATGTTATTTAATTGCCTAAGTGGAGATTCATTTAATGTTCTCATGCAAAGCCTGTGAAATCAAAGATATTTAAAGTTTTAATCACTTCAACTGAGCCTGCATGAACCTTGTTCCCTCTCCTACTAATCTTTGATCCTTGAATTTGTGATCATTTGGAGAATTTTATTTATATCTGATCAATTTTATTAGATAAAATACTAGCCAGAAAATGCAAGTAACTAATTCATATTTATTTCCCTAAAAGGGGAATTATTTCTGTATAAAAGAACCATAATCCCCATTTTACACAATTCAGATAAAGGCTTGTTTTATCATGCAAATGCAAGTTTTAATAGGTTTTTATTATTGTTTTTGTTTATCCCAATTCACTTTGCAGGTTCATAAAAAAAATCAATGTGGATATTTTATTTTCCAAAGTTGATTTAAGCAAATATGGACAGTGAATGGTCTCCAATTCTATGTACTAAATTTTAGGAATGTATAGTTTTGCTATGCTGGGCAGAAAATAACTATCTACTGCATAAAGTCATTCAAAGAAGCAAACAAGCTTTTGTAATCTGTTCTTCAGCCAGAACTTCTTCAGGAACACATATATAATTGCTTTAATAAAATAAGCCTCTTCATTTTACTTGAAATTGTATTTGAAAATGAAAAACCCAAATTTTTTATTTATAGGACTATGTTGAACAGATCAATCTAATCAATATACAGAATTAGATTGGATTGGATTTGTTTGGAAATGTATTACCTATTCATTCTTACCCAAAAATGGACATGTGCTGATATAACCTAAAACACAGGTGTATTATTTAAAATAATAAGGGACAACCTTTTAGATAGATATTTGAAGTCAACTGATATGTTCTCCTGAGGTGTTAGTTTTTTTTTAAGGTTAAAACATACAGCTTCTTCAACCATTCCATATATGTTATAGTGTCAATACCTGTGACTCCCCCACCTCCACCAAATTCATTTATTAATATTCTAACCTCCGATGTGATGGTATTTGGAGGTAGGGCCTTGGGGATAACTGGGTCATGAGAGTGAAGCCTTCGTAAGTGGGATTGGTGCCCTCATAAAAGAGACCCCCGAGAGCTCACTTGTTCCTTCCACCAGGTGAGGACGCAGCAAGAAGGTGGCAGTCACCAGACACCAAATCTGCCAGTGTCTTGATCTCAGACTTTCCAGCCTCCAGAACTGTGAGAAATAAATATTTGTTGTTTCAGCACCCAATCTATAGTATTTCTTAAAATCCTCACTCAAAGACATGCTTAAAGAGACGAAGGGAGACAAAGAGAGAGAGAAACATTGATATGAAAGAGAAACATCGATTGGTTGCCTTCCACACGTGCCCCAACTGGGGATGGAACCACAGCCCAGGTATATGCTCTGATCAGGAACTGAACAGGCAACCTTTCAGTGCACAGGATGATAACCAACTGAGCCACTCCACCAGTGTTATTTTTGTTATAGCGGCCCGAAGAAACTACTGTAATACCCCTCCATCCTTTGTCTGCTCCTGAACAAGCTGAGGGTTATAAATGACCCATGTGTAGTGTGAAACCAAAATCTGGCCACAGAACAGTGGAAAACTGGCAGGTGGCCTTCCTTGTTCTGGGCACCATACTACTTAAGTGCCACCTGTGTATTGCCTGTTTGGCATCCCAAAACAGCTGTAGGAAGATTTATTTTATTGAGTTAATATGAAAACGAATGTGTTAAGGTAACATTTTGAAGTATTTTAATGTGCTTTCCTTTCTGCCACTCTTTTGTACATCAAGTTTGCCCTTTTCAGCCAGGAGGTCATTGCCTTGAGGAGAGGAAGATTGTCAAAGCCAGAATGCAAAGAGAAAGAGTGTCAGTTCAACCTTTAACTTCCAATTTAGAATCTTAGAACTGTGCAAATCAAGAATCTCATTTTCAAAAGCAATGTTTTGGGGGTAGAAAAAAAGATGTATGGGCTCCAAAGAGCCAAATCTGAAAGAGCTCAGTTTATAGTGGTTACCATAAACCAAGGAATGAATAAAAACAGGAAATAACATTCTTAGGATGGAGGAGAGTACAGGTAGAGGGGAGAAAAGAACAGGAGAGCTGAGATGCCATTACGGTCCTTCCCCTCCCCCCCCCCCCCCCCCTCACACAAGTGCTCCCTCCCTTTCCCCCTCCTTGGCCTGGAGTAGGCGGCCCTCACAGAACATCCTGGTGCCAGAGGGGAGTGCCTGGTTTGTGCTTCCTCCAGATCCTCACTAGCCTTTGTGGGGCTGTCTCATCTGTTGCTCTTCATATGCCAGCTCTACCTCCACTGCATGTTCTATGACGAGCACTGTCTGCGCCATGGTCTCCAGTTGTAAGATCAGCTTTCTCGGAGAACTCTCCAACCTGATTCTAGGCCTCTTACAGTCTATGGGCCTTTTTGGCAGCTCTGAGTCCCCCCCTGAGCTCAGGGGACATTTCAATTTCCTCCCACATACATGCGGGCATGGAGAGCTAGCCGGGGTGGTATAGTGCTTTCCTCCAGTCTCTGCCTGCACACACCATCCCTCCACATCTTCTCTACCGTAGTAGGTCGCTGGGACTCAAAATACCTACAAGGCCATTTTCTCCTAGAGTTCCTGATGATAACTCAAGCGCTGGGGTTATAAACTTATCTGGGGCTATCACCCCTGAATTTTAATTAAATAATATTAACTCATTTAAGTATATTTATATTTTAGTTCACAAAGCATAACTGTACAGTTGGATGGATTTTCACATCCAGACAGATCAGGAAATAGACCATTGATAGCACCCCAGAACTCCTTCTTGTGCCCCCCCAATTATTAATACCCCTTCCAAAGGTAACCACTATTTTGTCCATTATCACTATAGCTTAGTTTTGTGTTTTTTGTGTGTGGGTTTTTTTTTTAACTTTATACAATGTACATTCTTTGGTGTCTGGTTTCTTTCACTCAATGTTATGTGTGTATTACTCATGTACATTGTCACCTATAGCTATAGCTTATTCATCTTCATTGCTGAAGAGTATTCTGTTGAATAAATAGGTCACAGTTTCTTTATTTTTCCATCAAGTGATGATAGATATTTGAATAGATTATGTTTTAGGCTATTACAATTGATGTTGCTATGGACATTCCTGGTCGTGTTTTATGTGGCCCACATGTACACAGTTATATTGGATTTATACCTAAGAGTAAAATTGCTACTGGATCATAAGTTATGTGTATGTTCAGCATTAGTAATTGCTGAGAGTTTCCCAAAATGGTCATGTTAGTTTAAAACTTAGGAAATTATAGTTTTTGCAGTCAAAATAGTTGAGTATCAGTAATTCTGATGGTTTAACCCAATTTACACTTATATCAGCAAGGGATGAGAGTTCCAGTTGCTCCACATCCTCCCCAACCTGTGATAACTATCAGTGTTCTAGATTTAACCATTTCAGTGAGTGTATAGTGTTATCTCTTTGTGATTTTAATTCCCATTCTCATGACTAATGACCCTTAACGCTTTTCATATCCTTATGGCCATTTGGATGTCTCTTTTATGAAGTTCTGTTCAAGGTTTCTTGCATTTTTTTAAAAATATATTCTTATTGATTTTTTACAGAGAGGAAGGGAGAAGGATAGAGAGTTAGAAACATCAATGAAAGAGAAACATCGACCAGCTGCCTCCTGCACACCCCCCACCGGGGACGCGCCCGCAACCAAGGCACATGCCCCCGACTGGAATCGAACCCAGGACCCTTCAGTCCGCAGGCCGACGCTCTATCCACTGAGCCAAACCGGCCAGGGCATTTCTTGCATTTTTAAAACATTGTATTACCTATCTTTTTCTGATTGATCATACATGTCCTTTTATATTCTCGACACAAGTTCATTGTCAAATACATGTTTGTAAATATCTTCTCCCACTTAGTGATTTGCTTTTCCCTCTCTTAATAGTATATTTGCTGAACAGAAGTTCTTTGTTCTTAAGTAGTCCAATTTTTTAAATATTTGCCTTTTTGTCTAATGCTACTTCCCCCCAATGTTTAAGAACTCTTTGTCTACTCCAAAGTCATTAACATATTCTCCTATGGTATCCTCTAGAAGCTTCATAATTTTCACTGTTACATTTATAGCTATCTTCCACTTGGAGTTGATTTTTGCATAAAGTGGTTTTTTTCCATATGGATATCCTGTTGACCCAGAACCATTTACTGAAAAGTCAAATGTTTTCTCACTGTACTGCAATGTCTCCTTTGTCATAAACCAAGTAACTGTACAGGTGTTGGTCTATATCTGGACTTTCTATTCCATACCACTGGTTTATATCGATCTCTTATCAGCACTACACTCTTGTAATTACTATAGCTTTACCCAGTAGGGTAAGTCTTCCCATTTTATTCATGAAGATTGCCTTAGGTATTATTGGTCTCCATATAAATTTTAGAAGCAGGTTATTAATGTTTAAACACACACACACACACACACACATCTGCTGACATTTTGATTAGGCTCAGAATAAACTATAAACCAATTTGGGGGAAGTGATAATATTGAGTCTTCTAATCCATGGATGTGGAATAGTTTTCCACTTGCTTAGTTCTTCTTATGAAACAGCAAATGCTTCCAGAGAAAAAGTAATGCAGAATGGCAGGCTCATCTCCATGAGTTTTCTTCTTTCAAGGATCTGACACTTCAGGTCCTGGCTGCTTGGTAGCTCATCAACACCTTCAAACATATTTTCCCCTAGTTTTTCTTGGAAGGAGGTTGATCTGATACAAGCTCATCTATCAAAATGGAAGTGAGTATAAGATAGATAGTAGAGATATGGTAAGGCTGGAGTCTGGTATCTAACAAAGCTGAGTTCAAATCCAAGCTTTGCTCTATTTGCTACTTACTCTATTTGTGACCTTGGCAAGCCTCTGTTTCCTTTAAAAACACCATATGCAAGACACAGATATGGGAGATGATGGGGTGTATGCAGAGAATGGCTATTCTTCTGGAAGAAGAATACATGAAAGAGAAGACTAAATATGTAGGGAGGAGTCCACATGTTATCACCAATAAGCCTGTGTAGTCGCCTTGCACCAGCACAGTGCTTTGAGAGTAACTTGTGCCACTTCTCACAGATGGTACAGTAAGTGATGGCTCCTGGGTTTCAATCCAGGCAGCCAGATCCCAGGCATCTGCTCCTAACCAGAGACTTTAGCAGTGGACCATGGAGTCTAGACCTTATTCTACATTCATGGAGAGCTTTCAGAGTTCTTTAAGACTAAAATGATACATGATTTAGGAAGATCACTCTGGTTATGGTTGAAGAATGAAAACTCTCCACATAATTTTTATATTTAGATTTCTATGTTGTTGTCCTATATTGTTTAAACAAAGTAAAACCAACCAACCAACCAAAAACTCCTGCAATATATCAAGTCATGTATCTAAAAAGATCACCACCCAACTTGTTGCAAATGTTACCGTTTTCTTGGTTTAATATTTTCAGTCTTGAATTTCTGGATTCGTAATTCCTACCAAACAAAACTACTTCTTGAGAAATGAGTATGTGTGAAGTATTATGTCTTCTATATATATTTGTCTTCCTTTCTGACCCATTTTCACATGTTTGAGATTGCTATTCTTATTAGCTATATTGTTTTCGTGTTTATTATTATTAATTTTTAATTACTTAAAAAATCCCTCAATAGCATAATCTTATCAACGTTTCTGTGTGTGTCTTCTACTGGCATGGGGGATTTTAGATGCTATAGATTATTTTTAATAAGTTATTCAAATTTCTCTGGTTGTGAAAATAGTGTGCATATTTAGCCTACTTTTATGTGAAATCGTGTTTCTTTTGTGTGATTGATTCTTAATCTATTATTAGCTTTTTCTCTCTGCTTGTTGTCATTTTATCCCATTTGTTCTTTTCATTAAAACCTCATCGTTGTCTGCCTTTTGGCATAGACATTTTAGCTTTGCATATTCTAAGTAGGTGATGTTATCTAGTATTATTTCTCACACTTAAATGCTGCATAAATTTATCACCTCTAAGCAACCGGGCCAATATCATTGTCTTCTTATTTTTTAGACTCCTATTGTCTTAGTTTCTCAGTCAGTTCAAGCTGCTATAACAAATTATCATAGGCTGGGTGGCTGCAACAACAAGCATTCATTGCTCACAGCGCTGGAGGCTGGGAAGTCCAAGATCAAGGTGCCGGCCGATCTGGCGCCTGGTGAGAGCAGCTTCCTGGTTTGCAGATGGCTTTCTTGTTGGATTCTCATATGGCAGAGAGCAGAAGGAGGAAGCCAGCTCTGTCCTGGCTCTTCTTAATAAGGGCACTAATCCTATTCATGAAGCGGGAGACCTCTCTAACGACCTCCCAATACCCTCACATTGGGGGCTAGGATTTCAACATATGCGTGGCAGGAGGACGCAGGCACACATGCCGGCCATAACACTCAGGCTTGACGTTGAAATCCTCTCTTCACTTACAGCGACGATTTCACTGTTTGCTGCTTCATTTGCTGGCTTCTCCGGATACTTACTTGGTCTATGAATGTAATGGATTAGTTGTCTCTTGAGTCTATTATTAAAGTGATTTTTTTAAATCAGTTAATAGTGAAGATTCTCAACATGATTTCACGTGTCCTGCAATGATAACAATCATCATAATAACCATAATAGCAATGATCATAAATTTGATAATAGATATCCATTATGCTCCTAGCCCGGTGCTAAATGGTCTGCATACATCCTCTCATGAATCCTCCCAAAATAAGTATCACTAACCGGTTCATCATCAGACAACGCTAACCCCGACACTCAGAGCCAGAGTGCGATTTAAACCCGGGCTTTCTGACTCCGAGCCTGTGCTCTGCTATATTTAACACTCGCACCATGTGACACAGTTGCTTGTCAATAACACTCCCAGTTCGGCTGAGCTCATCCTCTGGTCTCTGACTTCATTCTTGAGATTTCTGTTGACTCGGTTTTGCCATATAAAAACCTCCCGGCGTTTCTTTGAAGCAAATAGAACAAATAACCTAGTGGGAATTTTATGGCAAGAACTGAAATCAACATTCCTACTTCCAGGTCACACCGTCACTTCAACTGTATTTTAGAATCCACACAATCTATTGACTTCCTCGTGTTTAAAATCCTTTCTGAAGTTGTTCAGGATGTGTACTTGGCTCTCCTTTAAATGATTCCCTGTGCTGTTTGGCATGAAGGTGCCCAGAGATTTAGTTGTCATTCTTTTGTGCAAGTTTGCATTCCACCTTCTGGAAGCAAAGAAGAACATGACCAGAACCTGGAGTAACACGTGTCCCCATCCCCAGACCTGTGCCACCAGGGAGCACACACAAGCCCCGGATAAAGAGCAGGTGCCAGAGGACTGCATGGAGATGGCCACCCCGCCTCCTGGCTGCAGTCTCCCAGGAGAGGCCATGCCCTGTCTGCGTCCGTCTGCACCCTCGCTGCCCCTTTGGTCCCCTGCAGCCCGCGACTGGCTGGGCCAGGGCTCATGAACAGAAAAGCGGATTCCAGCTCTTCGTCAGCACTGGGGCTCCTCCTGGCCGAGCACCGGGCTCCTTTCATTGCTAGATTCCATCCTCTTGTTCTAAATCAATCAGCCCACCCCGGCCACGTGACCGTGCCTTTCTGTAATCCAGTATTTCCACCTCAACTCCCGCTTTTGTTTCACCTTCAAGCTGTAGAGCACATTTCCAACATCTTCACATAGGTTTTACTTATAATATTTAATAGGTCCAAAGATGGAGTTTAGAAGCATAGAGAAATTTTCCCTGCAGGTTTAGCCTGAGTAATTAACAGGTTATGGATTCACGTGTGCAGGGGGGGAAAAAAACCTCAGCAAGAATATGTTGCTTTCCTGCGCCAGAATCTCTCGGGTGTATCTCTTTGGGGGACTCCTTAAGATGACTGTTAAACAATATGAGGGCATCTCTGGCTCTTCTGGGTGTGAGACCATCCACTAGCACCGAAAATTTTCCCCATTTACCTCGCTTATTCCTCTGGCACTTGGCAGAGCTAGAAGCAGCCTTTACAGTTTTCCTCTTTGTTTTTGCAAATCTCTGATTCAGTGGTGTGTTATCCTCCACAACGCATTCTCCTAAGTCTCTGTCATCTTGTTTTCAGCTTTATTTCGGAGCTTCTGCCTCCATCTGTGTTCCAAAGCCTTTTATAATGTGTCTTCCTCAGAGAGACCCCAGGGCAGCTATATTGATTTCTTTTGATACAATAAGAAGAGTTCAGGCAAATAGGATCACTATTCACACTAACCTTTAACCTTCTCTCTCTCTCTCTCTCTCTCTCTCTCTCTCTCTCTCCTCTGCTTGGACCACTATTGCCACCATCACTCCTGTACTCCTGGCGTTCTAGCTGAAGGGTAAAGCCATTTCTCTTTCCCCTTAATTTAAGGGGATCTTAATTCAAGACAGATATTGGCTTTCTCTCAACTCCTTTAATTTGCCAAGCTCCTTCTCGCCTCAGGGCCTTTGCATAAGCGGCCCCTCTGTCTGAAACTGCAGACTGACTCTTCATCTGATTCCTCTCTCCTCTCACTCTCAGGTTTCTGCTTTCTTGTCACTTCCTCAGAGGGAATTTTCTGGCCAGAACTCCCCTCTCGCCCTGCCTGCCCCCGCCGACATCTAAATTACATCTTCTATGTCACTCTCAGTCCTATCATCCTATTCTTTTCCTTCATACCACCTATCACATTTCCAATGATTTCCACATTCGTGTTTGTTTCATACCCTGCCCTCCCATTTCATACCTCTAAGTCCAATGAAGGCTGGGGAGTATTTGCCATTGTAACCACACACCCAGCCCAAAGGCATAAAAAGGCCTGCAAGCAATATTTAACTAGATGAGTACATGACTGATTAAATGCTGGACATTTTAGGACTATTTTTCTAGAAGATAGAATAAAACAACAAACTTGAAAAAGTTAGTACCTGAAGAGGTTAGAGAATTCACTCATCTTAATTTTACTGACCATTGAGCCTAGTAGCTTGCCTGGGTTTTTACGTGGAAGAAACTAGTGCTAGAATGAACGGCCATCCCAATTTGCTCAGGGCTGTCTTGGCTTTAGCACTGAAAGTCCTACACCCTAGGAAATCCTTCGGTCCCAACCAAACCGATGGCTGGTCACCCCACCTAGCACAGTCCTTGGCTTAACCCACCTGGGATGAGAATAACAAATTTTTCTGCCCTCAATATTTTTTTCTCAGCATTAAGATTGATTCATTTTTGTGGACATTCTGGCTCTACCAAAATTTCCTCTTCCCCTTAAATGCAAAGATGTGTTTTGGCTGGAAACCAAACCTGGGGCTAGGCTCTTATTTGGGTTGGTGTATTAAACTTAGGGACCATAAATTTTGCTTTTTCCTAGAGTGGCTGTTGCTAAATATGGTACTATTTTTTATTATATTGAGTTGTACAGGATAACATTTCTCTTCTTTCATTGTTGTTAAGATCTTTTCTTTGCACATGGACTTCAAGAATTTTTTGGCCACTAATTATCAGGGTACACCTTTATCTGGGTTTCTTTTTGTGGGTGTTCTTGAAATGTTTCTATGATAGTTCTTTAGGAACCATATTGTTCTAAGAATTTTTCTTTATTTTCTTCCTTTTTCCCTGGTGTTCCCCCCCCCCCACTTCCTTCAGATTTACCTGTACTTTGGGGAGCATTCCTCCTCTGCCTTTATTTTCTTCCTTTTTCCCTGGTGTTTCCCCCCCCCCCCCCCCCCACTTCCTTCCGATTTGCTTATACTTTGGGGAGCATTCCTCCTCTGTCAATCTTCAAGGCCCTCTCTTGTTTTATAGCCCAATTTATGGAATTTCTTGGCTCTAGCTATCTTTCCCCTCTCATCTGTGAGCCTATTTTCTATTTCTTCCCATCGGCTGGTAATGATTTCCAGTTTTCTGGTCATTGTTTCTAATGTCCTTTTTATAATTCCTTGAAGCTTGTGATTATTTAAAAAAGGGTTGATTCAAATCTTCCTGTTTCTAAATTTCTGAGAAATGCTTTGTGAACCATTTCTTTTCTCTGTCCTTCCTGCCTGCTTCCATTTTATTTCATCTTATAATAGTAATTACTAACAATACCACTCAAAGGTATCTTGTTTCATTTGGACACCTTTTTTTCTTTCCTGAATTAATTTACTAACTAGTCTATTTTCTTTCTTGAGGGGTTTGCCCGCCTAGTAACTCAGCAGCCCTCATGACTCCTCCTCTGCTTTGAGTTTTAATAGAGATCTATTTTTATAGGAGACAAAAAACCCCACCAATTTGAATGCAAAAGCTTGTAATTCGTTTTAACCACATCTTTCCACTTTTGCCATTGAAAGTTAGTTATTGAGACAGAGCCCATGGCCACACCATCTACCAGGTACTGTCTTCTCTGGATTGTAGACGTAGGGGTTCAGAAGCATCCTCACTCTTGTGAATCCAGACCAATCATGTGATATGATATGGAATCTACCCAGGACTTAGGAGAAAAAAATATTCCATGGGTAGTTATTGGAAAATCAGTAAATAGGAGTGGTGTGTGATAAGGTGCAAAAGAGAAGCACTTGGCTACCAGAGGGACTGTTGCCAGCTCATGAATAATCAAATCAATATGAAAATCTTAATAACCAAAATAACCTCCAGGCACAACAGACTCAAGGTTTGGTGCCAAATGCCATTTTCATTGACTTCAAGATAGATCCTCAGGAAACCTTCAAAAACTGGAGTTTATTGAAAGGATGCAATAGCAGCTCTTGGCCAATGCTTGCTTCTCTCTCTCTCTCTTTCTCTTCCCTGGAGTTTCTGCTGCTTTCTCTTGGTTTCCTGTTCAAATGCCCTAAGCAGATACAATCGTACAGGGCTGTATGATGGGCACCCAGTAGGAATTTCTCTGTTAGGCAGCCTTTAGCTCCAGCTGGTCCAATCAAAACAGGAGATTTGTTCGCTCAAAGCATAAGGCTTTATAAGCCATAAAATAATTGTTAAGAAGCTACTTTTCTCAGAAGGGAACTGAGTAACTGGCACCTTAGAGGCTGTGTGAGGAGAAAAGTAAGAATATAAACAGTGGCTAAAACAAATGAATTAGATGTTGTGACCAAGCTAGAAAGGAGCTGCAAGAGGCTTCCTGAATTTCTCCTGTGACATGTTTTGCTTTCTTTGCCTCCATGCCTTTTGCTTTGATGTATGAGGTTAAATAAAAACATCAATATTTTACCATTATTCCCTTACAAAAATGGAGATTTTGCTAGCTTTGATTAATATCTATTACTTGAAATACCACTGGCTTCCTCTGCTGTCATTTTGAATCTAACTCCTACTTATCCTTTAACATTCAGTCCAAATGCCAATCCACCACGAACCTCCTTTGAGTCTCCCAGCTAAAAGGAACCATGGTCCCCTCCCAAGTCCCACATATTAATTTATCATGACCCTAATCACTGTCCACATAGGATTGAAGGTATGCTCCTACGTGGCTCATCTCAGCTTCTAGCCATGAACTTCATTTTTGAACCCAACTGCCCCCTTCCCCAGCTCCTTCTAGTGTCACATGTAGCACCAAGTAGGAGCTCATGGCAGGCAGAATACTGATCCATAGGTTACCTTAATTGGCAAAAGGGAACTGAGGTTTCAGATGCAATTAAGGTGGCCAATCACCCGGCCTTGAGAGGGAGCTGATCCAGGTGAGTCCAGTCTAATCACATGAGTCCTTAATAGCGGAAGAAGAGGCAGAAGAGAGGGCCAGGGTGATGTAACGTGAGAAGGACTCAACCTACCATGCTGGCTTTGAAAGTGGAGGAAGGGGACACAAGGCAGGAAAGGCAAGTGACCTCTAGAAACTGGCAAACACAAGGAATCAAATTCTTCCCTTGAGATTCCAGAAAGAACACAGCACTGCCAACACTTTGATCATAGCCCCGTGAGACCTGTCTGACCTCTGACCTACAGAACCATCTACACTAATAAAAGAGAAAGATGCAAATTGACTGTACCTTTGCAATGCCCAACAGCCAATCAGGAGTGAATATGCAAATTAACCCACCAAACATGGAGGTTAATTTGCATACACAGGTGCCATGGTGATGATACAGGCATTCCACACAGCCCCAGCCGCTCCGGGCCTCTGGGCAGCGTGGAAAGGCGGAAAGGCGGCTCAGGGTCAGAATGAAGGCAGAAAGGTGGATCTGGTGCCAAGTGAAGGCAGTGCTGGCAGCCAGAAGAAGGAAGGCCCATTCTTGCACGAATCTTCATGCATCGGGCTACTGGTAAGAAAATAAATGTGTTAAGCTACTCCGTTTGTGGTAATTTGTTACAGCTGCCATAGGAAACAAATATGAAGTTCAGTAAATATTTAATCAATTGTAATGATTTATATTCTTTTTTAAAATTTCTAAACAATAATTAAGTCAACCCAAATTTCATAGTCTCATATTTAAAAGATTTGTATCTATGGAGATGAGTAGAAATATAAATGTTCTTTTCATTAAAACACTTTTTAGAAAAAGTAATTCTTAACTTTCTATCAAATTTATATACATAGGTTTTGTCATCTAGTTTACTTTTTAATTTTAGCTAAGGAGAGTTGGATTTTTTTGTTTGTATATTTTTTTTTAGGAAAACTAAACCAAACCAAAACATCAACACAAAATGAAACAACTTACATGTTATCTAAACTCTACGAAGTAGAATAGGCAATTCACAATAAATCAAAATTGTTTTGATTATTTATTTTTTGTGGCAAACTTTCTCTAGCTCATTTAATTTTCTTTTTCCTCTCAACAAAGCTATAATTTTTTGAAAATGAGCAAAAACCTTAAGTTAAATCAATTCAAGAAAAATCTCTACTTCTTTCTTACCATTTTTGATTATAAAAATAGTGTGTTTATTTATATTTAAAGGTGGAAGGATTTTTTTTTATCCTTACCAAAGGATGTGCTTTTATTGATTTTAGAGAGAGAGGAAGGAAAAAAGAGAAACATCGATGTGAGGGTGAAACATCTATTGCTTGCCTCCTGCACACATCCAACCAGAGATAGAACCCACAACCTGGGTGTGTGTCCTGACCGGGAATTGAACTGGAGACCTTTCTGTGTACTGGTGGATGTTCGGCCTCTATGGTGTTTGTTTATTTTACAGAAATTAAAAAATAGCAGAAAATTTTTTAAACAAATAAATTTCAACTTTGATCTCATCATCTAGAAATAACTCCTGCTACACTGAAGTGTATTCTCTTTCAGTCTTCTTGCCAAGTATGTGTGTGACTGTATAAAATTTTAATAAATTTTTGTGATTATACTATTTTGCATCATATTATTTTATCACCTGATATTTTTAGATGAGCATTTTTTATTTTATTAAATACTTTTGAACCAACCATATAATTGGATAACAATCTACATGGGCTAATTAAGCTCTACCGTGCAAGCAGATGGAACTCCTGAGGGAAGTCTTCTCATTTCTTAGTGGAAAGATGAGTCCATTTTTCTGCCCCTGGTTCTGCGATCAAGTGTGTGGAGCCTCCCAGGGGCAGCTGATAACAGAAAGAGACGCCTTTTGTGGAGACCCAAAGCTATCCCTGTGGCCACTCCATGTCATGCAGACTCATCCACCTCCTAACAGTCCACACACATTGTGTTCCAAGGTGCCACTTATTTTTAGGAGATGTTTTCCTCTTGTTTCTGCAGCTGTTTTTAATCACAAGCTTTGGGCACTGCATCCCCAAGAAACCCTGGCAGAGACAAAGGTGTGAAAAAGGAAGGGACAAGGCCTTGTCAGAGCCATCTTGGACACCTTACTCACGGAAAGGGACTTATCCCCATAGAACTTCATATGTACCCCTGTGCTGTGACAAAAAAAGCAGAGAAATAAGGCCAGACACACCTGGTTTAAGCCCCACACTGCCTTTAATTGCCCACTGCCTGACCTGGGGGAAATCCTTAAGTGAATTTCAGTCTCCTCCTCTGTGTAAAAATAAATACAACATAAATTATAAAGGTTAAATGAACATGTAAAACTGCTTGTAAACAATAATGACCACTTCTGTACCTTGAATAGAGAGGGAGAAATAGCTTCTAGGGCATTTTTTATGCCCCTCATTTTTATTTAGTGTACTTTTTGAAGTTATCAACAACAAAGTGAACCAACATACATACAGGGGTGGGCAAAAAAATGTTTCATATACTCTGTGAGTATGTGAAACTCAGAGTTTATTCTTTAATCATTATTTATTAACTATTGTATTATTTATTTGTACTGCAACTGTAAGCCTATTTTTACCCACCCCTTTATATATCTAAAACTCTACAAGGAGATTTGATAATTCAGAAACAATCAAAATTTCTAATGAAGTGTTGCTATGAGCTGTAACAAACCCCAAATTTCAGTGGCCCAACACAATAAAAGTTTTGTTGCTCATGTGAAATACCCAACACAGGTGTTGCTGGTTGGTGGACAGTCTTCCAAGGAACCCAGACTCCTTCTATGTTGTGGCTCCATCCATGTCCTGGAGGGCTTCAGGATCCTCTGCATTCAGCCAGAAGATGAGGAAAATAAAAGGAGGGACAATACACACACTTACTTCTTAACCTCCACAGCCAGAAAGTGACACTCATTAATTCTACTCACATTCCATTGGTAAGAATCTGTTTCATAGCACACCTCCCTGGGAAAGAAGCTGAGAAATGCAGTCCAGATTTGGTGAGCAGCTAGCCAGCCTGTCACATATATTAATATAATTAATAGAAGGAAACATATGCCAAGAATCAATGCTGAGATTGAGCATTACCTATAGTTCTGGGCTAAAAGTGAATGATACGGTTTTCTTTGTGGTCTCTTAGAGTTGTTTACAGAACACTCTTATAGTCTTATCCTATATAATAAAAGCTTAATATGCTAAGTGTCCGGTCGTCCAGTCGTCCATTCAACCAATCAAAGCATAATATGCTAATGATATGCTAAGGCCTCTCAACCGCTTGCTATGATGTGCACTGACCACCAGGGGGCAGACACTCGGACCAGTAGGTTAGCTGATCGGGGTCTGGCTGATCAGGTCTGGCTGATCTGATCGGGACTGAGCGAGACAGGCTGGACATGCCCTGGAGGCCTCCCATGGCCCCTCCTCCTGGCCGGCCCCACCCCTGATGGGCCCCCATTGGGGCAGGTCAGCTGGACCCCATCCATGCACAAATTCGTGCACCGGGCCTCTAGTAAGCATATAATGTACAGCATACTCTTATGGTCATGTTTTCAGAAGTCTTCAAAGGAAGACTACATTTGCTTATGCATGTATTTGTTGACTCTTCATTCATTCAAAAAGTAGTTGTCAAGCACACCCTATGAGCAAGTAACTGTACCCATGAGAAGTCACACTTTGGAGGTCTAGGCTCTCTCTTTGTTCTGTAAGCTTCAAGAAGAGAGCTGCCTTGCCCAGGTGCCTCGGTTCCATCTCAATACGGAGCAAAGATTCCAACGGCAGGCTGCTGACTGAGATCTGGCAGCTCTGCCTCTGATAGCTGTGTGGCCTTGGGCAAGCTATCTAGACTCACGAGGCCTCTGCTTTCTTATCTGTAAGATGAGGAGGAATGAGGGAGTTCCTGCAAAGCCTCAGCACCGTGCCTGAAACGCAGAGAGTTGCCCACACGTTAGCTCTGAGACCATCATCACCACACCTTCCTCAATCCACCACCCTGTAAACCTACACTGAGTGGCCAGATTATGACCACCCCATCAGTACTTCATTGACACTTCCAAAAATACTGAATATTGAAAACTTCCTAAGCAAATACTCTCAAGGTTTTATTATTATTATTATTTGCATAACGAATTCACTACATTGTACTGATGGGGTGGTCATAATAATCTGGCCAGTCATAATAATCTGGCCACTCAGTGTATAGCAACCCCTGCTTGAATGTGCAGTTTGGGGAACCGAGCAAAGATTTTGTTATTCAAATAACTTTTCTTGAATGCACTAGCTGTGAAATTTGCCAGTGAGGATGTGTGAAGTATGATCATTTTGATGATGGGAAGTTGGAAAGAGAATGTTCTAAATCATGGCTTGCCAGTCCTTTTCATAGACAAATATTAATAGATATCATTTATTAAATACCCCCTTCTGTGAAAAACATTAAACTGGGTTTTTTACACTTTCACTTTTCTCTAACTGCCACAATCATCCCATGAAGGAGGTGTTGTCGCCTGTTTTACTGAATGCACAGCGATAACATGAAGATGAGGATCAGAGAGGCTTGTAATTTGCCCCAAAGTCACACAGCTGGTAAGTAGCAGAGTCAGGATTGGACGCCAGGTCTGTCCAGCTCCAGGTCTATTCTCTGCCCATGGGCACACCGCAGCCCAGGTTCACTTAATGGGGTTCTTTCTTGGACGTGGCAGGAAAGAATCACAATATTCACAGGACACTTAATCATTTTCAAATTCCATGCTCTCATTTGGTCCTCATATCACACTGTGAAATAAGCAGGGCAGGGACTGCTATCCTCTTTGGCCAGTGAGGAGAAACTGAGGCTGAGGGAGGCCCCTCCGTGTTGTGTGAGGGAGTCAGGAATAATAATAATAACAACAACAGCAGCAGCAGCAAGCATTTCCTGGGCGCCAGCTACCTACCTGCCCTACCTGTGAAAAGTACTTTATACATTTCTCATCAAATGCCCTTGCAAACTCCAGGAGATGAGTGCCTTTATTAGCCCCAGTTTGCACATGCAGGGACTGGCACTTAAATATTAGGATCCTGTGCCAACCAGCATGCTATGAAGAAGACAAAATTGAAACGTGTTCCAAGCCTAGAGAGACTGAAAATTCTGTTTCCCATGCCCCTCATCTGGAAAAAAACAAAACAAAAACAAAACTACTTATCCATTCGACAGGTACTTCCAGAGGGTCTACTCTGTGACAGGAGCAGCATCTAGGCAGAAACTGGCCCTGCTCTCCTGGTGGCAGCTTAGGAAAAGACAGATAATAAACAAGGAAACAAATCGGTAAGTACTATATTCTGGTAGAAACAGTGCTGTGGTGGACATAAAACAGGCTAAAGGGGTCGAGAATGGCGTGGAGTGGTTATTTCAGGTAAGACGGGGATATTAGGCCTGGTGCCTGAGTCTTAATGAGCACCCAGCCTCCAGCCACTCAGACCCCTAGAGGAAGCCATCCCGGTGCAGGGAGCAGTGAGTGCACTGGCTCTGAGGTGTGACGAAATCTGATGTGTTTGAAGATGGGTAAGAAAGCCGGACTGGCCGCAGACTATAGCTAACAGTGGAATAAACCTAGAGATGAGAACACAGAGAATACGGATCATAGGAAGATATGCTCAACTATTACTTGGGAATGTAGGTGCAAACATTCTACATAATGAATAGTAACAAATCAAATCCAAGAGTATATTAAATAGTACATTTTGTCCAAGGAGAGCTTATTCAAGGGACAAAGGACAATTCAACATTAGAGAAATTCATCCTGTAATTCACCTCAAAAATGAGGTAATATTACTTACCTCAATAATAAGCATTCAATAAAATTCAGCATTCAGAATTAATTTTTTTTAATCTCAGAAACTCAGAATGGAATGTAAGTTTCTCAACATAAAAAAATATCAGAAATTATTATCAATTAAATACTTAATGGGGAGACCTTAGATGATCCCACAAAAGATTAGAGCAAGACAGGATTAATTGCTATCATTGATATTAGTCATTATTGCCCTGGAGGCCAAAAGACAAAGAAAATAGAGACATAAAGCTTGGAAAGAAAGGAGAAAAAACACCTTTCACTTTTTGTAAATAATATGATTGCCCATCTAAAAAAAATTTTCAAGGAATCAATTGAAAACTATTAGAACTAATAAGTTCAAAACTATGGAAAGGCACATCCATTTACTTAACCCAATAGCTTTCCTATGTACTAGTATCAAGTAAATAATAATTTTAAAAGGATTCAACTTATAACGAAACATAAGAGTCCTAAAAAACAAATATAATTTTTAAATTTACCTTCAAAATCTAGTTGACAGTAAAATAACATGAAAACCTAAATAAATGAAGTGACAACCCTGCTTGGGAAGACTTAGTATTGAAAATACACTGATTTCCCCCACATTTAGTCATCAGTGCAGTTCCAGTTAAAATTCAATAGCATTTTTTATTCAGGTCTCAACCTACCTGATGTCAAAACACTCTGTAAGCTATAGTGATTAAAATGGTCTAGTGTTGGTACAGATATTGACATACAGATCAATGGAACAGAATCATAAACCTAGAAACCAACCCGAGTACATATGAAAATTAAATAGACAATAACAGGGGTAGTTCAAAAAGAAACACGGAACTAAACATGAGTGAGATCAGACCAATTAGCTATTTATTTGGGGAAAACATTAAATTAGATTCCTAATTCACACCATCTATCCACAGAAAATAATTTTCAGATGAATTAAAGAGCAGAAGTATAAAAATATTAGAAAAAATACAGGTGAATAGTTAATGGGTTTAGAATAGTAAGGCCTCCGTAAGCAAAAGACAAAATCTGCCAACCATAAAAATTTCCTTGGCCCTGACCAGTTTGGCTCAGTGGATGGAGCATCGGCCTGCGGACTGAAGGGTCCTGGGTTAGATTCCAGTCAAGGGCATGTACCTTGGTTGCAGGCACATCCCCACTGGGGGGTGTGCAGGAGGCAGCTGGTCGATGTTTCTCTCTCATCGATGTTTCTGACTCTATCCCTCTCCCTTCCTCTCTGTAAAAAAATCTATAAAATATATTTTTTTAAAAATTTTCTTGATTTAAGCTTATAAAAGTTATACAATTCTCTAAGTCAAACATACACACTAAGCCAAGTTAAAAGGCAAGCCGGGTTAAAAAGACTGGGAGCAAATACATACAACCCACTAACAAGTAAGCGGTTAATATCCAGAATATGTGGCGTTTCTAACCAGGCAAAAAGAAAAAGGCAACCCAACTGTAAAAATCTGTAAAGGAAAAAACTGACAATTCACAGAAAATTAATAATTCACACACAATTAATAATTATGCAAAGCTGCACTAGTCAGGGAAAGTCGAATTATTGAACAAAAAGTAAAAACAGACCAAGTGTTGGCAAAAATGTGGAAAAACAGAAATCTGCATTGTGTGTGTAAGCTGGTGAAGCCAATTGATGAGCATCATTGACAGTTCCCATCAAAATTTCAATTGACCCAGCTATTCCACTCCCAGGACTCTTTCTAAAAGAAACACTGTTTGTGTGCCCCACAACTCATTGTACAAGTTTGTGTACATGGATCCAAGAATGCTCACCACAATATTGTGTACAGAGCAGAAAAAAAATAAATAAAACCTGACTTACTACCAATAGGAAGGGAAATCGTTAAGTAAATTGTTGTTCCTCAGAAAACAGTGCATTAGAGATATGGCAATAGGAAGGTCTCCAAAATACATGACTTAGTGAAAAAAGCAAGCAGTAAATTGGCATGTGATTAACTTAAACATGCATTACATCTCATCACTATAACTGTGTAGCTGGAGGGTGGGATAAAAGGGAAAGAGGGAGCAATGAGGTGCAACTTCACATCTCCCAGAGTTTCAGGTCCTTGGCCTTGAGGTGCAGACCTGGGGAAGGGAGGAAAGGGCACAGATAGTCCCGAGAGGCTCAGAAGGAAGGTGCTCCACTCTCTTGATCACCACATTCTACGGGTCAATGAACGGTCCCCATCTGAGCCATCTCAGACACCTCTGATTCATCATTCTTGCAAAAGACTTCAAGATGCCTTCCTATCATTTGTGATATTGGCCCACATACTCCCTCCATAGAGAGGCAGAGTAGTACAAGACAGGGATGACAGGGATTCTTTTCCTATTTTATAAGTAGGGGAACCGAGGCCCAGAACAGGGATGTGATTGCAGAAAAAACCCATCATTAGTAGGAGGCGGAGCCAAGCCTGAACACGGGCTTTCTGACTCTTCAGCATATGCTCATTTTACATAAATCCTGCTCATTCCAACTAATCAGTAATATCACGTTTATTCAAGTTCTAACCTGGTCAGTTTTAGTACCCAGAAGCAATGTCCTCAATCCAGAAATGAGGACACCTATTGACCCTGAGCCAGGCCCCAGACAAGCGGCCTTAGAGTCCTTGCGCAGGGCCCATTCTTATTCCAGAGGCCCTCGCCGCATTGTCCCTGATCTGACTCAGTGGGCTTCTCTGCCCCAGCAGATTAGAAATAGAAATTCTGAGTGGGTGGTAGTGCGGGCAGGAGGAACCTTTGAGACACAAGCTGTGCGCTCTCATTGTATTTACTCAAACAGGAATCTTTGTTCTATGATGCAAATTTTGAGAAGTTGGTGCCAATCTGTTTTAAACAAAAGAATTTTGGTCTGAAGAAAACAAAATTTGAGCTGGGAAGTCTGGCTTTCTGGCTTCCCTAGATGCACTTTTGAGCATCTGCCTCTAACACAGCCACCCCCAATTGGATCTTTCCCAAAGGTAGACACAAACTTTGAGGAAAACTTCTCAGGCTGTTTACCAGTTACAGAAGTCAAAGAAAGTGCAGAGTATTCTTTGTCAAGGTCACTAAAATAAACCGTTACAATGCTGAAGAGGTGGAACCAGCTGACACTAAGGGCCCTCCTTCAACACCTCGAAGACCTTCAGGGTTCTGTGAAAGGGGAAGGCCTTGGTTTCAGTGGATGGTTCAAGGATCTGACCCTCTGCTGTTTCTAGATGGGATTTTCCATTGGCTTCATTGTCACATTGTATTCATGACACTATTTTAAATACATATATTTATTAAGCAAATAATTGTTTAACAAAAGTGAACTTTTTCCATTTTCTCATCTAATTCTCAGCCACATACCCCAAAAAGTATAAATGGATCAAATTTTTATTCTGATACCCTGGACACTCCAGAGCACGTCACAAAAGCTCTGGTCCCTTTAAACTTGGCACTCTCTCACCTCGGCTCCAGATCTACACAGCATCTATGAGCAGGTGGGACTTGCAGCCTTTATGTGTCCTTTCCACCTAGTACTGCTTGATTCTGCAATTTTGAATAATAATAAAATAGTTCAAAAATGTAGCTTCAATATTTTCTTATTCATCTTCCCAAGAAGACATAATACAGACTATTTATTTGTAGTGGCAATGGAAGGCTAGTTGAGGCTCATTATAATCAGGATAGCCTAGGTCTTAGCCCCCTCCTCCTCTGATGTTCAAATCCCCTTTACAAAACCCCCGAGAAGCTGCAATCCAGCCTCCAGTGAGGACTCCTAACTCCGTGACAACCCTTCCACAGGACCATGACCGTGATCATCTTTACTAACAGTTCAAACCAGCCCCTATCGATTACATTGAGGAAAACTAAAGTCCTGGCGTTGTTACTTTTATCTGAGTCCTTTCCCATGCACTCAACTCGTCATGTCAGCTTGGGTTGTAAAGGGGTGCAAACTGGTAAACCTGTTCTCTAAAGAAGTCAACTCCAAAGTACTTCCCTTAGCCCCTCTCCTGTCCCCATCGAGTCACTACAGCACCCTCAAGGTAACATTATCCTAACCTGCAACACCAATAGATTGAATTTTACATAAATTCAAATATAGATACAATACTATCCTATCTAATAATAGAGAAACATGGTAATTAGCCATACCTCCGCTACCCTTCCCATTGGCTAATCAGGGCGATATGCAAATTAACTGCCAACCAAGATGGCGGCCGGCAGCCAGGCAGCTTGAAGCTAACAGAAGGCTTGCTTGCTTCAGTGACAGAGGAAGCCAACGTTCCCCGCCTGCAACTGCCGGCCTCTGAGCTTGCAGTTTGAAACATTGTTACAAATATAGAAGCTAAACAAAACCCCAGAAACCTGCTTTCAGCCAGCCAGGATCTCAGA
>NW_005362270.1:1507626-1510673 GCF_000412655.1 Myotis brandtii | reverse complement strand
AAATTATTTTGCGGGATGAGTATCAAGAGTCATCCTAATAACAACAATGATTTTTGAATCCTAGTAATAATATTTCATAGTATAAGTATTATACTCAACTATCTAAATTATAAATATTAAAATGCTGATGTCACATTTTATAAAGACTTTGTGCCAATTTATTATTTAATTCTCACAAAACTCAGAGGTAAATTTTATTGCTGTTTCATTTTAAAGATGAGAAAACTGTGGCTCAGAAAAAAACTGAGTTAATAAACATCAGAGCATGGAATTGGGCCCAGGTTCTCTGCCTCCACAAAGAGCCCTCCTTACTCAGACCAGCCGGGGCCTTTCCCGGGGTCCATCCCAGACACTGCAGGACCAAACTGGGCACCACGGAGGGGTGTGTCACCTGTTGGTATGGGAAGGAGCATCCTTCAAAGCCCAGGTCAGGTGAAATTCCCCTCAAGTGACTCACCCCTAACACCCCAGAGGAGCCATGCTCCTCTACCAGGAAGGGGCTCTTGCCGGCAGCATCTTGGGTCATTGCTGGGATTGCGAGCAGGGAGCACACGCTAGTGGTGCTCTCCACTCCCGTGCCAATGCACACTTAACTAGTGTCAATCACATCCTCCCGCTCTGAGCCCAAAAAATATACCATGTTTTATATATTTTCTCATTGTATTGTATTTATATACTCATTTTATACATATATATCCTATGTATATTTTTATCTTAGAACATTTTACCATATATTACATATATATCATCTGTATATAAATTGTACATAGTTTCTTTTGCCTATTATTATGTTTGTGAGATACATCCATATATTTTGCTTGTTGCAATAGTTCATTCATTTCCACTTATTCATTCAATTGAATGAATATACACAACTTTTCATTTGTATTTTGGTCAGTGTTTCTAGTTCTTAACAGGAGCATTAATTAGGCTGTTATAAACTACTTCATCATACCAGAAGCAGAAGTCTACTTATTTCTTTTTATTAAATTCCAAGAAGTAGAATTCCTAGGCAAAGAGAAACATTTTTTAATCTGTTGATGCATACTGCTAATTATGCATCAACAGCTTAAAAAATGTTTTAATCCATAAAAGCTGTGACAATTTACACTCAAAAAAAAATTATTTTGCGGGATGAGTATCAAGAGTCATCCTAATAACAACAATGATTTTTGAATCCTAGTAATAATATTTCATAGTATAAGTATTATACTCAACTATCTAAATTATAAATATTAAAATGCTGATGTCACATTTTATAAAGACTTTGTGCCAATTTATTATTTAATTCTCACAAAACTCAGAGGTAAATTTTATTGCTGTTTCATTTTAAAGATGAGAAAACTGTGGCTCAGAAAAAAACTGAGTTAATAAACAGCAGAGCATGGAATTGGGCCCAGGTTCTCTGCCTCCACAAACAGTCCTCCTTACTCAGACCAGCCAGGGCCTTTCCCGGGGTCCATCCCAGACACTGCAGGGCCAAACTGGGCACCACGGAGGGGCGTGTCACCTGTTGGTATGGGAAGGGGCATCCTTTGTATTTTGGTCAGTGTTTCTAGTTCTTAACAGGAGCATTAATTAGGCTGTTATAAACTACTTCATCATACCAGAAGCAGAAGTCTACTTATTTCTTTTTTTTTAATATATTTTATTGATTTTTTAAAGAGAGGAAGGGAGAGAGATAGAGAGTTAGAAACATCGATGAGAGAGAAACATCGACCAGCTGCCTCCTGCACATCCCCTACTGGGGATGTGCCCACAACCCAGGTACATGCCCTTGACCAGAATCGAACCTGGGACCCTTCAGTCCGCAGGCTGACGCTCTATCCACTGAGCCAAACCGGTTTTGGCTACTTATTTCTTTTTATTAAATTCCAAGAAGTAGAATTCCTAGGCAAAGAGAAACATTTTTTAATCTGTTGATGCATACTGCTAATTATGCATCAACAGCTTAAAAAATGTTTTAATCCATAAAAGCTGTGACAATTTACACTCAAAAAAAAATTATTTTGCGGGATGAGTATCAAGAGTCATCCTAATAACAACAATGATTTTTGAATCCTAGTAATAATATTTCATAGTATAAGTATTATACTCAACTATCTAAATTATAAATATTAAAATGCTGATGTCACATTTTATAAAGACTTTGTGCCAATTTATTATTTAATTCTCACAAAACTCAGAGGTAAATTTTATTGCTGTTTCATTTTAAAGATGAGAAAACTGTGGCTCAGAAAAAAACTGAGTTAATAAACATCAGAGCATGGAATTGGGCCCAGGTTCTCTGCCTCCACAAAGAGCCCTCCTTACTCAGACCAGCCGGGGCCTTTCCCGGGGTCCATCCCAGACACTGCAGGACCAAACTGGGCACCACGGAGGGGTGTGTCACCTGTTGGTATGGGAAGGAGCATCCTTCAAAGCCCAGGTCAGGTGAAATTCCCCTCAAGTGACTCACCCCTAACACCCCAGAGGAGCCATGCTCCTCTACCAGGAAGGGGCTCTTGCCAGCAGCATCTTGGGTCATTGCTGGGATTGCCAGCAGGGAGCACACACTAGTGGTGCTCCCCACTCCCATGCCAATGCACACTTAACTAGTGTCAATCACATCCTCCCGCTCTGAGCCCATCTCCACCTCCTCCGCCACACTGGCCTTGCCTCTGTTCCTTGGACATGCAGACTTCCAGCCAACCTGCACATTGGCTACAACCAGATCCCCTCATGGCTGGGCCATTGTTGTCATTCAGGTCTCGGCTCAAATATCACCTCCTCAGAGAGGATGTTTCTGACAACCTCCACTCCCCCAACCTAAAGTAGCATCATCTTCCCAGATTTCTCCTTTTATATTTAACTAGAGGCCCGGTGCACAAAAATTTGTGCACTCGGGGGGGAAGAGGGGGTCCCTCAGCCCGGCCTGTGCCCTCTCGCAGTCTGGGACCCCTCAGGAGATAACGCCCTGCTGGCTTAGGCCTGCTCCCGGGTGGCAGAGGACAGGCCCAATCCCTAGGTGCAGCCCCTGGTCGGGCTCAGAGCAGGGCCGATTGGGG
>NW_005362270.1:1493762-1507157 GCF_000412655.1 Myotis brandtii | reverse complement strand
GGTCCCAGACCGCGGACAGCCTCAAGCACTGCCCCCGCCTGGCAGGGTCACAGATCCGGGTCCCAGACCGCAGACAGCCTTGCCTGCTGCCGCCTGCCTTCAGTATGCAAATTAGCCGCCATCTTGTTGCTTCAGGGTGGGGGTCCCCACTGGGGTGCCTGGCCAGTCTGGGTGAGGGGCTGAGGGCCGTTTTCAGGCTGGCGGGCGACTGAAGCTCCAAACCTCTCCTTTTTTTCTTTTTTTTTTATTCTGGCATTTATTCTTCTTCTATGGCTGTCACTGGAGCTGAGAGCCGGCTTTCTCTCTGAGACTCGGCTGCTGAAAGCAGGTTTCTGGCCTTTGTTTTCTGTATTCGAAACAATGTTGCGACTCCAGCTCTGAGATCCCGGCTGACTGACAGGAGGTTTCTGGGGTTTTGTTTATCTTCTATAAATGTTACAATGTTTCCAACTGAAGCTCAGAGGCCGGCAAGGCAGGCGGGGAACGTTGGAGTCCTCTGTCACTGAAGGAAGCAAGCCTCCCTGTTCGCATCAGCTGCCTGGCTGCCGGCCGCCATCTTGGCTGACAGTTAATTTGCATATCTCCCTGATTAGCCAATGGGAAGGGTATTGGTCATACGCTAATTACCATGTTTCTCTTTTATTAGTGTAGATTTAATTTATATTTAATTACATCTTTTAAATTCATTTAGTTTTCTGTTTTTGTTGCTGTTATCATTGTTGTTTCCTGAAAATAGAAGCCTCTAGGCACTATCCCCAGTGCTTAGAAAAGTCCCTGGTATTTAGTAGCTGCTCAGTTAGTAATTGCTGAATGAGCCAGGTAATCAAGAGGCATTTTTTTTCTGCTGAGTCCAGGTACAACATTAAAATCCTTCCCATCACAACATTATAGCCATTGGCTACCAGTAATCAGAATTGAGACAGAGGCTAAAACCTTTTTGCTATGCCTAACTTCCTTAATCCCCCATTTTACAGATGGGAAAACAGAGGCCCAGAACAAGAGACATGCCTTTCCCAAAGCCACAGAATGAATGAGGAGGGGCAGAGCTGGGACTGGTACCAGCTCCTCCCACCACCCCACCATCCTGCCCACCCCTTCCTACCCCTCGCCATGTGGAAGGAGCTGTTGTAACTGTCAGCTACAAAGCAGAAGAGCGGAGCCATTGTGCCGAAGGAGCTTGTGAATTACGCACCTAATTACCAGCCGCCTTGTCCCCATTCTGTGGGTAAAGGTCTGATCACATGTAAGAATCTCCCTGTGTTTCCGTGGATACAAAACAATCCTAATTTCAAACTCCCTTGCAAGTGGCAAATGAGTGAACTTAATTTTAATAAAAACAAGGAAAATCATACGTGCGAGCTTCATAAAATCTAATTTGGGCAATTTGGAGCTCATAAAATAAAGCCTTTATGTAAAAACTAGCAATTATCTGTATGAAACAATACAGTGAATCCTTGGCATTGGGGAGGGGTGGGAGCCAGAGGACTCCAGGAATAAGGAAGTGTGGCGATAATGTAGGAAGCCTAATGAGGCAGGGGAGCGTGCTGCTTTGTGCCAGCAGATCGGAGTGCAAGTCCCCACGCCACCACATAGCTCTAGGCTAGGACCTTAAGCAAGTCACTTTCCCTCTCTAGATCCTATTGTCCTCATTTTTAAAATGAGGTTAATAAAACCTACTTTACCTAGTAGACTGGTTGTACAGACATATAAGAAAATGAATAGGTAAGAGCTTTGCAAAAGTGTCCGATATTATATCACCAGCCCGCCCATTTCCATCTTTCTCGCCCAGGAGGGAAAAGGTCCTTGGATAGTGACCTGGGTCAGGGGAAACGAGGCCACGTGGGGCTGCAGGGCCAGAGTGGACCCCTCCACGCTCACCTTGCATTACGACTTGGGGGACCTGGGACAGGCTGCCCGTGGTGACTCCCAGCGGTGGTTCATGGGAACCAGAAGCAAATCCACAAGTCAGACTGGTGACGAGGTGACTCAGTCAAGACTCAAGCCAGGTTTTCTGATTCTGCTCCCCAGCCTGCTCCTCATCTCCTCCCACGGCGACAAAAGCTCCGACTCTGAGCCTGAGCACCTGGTCTCTGTGGTGTCCCCTCTTCTTCCCCAAGGGCACTTGTGGCTTCCATTAAAGCTGCTGGGACCACAGCCCCAAAGAGCGTGGTCTCCGTCACAGAGGCTCCAGCGAGCAGTGGCTTTTCCCCGCCCCTCTCCCGAGCACCCACTGCTCCCGGCAGAAAGCGATCTTTCTCCCTAGTGCCTTCCCAGAAGCAAAGCGGGTAATTAATTGCACTGAATAGCACATTAAATGTCCTAATAATTGGGTAGTCACAGCAAAATGATTACGTGGAGAGATATTACTGATTCCCTGTTGTACTTAACGTTTCTCCTTGTTTGTCATTACCATTTTAATCAATAATAGTCACGATACTAATAAATCCATCTTAATTTTGATTGTGTTTAGTTGGATATACCAGTACTTGAGTATTCTGAGCATACTTCATTATTTGTATTAATTTAAGATCACTTAAAGGCAAATTACGTAGTTTGTACTTTCAAAGTAGGTAGGTAATTATGACCACGTTTCTCTAGATTCAGCATTTTCAAGCACCGAGGACTGTGAGGTGTCAGGCACCTGCCCTTTTCCGGGAGGCTCAAGGGTCAGGGATGGAGAAGATGAGGCAAGACTCTCAAAGCCCCCACTTGAATTAGCATATCCTGGCCTTTTCCAAAAGGCTTGGGTCTCTGAAAGTATGATTAATAGCTCAGTGAGTTTGCCTTTCCTTACGCTGTCTAGTCATTAGTGCAGCCTTCATCCATTCCTTTACCAGCACCAAGGGCCAGCTACGAAGCGAGGTACCAGGAGTCGGGGAGATAAAAGAGTGGGACAAGGTGGAACCTGTCCAGAACCTATAAAGAGGTGTGGTCAACAGACAGAAGAGGTCAATGGCATGTACCTGAAGCTCCTGGGAGGACTTCCAGAGCGGAGGCATGTCGCTGGGTCTTGAAGGATGGGTAAGATTTGGCAGGGGCAGGGCAGTGGATGCCAGCTTTGGCAGGGAGCCAGTTAGGAGGCTCCCAGCAGAGTGAGGGCTTCCAGAGGTAACGGCAGAGGTGATAGCACAAAAGAACCAGAAGAAGAACCAGGACAGGGGCAACATTGACCCTGGGACATGGCTCTGACTGGTTGATTGATGCCAGAATGAAGGAAGCGGGAAGCCAGGGGAAAGAAGCCAGGTTTAGGGATTAAGAAGACGGGTTTTCCTAGGGACACACTGAGTTTGAAGGCTCATGGAGCAGCCAGGTGAAGACACACCTAGTGGATAAAGTGGAGAAGCTGGGTAAAGCCCTGAGGGGTGGTCAGCACTGGAGAGAGGGGTCTAGGACCCTTGGGAAGAGAGCCCAATGGGAGGGAAGGGTGACAGAGCCCTTGCCTCTGTGGGCCTCACCTCACAGGCATGGACGTGTTCACGTCCACAGGCCCGCATCCTGCGACAGTTTCCTGTGACAGCCGTGCAGCCTAGGCAGCTCCTTCTCCCCTTCTCTGCCCAGGGCCTGGCATACAGCAGCTCTTTTGAATCGCGCTGTATTGAATTAAAACTCCACTATAGCTGTGTTGTCACCGCCCCCATGTTGTGAGGACATCCTGAGGCCCGAGGGGTAGGTAAGGGGCTACATGCTTGGAGCGCTGGTTCCGGGAGCTGTGGGTCTGGTCTCCATGGCCACTCCGCACCGCTGGGGCACTGAGGTCCTGGCACCTGCCATAGTTTGCTAGGGTGGTTGCAACTGATGCTAATGATTTCTAGAAACCTAGACGTTGTAGAAGGAGAGGAATTGAATGGGAAAGAGGCTCCACCTCCTGGCAATATTCAAAACCAACATTTCTTCAGCACTTTACAGTTTAGAAGCTTGTCAGCTTTTAGAATCTCACTTAGCTCTGTATCTTGATCTGGGTGGTGGTAGCCTGAGTATGTGTGTGTGTAAAAAAAAATTACCAAGCGTACAGGTATGATTTGGGCACTTCATTCTATGTTAGTTATAGGGCAGTAAGAAACTATAAATGCCTAGGTGGATAAATAAATAACATCTCATTCCATCCTGTAACCATCTATGAAGTCAGCATCTTTGTTATCCCCAGTGGAAACACCTGAGGTTAGGTGACTCACCCTAGATCCAGGGCTGGTGAGTGGAATGACTGGGAAAACAGAATTGACTAGCACCAATTCCTCAGGTCCCACTTAGAGGTGGGATGATAATGCCATGAGCCAGGCTTGACCCCATGAAGGTCTTCGGGGCTGAAATCTACTGTCTCCACCCAGCCCTCCCTCTGCCTCTGACCCAGGTTTGGCCTGGGAAGATGATCTTTCTGGGTGCACACTTCTACTTGCACAGAAAGTCAGCATGAGCAAATCCCAGGATCATCTCAGGAGTCTTCCAAGCTGCTCCACGCTGGTCTCTCAAAGTCCCTTGGGAGTTTGTGCAGAATGAATAATACAAAGGAAAATCAGCTTGAGGCGGCCAACAGTTAGGTGCCATGCCTTACTGTTCATTCACAAGGGAGCAGCAACCAAGCTCCAGAATCTACTGGGTCCTTGGACTCTGGAAGGAAATAGGGCTGGCAACTCCCTCCTCTCTGCCTGATGTTGGAAACAGACCCTTAGGAGGGGAAAGGCAATAGACTGTGAGAAGGAGAAGAATATGCAAAGCACTATGGGAAGCTCCAGAAGAAAGTAACCAACTCCGCCGGAGGAAGTCCAAGGAGCTGGGCTTCTAAGTATAAATGAAAGGTCAGTGGGCAAAAGAGAGGCATGTCCACCAGGCAGCACAATACCAGAGGCGAAAGGGTTTCACGTGAGGCTGGGGAGAGCGGGGTTGGGGGATGCTGGAAAAGTAGAGACGGGGTAAATTAAGAAGGGCCCAGGAACCTGGTTCCTCTCCCTCCACCTGCAAGGACCCATTCAGCTTAGAGGAGGCTGAAGAAGTGCCTGTGGTCTCAGTGGACCTTTAAAAATGTTTGCTGCCAGATGTGGCAGGCTTCTCTTCTTGTCCTCATGCTCGTGGGCTCTGCAGGACTTAGAAATTCTTGAGTTTAACTCCACGAAGTGTTAGCAATTGAGCTTCCTTGTGGTCAATGCACCTTGTACCTCACCCTATTACTCAGTTTAGCAAAGGTCTGTCCTGAGGAACTTGACTTCCTCTAGGCCCTGATCCATCCTCAACTTAAAAGGAAGCAAAGCATTTGTATATTTTTTCTCCCCATCCCAGATAGCATAGTCAGTTCATGCTTGGAATACTCCTGTGTTACATGCATCTGAAGAATCTTCTAGAATCACATTCAGGCCCTGGTTTGCCACACCCAAGGCAGAGCTATCTAGCGATGTGGCTTATGGTGCCGCTTTAACACTTGGGAACTTTCCCAAAGGAGCCTGAGAAAATGAGTCCACTCCATCTCTCTCCAAGTTTCCAGGCTCAAGATGGGATTGCATCTCAGTCAGGTTTCAGCTTTCACTGTGACGAACGGGCTCTTGGTTTCTGTCTGCACGTGTGGAAGGTCTAGATTCCCAGCTGGGGTGACCGGTCCACCTGGGGAGCATGGCATTTGATAGACATGAGGGGCAGAGACTGACCCATAGCTGCCCAGGGTCAGAGTGGAGACAGATAACTGACAACAAGAAAAAAATGAACATCATTTTACTCAAGCTAGATGCTCTTGAAGTAATATTCTCTAAGCTCTCTAGACCAGGGATTTATTAAGATGTCGGCATCTGAACCTGAAATAAACCACACTCAGAGACCTTATGTTCTAACTCACTCCTCCTCCTTCCCCCCTCTAGCCCAGCGAACCTCTTCCCTCTTAGCATGATGCCCTCCAGGCTGGGAGTGCACGGTGACTGTAACCTGCCCTGTGGCCCTGTGAATTACACCACCGCGCATCTTAATTATCAACACTAGTCCGGTGATCTGACCCTCCAAATGCTTGTGACCGGAAACCACCATACCGTTTAGTTGTTCAGCCTTTGTTGTTAGACCTGGGCCGCTTCCCAGCTGGGTGTCCAGCTCTCTAGCCTCCGTTTTCCATCTATAAAACGGGAGCAGTAGCAGGTCTTTCCACAGAGGACTGTTTGAAGGCGTGAATGGAATAATGCACCTAAAGTAGTTCACAGAGCCGGCTGGCACATAGTAAGTGCTCAACAAATGTAAGATGTTGATCATGATGATCCGTATTTTAAGAGCAGAAGCTCTAGCACCGCAGCCCCAAACCAATTTCCTCTCCCGGAAGGAGATTACAGCGAGCTGGAGCGCGGAGAACTGTGCCTCGGTGCCTCGCGGTGACATGGGTTTCTCTGTTTATCCCTCGAGGCATCCTTTCAGCATCTTCTTCCCCAGCAGCTGCTCTGTCAACAGTCCATATGCCGCCTCAGCTACGGAGCAGCTTTCGAGATGGGGCTGCCAACCCTGTAGGAGAACTTGACGAGGAGTTCAGGGGCGCGCGTGCACTGTCATCCATCACGCCGCCCGCCGCGGGCCTCCACTTCCTTCCCTGCTCCTCCAGCCTCCCCCGAGCCCTCTGAGAAGCGAGAAGTGGAAATGGGCCGGAGAGAGGCAGGCAGCTGGGGGCTGCTTCCTGGGAGGGTGTGCATGTGGCGAGGAGGCCAGCTGGAGGAACAGGAGGGGACAGATGCCACCAGGGCCCAGATTTGTTCCCGCAGGAAGAATGCAAGGAGCTAATTGTCTCATTACCCAGGAGCGATTTCTCCATGGCCCTGCCACGCCGTGTGGAGAGAGCCCTCCGTGTGAGCATATCTAATAGTGAGTGGGCAGCTCCGAGAAGACAGGGGGAGGCTGCCCTGGACCTGGGTTTCTTCTAAGCCTGTGCTGCAGAGTAAGTTCTGGCTCTGGGCCCCCAGGCCTTGGAAATGCTGCTTCCAAAAATTCACCCTAGGCTCCACATCCGTTCAACGTACTTGATTGTTGGAGAAAACTCCACCTGGTGCCTCCCTCTGCCCCACTCTGGGCCCCCAGGCCTTGGAAATGCTGCTTCCAAAACTTCACCCTTCACATCCTTTGATTGTTGGTGAAAACCACCTGATGCCTCCCTCTGCCCCACATCACCCTGGATATGAGCGCACACACACACACTCCTTACCCATTTATACCATTCGCACTGAGCAGTGCCCTGGTTTCCAATCCATTCTTTACCATGTGAAAACACTTGGGCCTGGCCTGGCTCTTTTTTGCACTGGTCCTCAGCTGGTCCCAGCTGATTTGCAGCTGGTTCACAGCCTTTCCTGTTGCCCGGCCTTTGCCCTGCTGGGACCCCCTGCTCTGTACCCTTTGTATCCAGCCTTCTCTCTCCATTGTCATCAGCACCATCCTTCAGAGCCTGTTCGAAATCCACCTCTTCCTTGGCCTTTCATTATACATATGTCTCCTGTCTTGCTCCCTCTCGTTTCAGACTGCCAGGTATTAAAAGGAAGGGAGCTGACCTTCCATGCAGCACCTTAGTTTTACAGATACCCACCCACACTCTCCCACCTCCTCCTCATATGTGGCATCCCTGTGAAGCAGGCATGATGATACACCAATGCCGTCAGATAGTAGATGGGACGAGTATTTACAACCCACGCTAACATGCTATCTGCATTGAAACATAGGAGACTAGACCTTGCGTTGCTGGCCAGCCCTTGCAGGCATAATTCTGAAGTCCTGGCAGTTGAGCACTTTTCCAGGCTCCTATCACCCCTTCGAGAGAATTCTGGCCTCCTAATCTCACGCCCAAGATGCGATGAGTTTATCAGTAGGGACTGTGTGTAAAAGAGATGCAGTTACTGTGTGTTCAACCGAATAGAAGGGGCTTGTTTTTTTCTCACTTAACAAAGCTGCATGGCTTCCTCATGGATGCAACATGGCTGCTCACTTCTAGCCTCACATTCACATTCCAAGAGAAAAGGGGGGGAAAGAGGCATCAAGATGGAAGGGGTAACACCTCCATCAAGAAAATAAAACGTCCCTGCAGTACACACGGCCTTCCACTTAACATGTCAAGGGCCGAAATGTGTCATGTGGCTACACTTGGCTTCAAGGGAACTTGGGAAATGTCATTGGCCATTTGGGCATGTTGCCACCCCTAACAATATCAGGATTCAACTAATAGGAAAAAAGGAGAATCAAGAAAATAAAACGTCCCTGCAGTACACACGGCCTTCCACTTAACATGTCAAGGGCTGGAATGTGTCATGTGGCTACACTTGGCTTCAAGGGAACCTGGGAAATGTCATTGGTCATTTGGGCATGTTGCCACCCCGAGCAATATCAGGATTCAACTAATAGGAAAAAAGGAGATGACACAAATGTGGGACTGTGACTCATGATGTGTCTCCCTCACTGGAGAATAGGCTCCAGAGGTTAGAGAGCATGTGTGTCCCCAGAATTAAACCTAGTGCCTGGCACACAGTAAATGCTCTACAAACATCTGCTAAATGGCAGAATGAATGAATGAGTTAATGAATGAAATGATTGATAAAGATTTAGAAGTGGCCATTTCTAAAGCCTTTTAAGGTTTAGATAGGCTCAAATGCCAGGCCCTGAACTCCTGTCAACCCAGAGTTCAGAGGCCTCTTCCCCTCCTGTTTCTGTGGCTTCCCCGTGTTCTTGGTGTGTAACTTGGATAACCTCTAACGCCCACTCTCAGATCACAGTAAATCAAATCTGCAGCAGCTCGCTCTGGGTTACCTGGGATTCAGGCTCCATATTTTAGCTCATAAATTAATAGCTGATTATGAAGCACAAGATAAAAAAAACAACATTGGCACATATCATCTGTAATTACAAAGACAGAATCAGTAGGTCTATGCCCATATTTTAGCTCATAAATTAATAGCTGATTATGAAGCACAAGATAAAAAAAACCAACATTGGCACATATCATCTGTAATTACAAAGACAGGATCAGTAGGTCTATGCATAATAATCAACTGGAACTCAAGTTTTTGATGCAAGTATTTATTGCTAGATAAATATCATTTTTAAGAAAGGCAATTTATCCTTCTTAATATAAAAGACACCTGAATAGATAAAAAATACCATCACCATAAAATGCTGCAAATATGATAAATGAATAGAAGCATAAAATTTAACCAGAAGTACTCTTGGATGAATAGGTTTTTAAATAGTTAAGATGGTGTTTTTATATGACAAGAAAGAATAGAGCACCCAAATCAAATATAGAAACCCTTTTAAAAAGTTACCATTTAGATGAACTGTTTGGCGGGGGGGGCGGGGCAGGGAGGAGTCTGGCTTTAGTTTAATTAACCAGGACCTCCAAGAACTGCTTGTGTGTGAGCTCTGGAAGGCCTTGACAGCGCCGGCCCTGGGAGAAGTCACGGGGGGTCAGATGGCCTCCTTTCCCCCCACTGACTGCAATGTCTCAGGGCACAGGGTTGGAGCTAGGGTTTCTCTTTCTCCTGAGTGATACCCAGCAATGTTGTTGACTTGGCCCATTAATAGCACTTCATTACAATGATTCCATTGATTCCCCAGACTCTTAATCCTTATAGATAATGGAAGTGCAGCCTTGTTAGCCCTAACTTAGGAACTGCAGTTTCTTCATCTGTACAATAGGTGTGGTTGTAAGGATCCCATAAGAAGAATGTGGAAACATGGTGGAGATGGTAACACACTGCATCCGTGAGGATTTGGGAGGTCGGTAATGAATTTCCTGGGGAGCATCTCGATGGGATTGTTTGGGTTGGGGATTTCATTCCCAGCACTGAACGTGGATCATCCAATAGACATCCATAGTTTATATTACAAATAGGGAAGGAGTGTTGTCTCACTAACAGAGGCTACATAATGCCCAGGTGTCTGGAAATCTGAGCTCTCGTTCTGCATCTGCCACTCTCTTGCCCTGCAACTTTGAGCTATAAATCTCAGTCTTCTCATCTGAAAAATGGAACGAACTGATCTCTAGGGACTCTTTTTGCTCTAACATAGTAATTCTGATGCTGCAGAATCCAGAATCCCAGGATAGGGGGATTGGGATTGGTTCACCCTGAGACCCTCTGAGGCCCTTTTGGGGGCGCCCCTGCCCTACCAGTATCAATGTCTCTCCAATGATTGTCTCTAGGCTCTCAGGGGTACTCCTCCGACTCAGAACCTTCGAGAGCCCCTGGGAACAGCCACGTTAAGGGTCTCAGGACAGGGCTGAAATGTTGCCTCTGTCTCAAGCTGTGTGGAAAGGCTCTGCCCACCAAAAGCATGACTGAGGGTTGGCCAAGGGTCTGCAAGCAGGTGCTGGCTTTGTAAGCGAACTAACTCCTATGCTTCCCCACTCGGACCACATTAGTCATTCAAGTGCCGAGGAGCCATATAAATTCCTGTCACCCTGGTTTATGTGACCACTAAGATTTATTCCAGGCAACAGGTCGTTAAGGTTTCTTCTCTTTATGTTTTTTGTCTCAGATTCACTGAAAACTCATATTTCTCCTCCAAGTTATGGACTGCGAACAGCTATGTTTTTGGTCAGAGAGGCAGTAATAAATCTGAATTTAATAAACTGACAAAAGATCACTATCCCAGAGACAGCCTGAGCCCCTATTCCTCGTCTCCTTTATACAAACACTTTGTATTGAGATGTCTTTCACTTGAAAGCCACATTTGCCATCTAACTGTGCACCTCCCCCAATCGATGTTTTGTGGTACTGAGGCTGACCATAGAGTTACAGATGGTCAGAGACAAGGCTAGTCATAACCCTTGTGTGGGGGAACCTCCCAACTCCAGACTCTGCCAGTCCCGACCATGTGACCTTGGCATGTCTTCCAACCTGAGCCTCCGTTGCTTCATCTACAGAATGGAAGTCTCCAGCCTGTGAACCTCTCAGGGGTCCTGGAAGGCTGGATTCAGATGAGGGCAGGATGGGCACCATGCAGCCCTGTGCAGTTGGGGAGAGGGGTGGCTGCTCCGTTAGTTTTACATTTTCAGCATGTTAGAGCTGGGGGCCCCTTAGATTCTTCACGTTTCAGTAGAAAACATGAGTTAGCAGCAAATGGACACCTACCCCAGGGCAGCCCATTTGCCTTTCTGGGGCGTGTTGTTACACCTGCCTGCTCCCCACCTCACCTGCCTGCTCCGGGGCAGGTTTAGGGCTAGAGTTCTCTGCAGTGCTGAAGTTTCCTGGGAAGTCTGACCCATGGGAGACGGCTTGGCCCAGGGCCTCAAAGAGCTTTCTGGCTGGACCTGGAGTCAGCACCTACCTGCCTGTCCACCCGTCTGCAGTTGGGAGGGGCCTCGGGGCAGTGTCTGCATAGAGCAGGCCTTTAGGAATGACTATTTGAGTGAATTCCAAATTAATCCAAGGAAGCTGATGTTCTGGCTAAACTCCAGGGAGGCATTCTGGTTGGCTGGGAGGCTTTTATTCTAATATCCCATCAGCCCTCCTGAAGGCAGCAAAACTGTCCCAGGAGATGAAGGCCCACCCCTTTCTTACTGGGGCTTTCAAATGCACCCTCAGAACTTGGACAACTCCATTCCCTAAAACTGCGGAGCAGAAAAAGAACTTGTAGAAGATTAGCATGCAAACAAATACATCAAGTTCTCTATAAACTTATGTCTTCAGGCCCTCTATAAGCTTCAATCTTTAAGCCCCCTATAAACGCATCTGGATTTGTGAATCCCAACCATATAAGGATTTTTCCGGGAAACAGTGGAGACGGAAATGTGTAGACCTTTCTGAGAGCCTGTTTCTGACTAGTTGAGTGAAGCTTACAAAACTTATACTGTTTGTCCTGTCACCCTTTTCACTGCTTCATACCCTCAGCCATAAACCTACGACAGTGCTTCTTTACAAGCTGCAGTCTCCGACCGAAGCTTGATGCAAATGGTGGAAAAATGAATCCTGTTGACTGAAATTATTAGTCCAAAAAATAGAGTTGTTTTCAAAAATTGAGTGGACTCCTCTGAGCAGTAGTGAGCCTCCCACCACTGGAGGCATGTAAGCAGAGACTGAAAGAGTAGCTGCTGAATGGCCTAAAGAGGAATTCCTGAAATTGGGCGAACCATTGGGTTAGACATTAAAATCATCTGTTTCTGCAAGGTTCCTCTGAAGGGCTAGTCTGTGCCAGGCTATGAGCGGGGGAAAGATGAAGTAAAGCCAGCCCCTGGAAATCCTCAGTGAGATCCCAACTCCAGAGAAGACAGACAAGCCGACAAGTAACTCAAGTTCAGGTGTGGGAGAAAGGTGAGCAACAGTCAGCTGGGAGTTGGCAGAGGAAGAACCACCTGGGGCTGGAGAAAATTCCCCATATCCTGCTTCCTTCCATTGGAAGTCTCTGTCATGGGGAACTTACCTAGATACTGGAGGCCTGATGCACGGATTCGTGCACCGGTGGGGGCCCTCCACCTGGCCTGCGGACATCCCCTGAGGGGGCTCGGATTGTGAGAGGGCACAGGCCAGGCCAAAGGACCCCACTGGTGCATGATGGGGGCTGGGGAGAAACCGCGGGAGGGCTCCAGGGCATGTCCCGCCCGTCTTGCCCAGTCCCAATCAGCCGGACCCCAGCAGCAAGCTAACCTACCAGTTGGAGTGTCTGCCCCCTGGTGGTCAGTGCACATCATAGCAACTGGTGGAACAGTCAGACACAGATCATATTAGGCTTTTGTTATATAGGATAATGATTTGATTGAACACTTAGTTGGTGTCAGGCATCTAACAACTTTCAGTTCATCTGCCTAGCAGTCCAATGAGGTAGGTTCCATGCTTTTCCCCATTTCGCATATGAGGAGATCAGGTAGACAGGTTAGGCGTGTGCCTCTTCACACGTGGTGTCAGCTTCCTAAAGCTGCTCCTGCATCTGGCACCGAGGAGGAGAGCCTCGTCCAGACGCCCAGATACCACCGGGGATTTTCCACAAACTCCCTGACTTCCGGCTGGATCAGGTCTGGTTTCTGAGAGCCGGGCCATGACTCTGGAGAGCAGAGCTTCAGCAGCCCTGGGAGGGAGGGCCGAGCGGGAAGGCCTGGCGCCTGAAGGGTAGAGGCTCCCATAAATGTGGGCATGCTCAGGGCCAGGTGAGGAGCCACAGGTGAGCGCTGAGGACACCAGGCAGCCCATGGACCTGGGTCAGTGCCTGCAGCTTCAGGGGCAGTGGGGGTTTTGTCAGTTTCACTGAGCTGGAATGTGTGTCCCAGAATTCCCTTCTCTGCCTAGTCCCAGGTTAGCTTTGGCCACAGGAACATCTTGTGTGAGATTTGGAAGGAGGAGAGGAAGCAGAGCACATTCTTTCTTATACTCAGAAGGGCAGGGCGCAAGGCATGATGCATCTTGCTGCTTGTCTGCTGCCCACCTGAGTGTCATGCAGCAGCCTCTGGGCTCGCAGCCCTCCAACTCCTGC
>NW_005362270.1:1467852-1493529 GCF_000412655.1 Myotis brandtii | reverse complement strand
TCTCTGCCCCCTGGGCCAGTGTTTTGCTCCACGAGGAAAGAGAAAACTTTTCCTGAAGTCACCCCATCATCAAAGTTGGGATCTTGGAGGAAGTGAGATGCCAAGCGGGTTCCAGCCTATCCTTAGAGGCTCAGTGTGTCCTTGCTGCCCACCATCCTGCCCTCCATCCTGCCCAACTCCCCGCCTGCGGACTTCAAGCGCCAGCATCCGACTCAGAAGTAACTGGGAGGGGACAACTGAGGCCACCAGCTCCCAGGTAGAGGATGGCTTGTGCGCCTGCCAGAGCCCAGCCTGTGTGGCCCTGGGAGGGCCGGCTGGGACCTCCTGACCTCGGAGGACCTGCAGGGGAGCGGGAAGCAGGGTGACTGCTCCTGGTCCCTGAGGCGGAGAGGCTGCTCCATGGACTTGGGCGAAATGTGGTCAGAAGCTGCCGCCCTCCGCTCAGGGGAAAAGGGGAAGACTGGCCGTTCTGTTCGCCACTGCCCGGTAGCACCAGAACTGCCCACCCGCGCCAGCACAATTGATTCAAGCAAGAAGCAGAGGCCTTGACATAGCTTGGTGGAAAAGAAAAATTAAATACGTAAATGCTGAGTTCCAAATTCTCCTCTGTGTAACGACTGTTTTTCCCCTTGCAAGTAACAGAAAGAAGAAATTAGATGTAAAACCAGAACCAGACCAGCACTGAACTTTTCAATGGCAATATAACGAGCTATAGAATCGCACCTACAGGGTCAATAAAGACAATTGCAGATGTGCACGGGTGCTGAGGGTATGTCACCCATACCCCGTGAGAACCTATCAACCATGAAGACTTCATTGCGCACTACTTCTTACAGTTGTAGCTATTTTGTGTTTCCCAGGCATAAAATGATGTGATAACACTGAATATGCATTTTCAACCCATGTGCCCCTCAACCCATAGATTCTAATATTCTAGCATTGCCCTCCCCCAAGAGATACTTTCTACTCTTCACACCCCTTGTTTTCTGAGAATTATACCAGCTATTGCACAAATCTATAAAATGCAGACTCTGTAGGAGGTGATATGCTGCAGGGACCCTGAAGTGACCAACAGGGAAACTCCTCAGAGTGACATGTCCCAGAACAAAGGATTTCATAAATTTCCATAATTTTAGAAGGAAAAACACTCTATAAATGACACTCTGTAAATGTGGATAAAAAGGATGCATCACATTAAATTCACACCCACTCTGCCCACCACCCAAGGGTATTAGCATTGGAGACATGACTGTTTTACATGTTGTTATGAGGGAAATAAAATCAACGATGATTTTTTTAACATTGCAAATGGGGGGAGGGTAGAGAACAACCAAAGGACTTGTATGCATGCATATTAGCTTAACCAATGGACACAGACACTGGGGCAGTGGGGCTTGCCCAGGGAAAACTTTAGAAAATAAAAATTAATAATAATAAAATAATTAAAATAAAATAAAATGATGAATGTTTCACCTTGAATCTGTATGGAATAAGTCAAAAATGCCATATACATCTTTACTTCTCATATACTGTAACTGTAATTTTACATCAGTGAGTACACATTAATAACTGGTCAAGGTTCACCTTAGACCAGTGATGGCGAACCTTTTGAGCTCGGCGTGTCAGCATTTTGAAAAACCCTAACTTAACTCTGGTGCCGTGTCACATATAGAATTTTTTTGATATTTGCAACCATAGTAAAACAAAGACTTATATTTTTGATATTTATTTTATATATTTAAATGCCATTTAACTAAGAAAAATCAACCAAAAAAATGAGTTCGCGTGTCACCTCTGACACGCGTGTCATAGGTTCGCCATCGCTGCCTTAGACTAAGCAACAAACAGATGTTCACAGTTTTGCAAAACCCAACCTCTTTGTCGATGGAGGAGCCTCTGGATCCAGTTTAGTCTGGGAGAATTTTCTGATTTTTCAACCAACTTGTGTTTTTATCTCTATGCTTTTTCTTATGATCTCTTATCACGAAAGATTTTTTGCAAACACTACAGAGGAGATCAATGGGACTTTGGGAAACTGGTTGACAGGTGAAGCCCACAGCAAAGGCCTATATCACAACTGTTTCTGACCAATCCATTTGGCTTATACTTACTCGCTTTTCCACCGTGGAACCAACTATTATGAATCAGGTCTTTGACTCCTCTTCAACCAAACCTAACAATAAGCTTTTAAAATCAAGTTATATCAGTCAAAATCTCAGCTGATGACAAACGCAGGGGTTTTTTATTGATGGTGGTAGTGATTGCTTTGCTTTTGTTTCTGTTTAACTTTGCCTCTGACATTAAAAAAGCAGTTATGGACCTGGCATTATGGTCCTCAGGTAAGAGGGTGGACAAATAAGGCATCCACAGGGACCTGTCCCCACATTGTCACTCCGTCTCCAGTCTCCTTGTTTGTGTCTCAAACAAATAGCTCTTGTCTTTTGACACCAAGCCCAGAGCAGCACTGAAGCATCCTTCCTACTTGAGAGGTGTAATTTATCATCCGACAGTGTCTGATGCAAATGATTACTCGACAGCCCTAAATGAGGCCAAGTGGACTGATGCGGGGCAGCAGGGAGTAATGAGAAGATAAAGCATTGGAAGGCAGGAAGCTGGGTCCCAACCTCGCTCTGCCTCTAGCTCACTGTTTAACCTGGAGCATGTCCCTGCCCTGCTCTCTGGGCCTCAGCTTTTCCATCTGACCTGGGTGCTGTCTGGAGAGCCTCACAGCTCAGAGGAACGCAGGCCTTTCCTAAAAGGGACTTTGGTTAGAAGTTGGCCTTCAGGTCTCCAAGAGCTTTGCAGGCCTCAGGGAGTAATGCCTACACAGGCAGGAGGGAGGAGTGGTCCAAGGGAATGGAGGCTCAAGTCCACCCAGAAGACTAAAGACAGAAAAGAATGCTTAGGCAAGAGCCCTTCCCTGACAGTGACTGGCTTATAGCAGAGGATGCTGGGAGCTGGGGCTGCCTCTCAGCTTTGCCAGCAGTCACAGCTCAGCCTCCGTCAGCAGGGCCCCCACCCACCCAAGCAGAGGAACACAGCTTGATCCAGGGGTCATGGTTTTATTGGCATAAATGGGATCAGACTTCACCTAAAGTCCTGCAACCTGCTATTTTAAATAGTGATTATGAACATTATTCATTTGTATTATTATGAACATAGAGATCTACCTCACTCATTTTACAGGCTGAGTAGTATTCCATTAAGTGAATGCACATAGTTTATTTACATGAGCTGCTCTTATTAGACATCTGAAATATTTCCAAGTTCTTCCAAAGCTACAGTGGCAATCCTTATGCATACTTTTGTGTCCATTTTTGTTAGCATTTTCTAGAAGATGTGAATACCTTTTCCTTCACTTTTCTACTATAATAAACAATTAACACCTTTTTGCATATATCTCTGCATATGTGTAGCATTTTGAAGAATATATCCCTTGAAGTAGAATTGCTGAACCAAAGGGGATGCGTACTTTATAATTTACCATTAAATTGCCCTACTAAAGATCTTATGGATTTATATACTCTTACCAGTGAGAATATGAGCGAATCTGCTTCCCTCTTTATTTTTAAGCTTCTTTCAAACTTTTTAATTTTTGCCAATTTTTCAGGTGGAAAGGGGACTTAAAAAAAAAAAAAGAACTATGTTTCCCTGGTTATTGTTGAGGTTGAGTGTCTGTTTATATCTTTGTTGACATTTTTATTTCTTCTTCAGTAATTTGCCTGTTCAGAGCCTTTGCTGTGTTTTCCTGTGGTATTATTTGTGTTTTTCATGTTGATTTGGAGAAGCTCTTTATACAATTCATGCTTTATTAATGCTTTACCTGTTTATAGCCTCAAACATTTCCTGCTGGTCTGTCACTATGCTTTAACTTTGATTATCTCCACCCAATTTTCAAAACTTATTCAGATTTTCCTATTGATTTGTAAATCTTCAGGATATCTACCTTGGTCATGATCTTGCAGGTGTGTTTGTGTTTTCCATTTTGTTATGGACTTTCGTTGAGTCAGAGAAGATTTTATGTTTATTTAGACACTTATACCTTTGCATATCATAAGTCTTTAGAAAGGTTTTCCCCACTATGAGATGAGACATTCACTTTTTTACTGTCATAAACAGTTAGCACCTGATGTGATTCTTTAATCCACCTGAAATTATGAGATGAGACATTCACTTTTTTACTGTCATAAACAGCCCCTGGTGTGATTCTTTAATCCACCTGAAATGTATTGTGTTATGTGGCATGCCATAGGCATTTCACTCTTTGTTTCCAAAATAGTTGGTCAAATTTTCCAATATCTTTCATTAAACTAGTCATCCTTTCCTCTCTGGTTTGTAATCCCAACTTACTCATATATTTTTTATTTGGATTTAAAAGAGATAGAAATGATTATTATCAACAATCTTGACTTGATTTGCAGGGGTGAGATGAATTGTTATTTGTTTTGGATGGGAAGGGACAGGGATGTGGGATAAAATCAGGGGGAGGCGGTAAAGGCAGTCATGGAATTTGTTGTGAAAAAAGAAAGTCTGAGGAGGAAATGGCAAGAGAGAAAAGTACTGAGTCATAGAAGGAATGTGTTATCAGAAGAAATGATGGCCAGGGGGAAAGAATATTTGGGAGGGCCTTGAAAAGAACATGATGCAAACAGAACTGCGTTGGTTCTCCTGGGCCCCAGCGGAAGGGAACAGGACCACAGTCAGTCCCCTTGTCCTATAGCTTAAGTGGCTGTCACAAAGCCTAGCACAGAATGCTGTTAGGTCACAGTTTGTTAATTAATTAACACATATAAAGAAGTAGCGTTGTGGCCATACATGTTCATTATTAAAAGAGAGAGAGAATATAGAGAAGACTAGAGTGATGTTAGCTTCCCTCGATTGAGCATCTACTATGGTCCAGCACTTTATTAGCTGCTTAACATGTATTGTGTTTTATAAAGAAGAAAATTACACTTCTTGTCATCCCGCCACCTGAGATTAACCACCATTAACACTGCTGAATTCCTTCCAGTCTTATTCTTCTGATGTGTTATATGACAGTAGGTAACATTTTTGAGCCCTTACTTCCATGCCCAGAATTAATAAAATACTTTATTTAAATCTTTTTAAAATATATTTAAACCTTGTAAGAATCCTAATAGGTTGGCACTATTTAATTTGTATTAAAATTTTTGAAGTGGCATTGGTTAATAAAATTATATAGGTTTTGCCCTAGCTGGTTTGGCTCAGTGGATAGAGCATTGGCCTACAGACTGAAGGGTCCTGGGTTTGATTCCAGTCAAGGGCACATGCCCAGGTTGCGGGCTCAATCCCTGGTAGGGAGCATGCAGGAGGCAGCCGGTCAATGATTCTCTCTTATCATTGATGTTTCTATCTCTCTCTCCCTCTCCCTTCCTCTCTGAAATAACAAAAAATACTTTTTAAAAATTATATAGGTTTTAAGTGCACAATTATATGATACATCGTCTCTATATTGCATGTGTTTACCACCCAAAGTCAAATCTCCTTCTGTCACCACATATTTGACCCCCTTTGCCCTTTACCACCCCCTCTTCCCCTCTGGGAATCACCATGTTATTGTGTGAGGCACTACTGTTTTAATTTACGTATAAGGAAATTGGGACTAGAGAGGTTTTTAAAATGTACCTATTCTGTATATCTAGTTTTGTATATTAGTTTTTATCACTTATATCAGGAATGTTTTCCCACAAAATTAACTATTCCACAGGAGAGCTCACTTAAAAGCTTCATAATATTCCATCACACTGGGCATGTCATCATTTATTCAGCCATTTCAGTATTTCTGTTCAGTGGTTAGTGATTTTTTATAGAATAAGTACTGCTGTTAGGAACACCCTTGTACTTAAAACACTTTGTACATATTTAAGCACCAGATTTTTTTTTTAAATAACAGTGGAATTACCCTGTCAATTTGTATTCAGGGTCTTTCTACATATTATCAAATTGCCTTCCGGAAAGTTCTACCGTTTTACACAACACCAACAATAAATGACTTTGCCAACACCATTATTAATTTTAAATCCTAAACAATATAAATGGGTAAACAATTATAAATCATCATGTTAGTTCATTTTTATCATAAAGGAGAAACAAAACAGACTGGTTCTTCCAAAATATTTAATTCAGTTTCTCTCATATGCCAGGCACTCTTGTGGGGGCCAATGATGGGACAGTGAACAAGACAAACTTGCCCTAACCAGTTTAGCTCAGTGGATAGAGTGTCAGCTTGCAGACCAAAGGGTCCCGGGTTTGATTCCAATCAAGGGCACGTACCTCGGTTGCAGGCTCCTCCCTGGCCCAGGCCCTGGTCAGGACTGGTGCAGGAGGCAACCAATTGATGTGTTTCTCTCACATCGATATTTCTCTCTGTCTTTCCTTCTCTCTTCCACTCTAAAATCAATGGGAAAATATATCCTCAGGTGAGGATTAAAAAAAAGAAAAGACAAACCCGACCCCAGCCTTCCTGGGACTTGCAACCTAATATCAGGCCATTCCACACATCGTGAACGAACCCAGTTGTAACTTCTACAATGAGCACTTAGTGTTTATCAGCCCCTTTCAAAGTAAAGTACTAAGAACTCATTTAATCCTCACAACCACCTCCATTCTACAAATGTGAAAACTGAGTCACCAAAAGGTCAAGTAAATTGCCCAAGATCTTACAACCAGTAGGTAGCAAAAGCAAGATTCAAACCCCGGGCAATCCAGCTCACTGCCCTTAACCACAACCATGCTGCCCTTCCTCGGCTGGAGGACAGAAGTGCAGGGTGTGCTGAGACATGAAAAAAAAGGTGGAAAGAAGATAAAGGAAAATATAAATAGAATGGATTCAAATAAGAATCAGAAATGGAAGGAGTTCATTTGGGTCAGAGGTATTACCATGAGGTGCTAAGCTGTATCTTTCCTCTCCTTTTTTCATAGGAGCAGGTGAGCACGACATGGGGCAAAAATCAACAGATCATACATACACTGGACAATAAACCTGGAACAGTCTAAAAGCAGAGGAATGGAATGGTTTAAATTCTCCTGCTGTGAGGCAGCAGAACAGGGAAGGAGGGAGAGGCCTCTGCCTTTCTAGACCTCAAGGAAAGGGAAATATAAAGAAACAGCTTGATCCCAGCAGCATTCAACACGGAGCAAATGAGGAGGAGGAAATGGAATATTGTACTTTTCCTGGGTTTCTGGCCAAATGATCTCCCAGCTTGGCCTGACGCAACCGCCTCCCACAGGCTGACCTGCACTTTTTCAGACCCAGGAGCGACATTCCTGTGGGCTGCAGCGCCATCTAGCAGATGTGACGGAGAAATGGCACCAGAACCACTGGGGCCACCCTGGAGTCCTTCTAGACAAGCACCCAGCCTGCTAAGTGCTGAGGTCACCATGCACAGACAAGTCCCTGTCCTCGAGATGTTCACCGTCCCTGTGGGGAGAAATCACAGGTGCTAGAGGAGATTTATGCAGGCGTTTGGGGAGCAGGGAGGAGCGAGGCTACACAGAGGAAGCAATATTCAAGTCGGGTCTCAAAAGATGAGTCATTACTTGTCAAGCAGTAAAAGCTGGGAGAAACTTTTGGGAAATGGGACTGAAAGCTCAAAGGCCCAGAGTTGGGAAAGGGTTTTGTGCATTCAGGGAAGGTTGAAACATTCAAACTGAAAGCCAATAGCAACCTCACAGACCAGCTACTTTAACTGCTTTGTTTTCAGGCAAGGAGGGGACCTCGAGCAGTCACACCACAAGCTGGGAGTGTCCATCCTGGAACCCATGTCTCCTGACTCTTGGCCCAGTGTTCCTTCCATTGAGCACAGGAGGACAAGGCCTACAGCCAGCTCCCTGGAGAAGGTCACTGCCGCTGGGAGGGCCCGATGCTAGGCTGTGCGCATAGAAGTTAGACCTGGGACTCGACAAGATGTGCTGGGTTCAAAACCCACCTCTAGCAGTAGCTCTGTGCCTTTTTCCAAGTCATTATGCTTTGTAAGTCTCAGTTTCTTATCTGTCAGGTGGGAATCATAACTGTCCTTACCTCATATGGTTGTTGTGAGATGGCAAAGAGTTAATCCATGTGAAATTAATCCGGTTTGGCACAACGCCGGGCATATGCTAAGTGCTCAATAATAAGATGTTAAAGACTATGATTTTAATCATAAAGTGATAAAAATGGTCACTTTTATTATCATATTATTAGTATTTCTTACTCAAAATTATTTATTATTATTAATTGATTGATTATTTATGATTTCCTAGTCTCACTGTTTCTTAATGGAGAACTCTCAAAATTATTTATTATTATTAATTGATTGATTATTTATGATTTCCTAGTCTGACTGTTTCTTAAGTATGGAGAACTTACTGAAGCCACTGGGGCTAGTCTGTCTGGTAAGAACAAACACAAAAGCCACAGTCCTGTTTCAGACGTGCAGGAACAGAAGGAATGGGGGTGGTCAGAAGGCCCCAGGCGGCCGCGCCAGGCACAGTGGCTGAGAGCTGCAGGGTGGCAGGGTTTCCTCCATATAAAGCACTCGCCTCCCAAGGCAGCCTTGGGAGGAAGGGAGCTGTTTGTTAGTGGAAATGTCCGCCCCGAGACCAGATGACTGTTTGTCAGGGCTGTGCCTTACCTTGGTGAGGCAGGAAGTCATCTCGTCCATTTCACTATCTGAGGCCTTAAACCACCTAATTGAGCTCTGCTTTCCAGGGGAATATGATTTGGTCGGTCATCTGGGAAGCTAACTGTCTGTTTACAGATTTCAAAGTCATGAGCAATGCTCAAAGAAGTCAGGACCCAACATGCATAACCTTGTTTTTCAGAGTCACTCATTCGATTTTAGCTGGAAATGTGAGGAAGAGGCTGAGATGACTGTGCCAGACTGGAGACAAGGCTGGGCCAGAGGGACAGAAGGCAGCTCAGCCTTCCTCCCCAAGTGCCGCCTGGAGAACGCATCTTCGTTTTGAGAAGAAGGGAAGGGCTTTGCGATCCTGACAGCCACGAAGGGCATAGGGATATCACCCTAAAACCATTAAATAACAGAACGCATTGAACACTCACTACTCTAACATTTATTTAGAGCAGTGGTTCTCAACCTTCCTAATGCCACGACCCTTTAATACAGTTCCTCATGTTGTGGTGACCCCCAACCATAAAATTATTTTCATTGCTACTTCATAACTGTAATTTTGCTACTGTTATGAATCATAATATAAATATCTGATATGCAGGATGTATTTTCATTGTTACAAATTGAACATAATTAAAGCATAGTGATTAATCACAAAACAATATGTAATTATATATGTGTTTTCCAATGGTCTTAGGTGACCCCTGTGAAAGGGTCGTTCCACCCCCAAAGCGGTCGTGACCCACAGGTTGAAAACCGCTGATTTAGAGTCTGTCATATGCAAAGCAATTGGAATATTAGTAAATTCAAACACCAGAGTCTAGATGAGGCGAGGAGTATAGTCTAGGAAGGTAAGGAGACGTGGGCAGAGAATACTGCAGCCCAACGCCCGGTTGTCAGGAGACAGGCAGGAAGGGCAGCCTGGCTCTCACAGCAGGAGGCAGCGTGGGAGGAAGGTGTTGAGAAAGTGACAGTTGAGATGGGCCTTAGTAACACACAAGATCTGGACCCAAAATGATAGGAGGAAAGAGCTTCTCGGGGGAAACAGCAGTGTGGGCAGAAGTGTGAGGGCCTGAAAGTATGAGCTGGGGCCAGGGGGCAGAGCCCCACCATGCCCTGACCGACTGGAGCATAGGGAGTGCGAAGGAGTGGTGTGGGATATATGGCCAGAGAAGTAATCATGCAGCAATTCCACTCCCAGGGGTGCACCCAAGAGAGTGGAAAACATGCCTCCACACCAAAGCCTGAACACCAACGCTCATAGCTGCGTTACTCATGAGAGCTCAAAGTGGAAACGCCCCACATGTCCCTCAGCTGATGAATAGATAAATAAGATGTGGTCTATCTATAAATGGAATGTCACTTAGCATCTATAATAATAAAAGCATAATTGCTAATTAGACCAGATGTCCCTCCGGACGACCTTCTGGACGAAGCCGGAGCTGCGAGGGAAGCCCAAGTCCCGAGAGCCAGAGGGAAGCCGGTGCCGGCAACTGGAGGAAGGAAGGTCTACTCTTGCACGAATTTCATGCATCAGGCCTCTAGTTTGACAACAAAAAGGAATGAAGTACATGCTACAACATGGGTTAACCTTAGAAACATACTAAATGAAAGAAGCCAGACACAAAATCTGCATATGATATGATTCCATTTATATGAAAGGCCTAGAATAGGCAAGTATATAGAAGCAGGGGGAGAGGGGGGAATTAGGAGTGATGGCTGAAGGGTATGGGCTATCTTTGAGGGAGAATGTTTTCATTCTAAAAGTGATTATGGTGATGATGACACAACTCCATTAATATACTAAAAGCCATTGAATTGTACACTTTAAATGAGTGAATGGTGAGGTGTGTGAACTGCATCTCAGTAAATCTATAACTTAAAAAATGGCCCTTTCCCAGAGCCAGTGTGAGGAGCAGTGGGATAGACCACAGAGAACGCCTGGTCTGGCAGCTCCGGTGCAGGAGGGGACATCAAGGCCCAGAAAATAGAAGGATTTGTCCAGGGCCCCTCAGTAGGTCAACAACAGAGCTGGGTGGAGGACGCTAGGCTCTGCCTACAGGCTCAGGGTCCCTCCCTCGCACGGTGCTATTCCCATTGCTTTTACACTCCTGGAAAAGGGTCCCTCAAGGAGACTTCACAGCCACACTGCTGAGAGTCTACCTGGACACACGGGGGAAGAGACATGGAATCAGAAAACTTGTTTTCAGATCTCGGGTTGGAAGAAAGGCCACAGTGAGGGCTGCCTCCCCTTTGTAGGATTCCCTCCCCTTTGTAGGTCACCCAGCAACATCTGAACATCCTGATGACAGGGAACGTGGCACCTCCTGAATGTCCTCTTCCGTCTTTGAGCAGCTGTGTAGTAACCAATCCTATCTCCCTTCAGCTTTGTCTTTATGAAAGGAGACCTCAGGATCATACTTCAGCCAGACCTCTGGGAGGCCTTAAAAGGAACCGCAATTGTGTTTGCATCTTTCCCTCTGACACCTTCACCCCTATCTTCTGCCCCATGAATGATGGCATTTTTGAACATTAAACTTCAGGCTTTCTGGCTCTTCCCACTCTTCGAGAGTTCCTCTACTCTCAGCTCACTCCAGGACTCTCTGGCCAGACTCGCCCCTCGCCACTCGGTGAACTTGAGTGGCAATTCCGAGTGTCTCTGGACATTTCAATTGGATGTCCCCCTATCACTGCAGCCGTTGGGAACTGACTCATCATGCGTTTACCAAAAGCAGCACCCTCCCCAGACTTCCCTGCCTCTTACTGGACCAAATGTAGCAGAAAAATATTTTGATAAGTTAACAAGCACATTTTCATTCTCTTTTCTTTTTTCAATGCACAGCCTTTCTCCCATTAAAACAAAATCAGGAGGCTAAGACATTCAGGACTTACTGCCTTCGAGCGAAGCTGGCATGGTCGGAATGTAACAGGAAAGCAAAGAATCAAAATTCTTGGCTTTTGAAGTGGGCTTTTGAAATTCACAGCAAAAAGAGTTTTGAGAGCCAAGATTTTGGTTTGGGAGAGCCAGGCTTTTGCAGATAGAACAGGGCTGTGAGCTCTAGAAGCTCAGTTGGGGGCCATGAAAAGCAGAGTCTAAGGAATCAGGGCTTTAATTCCAGCCATTCCACTAAACACATCCTTACCACGTAGCCCAGCCACTCCCACATCTTCACTCCCTGCCACCTGCCTCGCTCCCCACGGAGCCCTCCCCACTCCAGGCCTGGGACATCATAGCAAAGCCTTACCTGAGCACAGCCTCCTCCTATCTCATTCTCCCCCACCCCCACCTGTCCATCTTACACAGCCCACCAGTCATCTTTCTGAAATCCTACCTCAGACCCCTCCAATGTCTCCTCTTGGCCCTCTAGAAATAATTATAACAACTCAATAAATACTTATTTGCTGGATGTCAGGCATTGTGCTAGATTGGAGTCAGCCAACTAAAGATCCCTGGGCCAAATCAGGCCCACTGCTTGTCTTTGTAAATAAAGTTTTATTGGCATACACACCCACTCACCCATTTGCACATTGTCTGTGGCAGCTTCTGGGCTAGAAGGCAAGTAGTTGTGAAAGAGGCAGTACAGCCCCAAAAGCCTCAAATATTTACTACCGAGCCCTTAACAGAAAAGAAGAAAAAACAAAAACTTTAATGACCCATGAGCTAGATGCTGCAAATACCACGGTGAGCAAAACAGAGAGACTAAGGCCTCCCTCCTCCCTCCCTTGCCCACCACTTCCGCCCTTTCTCCCGCCACTCTCTGTCCATGAGCCCTGTGAGAGCACACAGATTCCTAGGTGTTTGGAATTCATCTATCGGTAAAAATAATTTCTTTAATGACAGAGGATTGTCATAGGGTTGTCAGGTACATTTAAAAACCCACCTACTATCTAATATCACTTTCATTTTATATGGGGGGGGGGACATTTTATGCTTCAAAAGGATATCTCTAAAAATAAATAAATAAATCCTCAAGCTACATTAACTTTATGAAATTCATTCTATTGGCCTGACTTTCCCCCATTTTGCTGTGAATGATGAACATTCTTCACAAATCATCACAGACTTGTGGTCAGACAAGTAGGAACTGTTAAGTTGGTCAAGGCAGACTGGTTTACTTTGAATTACCCGAATCTGTTATGAATCTTCCCATGCAACTTTGCATCCGGAAGGCGCCTCCCCCTTCTCTCCTGCTCACCGTTCGAAGCCCAGCTCAAAAGGAGCAGGGATGTAGGGTTCCCTCCGGCAATAACCCCGGGTCCAGCTGCTCAGACCAGCACCCAGGCTGCCGGCCGCTTGGTGAGTGACAAGGCTGTGAGTATCTGTCAGCCACAGAGCACGGGGACAGCAGTGCCAGGAGGGCTGCCTAGAGTGTGGCCCTTCCCCTGGCAGCACCCTTTGACAGGCATGCTGACAGCTCCATGGCCCAGGTTCACAGCCAAATGCCAGAGAGCTGAGCACCAGCTTCCTGACTAGTCCCTCACATGACCGGGATGCCATGCGGGCCCGGAGGCGCAGCCAGCCCAATCAGCAGGTGGTGGCAGAGCTCCAGGACACTGGATACTCAGTGCTCACATGAAGCTTCTGGAACCCACTTAAAATCTATTATAGCTCTGCCATGAAGATAACCCCATGAGGCCTGGTGCCATGCCCACTGTTCCGCATTCAGGGACAAGCATTCTCCAGAAGGCCCACTGGACGAGCCTTGGAGTGTGCGTACGTCTGTGTGTATGTGTGTGTGTGTGTGACCACTCATGAAAATCCCCACCGTGGCTGAGATGAACATGAAGCAGCCCATCATTTTTGCAAGCAGGGGAGGGCCAGCATTTTGGCGGCCGCCCTCCACTGTAGAGGTTAGAGGTTTCATTGTCCTTCTGAGCCGAGTTGTTCCCATTCTCAGTCATTCCCATTTAGTCTGTTTGTGAGGCCCAGGGTGACGGCAGGTTAAAATTCCAGGGGAAATTAGAGACCCTGAGGCCAAACTGGAAAGAAATTTTGAGATCGCCTGGACCCAACACTTCACGCTACCAAGAGGGAAACTGAGGCCCAGACAAGAAGAAAATTAATTGGTCAAGACCCACGGGTAGATCTGGAACAAGAAATAAGACCACTTTTGGTCAGTCCAAACCTCTTCAATGACACACTGAAATGTCCAGATTATCATTCTCCGTAATCCAGAATGAAGGTCGTTTTCCTTCTAGAAAATGGGAGAATAGGTACCAGCTCAGACACAGGATGTGGTGAGGAAGGGGAGGCTGTGGGGAAGGGGTAGCATGTTCAAGGCAGCAGATAGTTAGGCATCATACACTTAACCTTCATAGTACCATTTCCATTAAAGGCTGAAGGAACAGGGTCCTCACATTTGAAGAAAAGACACCACAAAATTTGTTCTCTTAACTAACACCTTCATATCCAGACCCAGTGGGGAAGCCGAGGTCCCAGGAAGGGGCAGGAACCAAGTGAAGGTCGCACACAGCCAGGTGGAGGGCGGGATCGGGGGCTTGGACTCAAACAGCCCAGCCCAGCTCTATCCTTGGCCGAGGGTCAGACCATCAGCAATCTGTCCGGAGGCTACCTGCCAATCTTGAACTCGGGGCTTCATCTCAGCTTTCTTACCAGAGTCAGCTGTTCTTTTAGGCCAGTTGGTGCCAGGTTGATATTGTATTTCTCTCCTTGGCCCCAGAGCCAGGGACACTCTCGGAGCCCAAGGTGTGATGTGATGTCTATGTAGTGACCCAGGGAACAGCTAGCTCCGGGCTGGCAGGCTGAAGCTCTGAGTCAGGCCTGGCTAGCTCCGTGAGGATCACCTGCCCGGCAGGAGGGCTAGGGTTTACTGCCCTCCAGCCATGTGTCCCGGCAGAACAGGCCAAACTCTCCAGTAACCCAGGCAGCACCCCTCTGCTGGGGTGTCTTCAGGGCATGTAGAGGGAAGGCTCCGGTCGCATCTCCTGCTTTCATGCAAAGGGAATGCACAATCTTGGCCTCAGAACCCCCAGTCCCAGACTCGTCTCCAGCACACCCTTCTGTGGGGCCTGTCTAGGAAACCAGCAGGCCAGCTCAGCAAAGGGTGGAGTGGAGGGATAGGCCTTCTCCAAAGAAAGAGCCACAGGCATCAGAAAGTAACACCCTGCCCATGGCCCAGATCCCCCAATTTCTGTGGGCTGAAAGACCTCAGAGGTCTAGCCCAAGTCCTCTATGGTACAGGAAAGAAAACAGAGGCCCAGAGAGGCAAAGGAGCTTGCCCGGGGTCACACAGCACTTAGAGCCAGGCTGAAATCTGGTCCTGCCGTCCAGTCATTCTCAGCCCACAGGTGCTTGCAGGGCGCAGCGGTGACAGACCTCACTCAGGCCCCCAAAACACCACGAGGGAAACCTCTCTAGGAGCCACCAGTGCCCTTGCAGCACCAAGTGCAGTTACAGTCATTGCCTTTTACAGCCTCAGGCATCGCACAAAGCACATAGATACACTGCCTTTTTTCATATGTTCAGCATTCCTGTAAGTGCAATTATTGCCATTTACATGAAAATTGACCCAAAGGCCCCCACTGGGCCCTCTCTAGCCATCCCTTGTCTCTGTGTCCCCTCACTGTCGAGGCCAGGCCACTGAGCCACGCCGGCCGGGCATATATACATTCTTATCACTGCCATCTCCAGAGAACCCCTGAGACAGGAGGGAAGGACCGCAGACTTCCAGGAGCACAATATGGACTCTCTGATAAACACCATGTGAAATCCCTCTCCAGCCACTGAAGGGGGATGGCCAGCACTCCCCGCAGGTGGCTCACCCTGCAACCAGCACAGGGCCCGGTGGGCGCCCCTGAGCCGGAGCCTTCTGGAGAGCGCATTCTGGGAAGAAGCTCGGCCCACAGTAACCCCGGCTCCTCTATTTTTGTTCCATCACACAGGCCAGAGTTCTGTTTCCTGCTCCTCCCCTCCCCTACCCTCCCCCTCCTCCTCCTCTTCCTGCTCTCCACCCACAGTCAGCTGCCTGTCCATCTGAGGAAGCCGCAATTAGAGGCTCTGCAAGCCTTCCTCCTGCCAGCCCGGTGATGCCCTGTCATGGCTGTGGCCTCGCTGTCACTCAGACCCGGCCAGGAGCATATCTGGAGAAGGTGGCCCACAGCGGCAGGGCTGGGCTTCCGGTTCCTGGAAAAGCCATGGCGGAGCTTGAGGGCGCTGGAGCCAGGGACCCTGAGGAAGGGGAACACGTCACTGTTGCCATGTCCCTGGAAGGACGTCCGAGTGTCAGGAGCAGAGAGAGCAGGGTCACTCTGCCAGGCTCCATGGGACAGAGTGGGAGGGTAGTCACAAGGGGAACATTTTGTTCAAAATAAGAACAATCTCCTTCTCTCCCAAGGTGGCCAGGGTACTTCTGATCAAAGGGCACGCACATAATACTTTGAGTCAGGGAAGTCCAGACTGGAGCCCCTCCTGCCTGTGCCCCAGGGAGCAAGGTCCTCAGTAGTCATCTTCTCCAAAATGGATCTGGTAGGTGTATAGACTCGCTTGGAACTCCTTGAAACACATCGAAAGACAACCTGGAAATTCCCCAAGAGGAGAGAAGCTCAGGATCACATGTGCCCGTCTCAGCCTCCCACACACAGAGGCTGCGATGCCAGCCAGGGCAGCCACAAAGAGCAGAGCCTACCAGGGCAGTGGGCACTGAGAAAGCAGCCCTGGTCAGGAGCCAGGCCTTCCTGGGATCAAGCCCCAGCTCTGCTTCTTACCATCTTGACCTCTAGCAAGACATTAGGCCTCTCTGAGCGAGTCTCAGGTTTTTTACCTGTAAAATGGAGCTGTAAACCCGGCCCTACCTCCGTCATAGGGCTGTATAAGGATCAAGTGAGAGAGAAGAGCAAAACCTTGGAGGCTATAGTTTACATATACTCAAAGCAATGATGTGTTGAGAATTTCTGGCTATAATTATTTTTATCCGAGGAAGAAGATGGGTGACACACAATCACGTTCAATAATTAATGTCCATGTAACAAACTTTCCCCGGGTACCTATTGTGCCGGGTTCTGGAATTGCAAACATAAATAAGACAAAATCCTGTGTCCTCCAAGAGAAGCCAACTGGGAAGACAGACTGTAAATTCTTCACTGCAGCAGAACGCAGTACACAGAGTGGACACAAGTTACAGTGAAAGCACAGAGGAGAGGAACTCCGCCGGCGCTGGGGGAGGCAGGCATGAGGGCAGCGGAGGAGGGAGCATTAGAACAGAGTCTTAAAAACCGAGGACGAACATGTATGCATCCAATAAGAGGCCACCAAGATATATGAAGCAAAAATTGACAGACTGAAGAGAGAAATAGACAGTTGCATAGTAATAGCTGGAAACATCAACACCCCACTCTCAATAATGAATGAAACAGCCAGACAGCAGATCAGTAAAGAAGTAAAGGAGTTGAGCAGCACAATAAACCAACTGGAGTTAACATGGCACAGACATAATACAGAACACTCCACCCAACAGCAACAGCATATACATTCTCTTTTTTAAAATATATTTTTATTGATTTCAGAGAGGAAGTGAGAGGAAGAGAGAGAGAAACATCAATGATGAGAGAGAATCATTGATTGGCTGCCTCCTGCACGCCCCCTACTGGGGATCGAGCCTGCAACCTGGGCATGTGCCCTGACCAGGAATTGAACCATGACCTCCTGGTTCATAGGTCGATGTTCAACCACTGAGCCACGCCGGCCGGGCACATATACATTCTTATCAATTACACATGGGACATTCTCCAGGACAGACCACATGTTAGGCCACAGATGAAGTCACAATAGCCAAAACATGGAATCAACCTAAGCAACCATGGACAGGTGAAAGAACAAACAAAATGTGGTATATGTACAATGGAATACCATGCAGCCCTTAAAGGGAAGGAAGTTCTGACACATGCTACAACATGGATGAAAAGCCAGTCACAAAAGGACCAATATTGTCTGATGCCACCCCTAGACACATCCAGAGAAGTCAGATTCATAGAGACAGAAAGTAGAATGGTGGCTGCCAGGTACTATGCGGGGAGAGGGGGATGGGCAGTTAGTGTGCAATGGGTTTGGATTCAGTTAGGGATAATGAAAAAGTTCTGGAGATGGATGGTGGTGATGGTAGCACAATGATGTGAATGTACTTAATGTCACTGAACTGCACACTAAAAAAATGGTTAAAATGTTTGATTTTATGTTATGTGTATTTTACCACAATTTTTAAAAATAAATAGTTTTGAGGGCGGGAATTGGCGGTGTCGGTGGCAATCGTGGACACATTGAGCCGGTCACTAGTGGACGGGGTTGATGAAGAGTCATGAGGGGGCGACAGGTTAAGGTTCTGAAAGGGAGGCCCCAGTGGCGGGACTTGATCTGGGAAGAACCTTTTGCTGGTTCTCAACTTTTCCTGGAAAAATGAACCATTCCCACCATATGGGGATGAACTCTGTGGACCACACCAGTACCATGCCACCTTCTCACCATCACACGGCCACTTCAGCCTCCCACCTCCACGGAGGGGGGGATGGTAACTTGATGATGATGCATATGACCTTCTACTGTGGCTTTAAGAGTGTGGAACTATTGTTTTCTGGCGTGGTGATCAATACAGCTGGAGAAATGGCTGGAGGGTTAGTGGGAGTGTTTTTACTAGCAATGTTCTATGAAGGACTCGAGAGAGCCTGCTATGCAAGTCACAAGTCAGCATTCGCTACAATTCCATTCCTGTTCCAGGACCAAATGGGACCATTCTTATGGAGACACACAGAACTGTTGGGCAGCAGATGCTGAGCTTCCCTCCCCTCCTGCAAACAGTGCTGCATCTCACTCAGGTGGTCATCAGCTTCCTCATGCTCCTCTTCATGACCTACAGTGGGAACCCCTGCGTTGCTGTAGCAGCAGGGGCCGGCACAGGAGACTTTCTCCTCAGCTGGAAGAAGGCAGGGGTAGTGGACATCACAGAGCATTGCCATTAACGTCAAACTCCAGGGTGTGGCCTTATCGATTGCAGTGGGAAGCAGTTCAAGACGAAGACATTATTCCTACTTGAATCTTCCCTCCTTGCTCCTTAACTCCTTACACATACCTTCTCAATAGAGGTTTAGCTTACAGTCTCTGAGCTAACGTAGTAACCCCTGACTGTTCTTCCTACGCTGAGATTCCCATTTCTCTTGAGGTGAAACCACCCATGAGATGTCTTCTCCTCCACCATCATCTTAGATCTAAGATATATGTTCTTATCTAATCCAGGTAGCTGTCTCTTCAGTGACTTAATCACCTGCTTTCTTTTTTAATTTTCTGTTTTTGTTTTTTTAACAGACAGTCTGAATTTGGTGGGGTTTTCCTAGGTTAGTGGTGGAAAAGGATTGACTTTAGCTAGGATTCATGGCAGCTGAGGGAAATTCTTGCCCAACTAAACCCAGAACCCAAACTTAACACTAAAAAATAAGTTCTAGTCTCCGGACTCCACGAGTGGGGAGTACGTTGTGCCTTTCCCTGGGTGTGATGTGTTGCACCAAAACCTGAGTAGTGCACAGAGGGTGGTTTGAGACTATGAGTCTAGAGCTTACAGAAGTGTGCGTTTTGGGGGTGGCTGACTCATCTATGGTGTTCTCACTTAACATTTTGATTAGAATGAACTTGCCAATAAAAAAAAAAAGATAGGACAATCAAGTTGAGAAAATAGACATAAGTATTTTAAAATAAAACCATTGACATTTTAAAAAATAATTAAAAAAATAAATAGGTTTTTTTTAAATTAAAGAATGAGGAGGGAGTATTCCAAGTAGTCCAGGTGGGGGAGAAAAGTCCAGAATAAAAAATTGGTTGTGCAAAAGCACAGAGGTACAAAAGCAACTGAATTGGCAAGGTGCCCCCAACATGTAAGACACACAGAGGCATGGGGGGGAGAGTGGGCGGAGGGGGGCTTACAAGGTCCCCAAATGTCCTGCTAAGGAGTGTGCAACCCACTCTGTGGGCTCTAGGGAATGACAGGATCGCAGTGTAGCTTAGAACAATGAAACTAGGAGGAGTCTGGGCAGGACGGACAGACAGGCGGGGGAGATGTGTAAAGAGCAACACCTGATCCAGACAGATGTTAAAAGGGAAACTACTTTCCAGACCACCCCAGGGCTGCGGTGAGAGTGACTCAAGCCATTTGCCTCACGGGGCCACCAGCTGAAGGCGGGTGGGATTCCCCTGAAAATGAAACCAGGACCTGATGCGTTGGTGGGGACCCTGAGCAAGAAGCAGCTCTGCCGTGTGGTCCTCCCTGCACCGCGCTGCCTGTTGGGAGGACACTGAGCCATGATGAAGGGGCTTGTCTCCCTGCAGACACACCCTGTGGTTTCCACCAACTCACAGGAAGACAAGTTCAACTGCTCGAATGTGCAAATGGGCGTAAGGAGTGGGCGGGGGCCTCTGTGACGTCTTTGAATCAAGTCAGTGTGGGAAATCCCAACTCTGAAATTTATAAACGGTGACCGTGGGCTGCCCTGTGTCTATATGGGTCTCCGGTTGCCAATCTACAACATGAAGGAGTTAGACCCATAACTCCATTGTTATGCCCCTATCACGGGGAAGGGCAGGACATTGCCAGACACGGTCAGTGATTAGACGATCTAGCATGCACACAGATGCCCATGGATGGAGCACAACGTTCTTCGCTTTTCCCCTTGAGTAGTTTTGGTCTACGATTAGTCTGCCTCTGCCAACTGTAGGTGAGTGTCCCCTCTCTGATTTCCCTTCTCTCTTTCCCTCTCTCTAGTTCCCTTGTGTTTTTCCCCCTAAGTTTTCTTCCTCTTATGAGTGGGGGGCTTGGAATCCTATGGATGGAAGGAGAAAAATAAAGGCAAGTCCTCCCCACCTAACCCCAGGGCAAAAAAGCTATGAAATAATCTATGAGTAACATCAGCTGCCTCTTTGCTAAAACTGGTGTGTCATTCCACTCAAAGCACCACTTGGTCTTTCCAAAGGAAACAAGCCAAGCGAAATATACATATATAGATATCCTCGAGGCAGAATTTGCTGCAAACCGGATTGTCAAAAGTCAATTTGCCAGATGATCAATTCGCTGCCTTGCTGAGAAAGTTCCTCACATGACATTGTAGTTTCGCCACCACCATAGCCCTCAGTAGGTGGGCTAGCCCCAAGTGACTAAGGGTCTCCCATGTCACCAAGTGACTTCCAGGATTGCCCCACGGGGTCATCTACAGTCCAGCCAGCTGGAAGGGAAGAAGCCCATGTTGGAGGTGAACATCACCGCCACTTACACTCCATGGCCTGGCCCTAAGTCTCATGTCTACCTACAACGGGGACTGGAAACACAGTCCCTGCACAGGCAGCCTCTCCCCAGTGACAACTCCAGGGAGTGACAAGCCCTGCAAAGGAAGCACTTATCTTCAGTGGGCAGCTAGCCATCTCTGGCACGGATGTGCTTCAGACACCACGCTTCTCAAATGCTCCATCACACATAGCCAAACGTGGGCCTTTTCTTATTATACACGGCTGCCTCCTCTATTTTGGCAAACTTACAGTGTTCCTGCCCCAGCCCCTGCTCCTGCCCCTGCCCCAGCCGTGGACCACGAAAACGAGTGGACTTTTCCTTAAACACTGCTCACACGTGGCCTTATGCTCTGCCCCAGCTTTGACGTCTTCATCTACTTGGCCTCAGCCTGTGTTTCCACCCCAGCCTTGGTCTGCCTGGCATCTCCCCCGGCCCTGCCATTTCACCGATGGACTTCCCTTCAACACAGGCTACCGTTTTCTCTATTTTTAAAGAGCTGTGCCATCCACCTTGGAAGGGAAGGCCTGTGGAGCTCTAGGAAACACAGTCTAGAGGCGGAAAGCTTAACCAAAGACACTACGTGAATGCACAGAGAGGCCACATTTTGAGTTCTTTTTGGTAACAAAGGAAGAGGGAGCCCTTGCATCTTGAAACTGGGAGAGCTAACCTGGCCCCTCTTTGCCCTCACCACAGAAACCTCCCTAAATAGACCATTTAAATTTGGAACAAAACAAAAAAGAATATGGGGACTTCTGCTTCTAGCCATGCTGGGGTAATGGGGACTGACTTACCCTCCAGTCTGAGATGACAACAACAACAAAAGAAGAAAGGGAGGGAGGGCAGATGCTCTTGTCAATATTTATGATTTGCACATGTGGCTATTCATGGGATTAACTTTCTGTGAACACAGGGTGGGGGTCAGGGAACTGGCAGTAAGGGTGGGCCACACTGCAGTATATTTATACAATCAAATACTCCTCAGCTATCAAAATGAACAAACCATAGCCACATGGCCAACATGGCTGATCTCACACACATAACAGTAAAAAATGCTGGTCACAGAAGACATACAATATGATCTCATTCCTATAAAATTCACAAACAGGTGACTTAACTCCATCATACTAGGTCATAAAACAAAAAGAAAGGCAAGAAAATGATTCTCCCCAAAGTGAGAACAGTGCTGACCTGGAATGGGGAAAGAAGGGGCGTGGTCAGGGAGGGGACCCTAGGAGATGACAGGTGTTTGCAAGGCTCCAATTCTTGACCTGGGTGGTGGTTATACAAGGTTTGCTTTATAATTATCCATTAAAATGTATAGTTATACAAACTTTTCTCTTTGTATAAATCCCATTACTAAAAAAAATAAGAAAAAAGCTAAAGCAAATATGATTAAATATTAACTGTTCTCAATCCTGGCAGGTCTATGTTACATCATTAATCACACTTCTCGGTAATTTGGGGTTTTTCTTTTCCAAATTATTATTTATTATGCTGAGTGAAAGAAGTCAGGCAAAAAAAGAGAACATGCATAATATGTGAAATTTTCTATTCCATTTTTATAAAGTTCAAGAAAATGCAGATCAATATTTTACATTAATTAAGCAGAAAGCATATCAGTGATTCCTGGGGAGCAGGGGCAGGGAGGGACACGAGGGAGGGAGCAGGAGTTAATTTTTGGGGGTGACAGATATAAATGTTCATTATGTGGTTAGTTTCACATTTGTATAGTTATGTCAAACCTAGAGGCTCAGTGCACAAAACTAGTGCACTTTGGGGGAGTCCCTCAGCCCAGCCTGCGCCCTCGCACAGTCCGGGAGCCCTTGGGGGATGTCTGACTGACGGCTTAGGCCCGGTCCCCAGGGAGTGGGCCTAAGCCATCAGTCAGACATTCTTAGCGCTGCCGCGGAGGTGGGAGACGCTCCTGCCACTGCAGCTGTGCTCACCAGCAGTGAGCCAGGCTTCTGGCTGAGCAATGCTCCCTCTGTGGGAGTGCACTGATCACCAGGGGGCAGCTCCTGCATTGAGCATCACAGCAACCGGTTGTTCCACTGTTTGGTCGATTTGCATATGAGCATTTTATTATATAGGATGTATCAATTTATACAACTTTAAATTTGGAAGTTTATTGTATGTCAATTATACATCAATAAAGCCGTTTTAAAAAAAATAAACTTTGTTTTGAAATGAGGGAGCTGTTTTTAAAGTCAGAGAAACCTGAGTAAGGAACGGTGATGCTGGCTCCCAGAGGGCTGTGTGTGCCTTTTGGTCAGTCATGGCATCCAGTTATGTGAATGTAATTTTATTCTACCTTTGATGTTAAAAGGGCCTCCACTCTTCTCCCTCCCTCCTTTCTTCTCTCTTCCCCACCCCACCCCTCCTTCTTCTCACTCTATCTCCTCTCTCTCTCTCTCTCTCTCTCTCTCTCTCTGTCCCCCTCCCCCACTCCTTTTCTCTCTCAGCTTTAGGAGACATGACAACACTCATAATAATGATAAACGATCATTTCTGTCATTGAATAGCATTCTATAGTTTATAACATGCTTTCTCATCTCTGTTGATTCTCACACAATCCTTGGGTGTAGTAATGGGAAAATAAAAGGCAACTGTAACCGCCTCTGCCTCCTAAGGAGGGTGGTAAATTTCATACCAGTGGGGAAATCAGTCTCTCTGCTGCCCCTTCCACTCTCAGACACGGATAATGAAGACAACAGATGAAAGACGCAGCCAATTCTTTAGCTCCCTCTCTTCAGCAGTGTGACAGCCTGTTTTAATGAAAAATTTTTTTTTATTTTATTGATTTTTAGAGAGTGGAAGAGAATGGGAGAGAAACATCATCAATCTGCTGCCTCATGCAGGGCCCCCTACTGGGGACCGAGCTCGCAACCCCAGGAATGTGCCCTGACCAGGAATCGAACCAGTGACTTCTTGGTTCATGGGTTGATGCTCAACCACTGAGCCACACCAGCTGGGCAAAAATATTTTTTTAATAAAGTAAGATTACGTCTACTAAGCTCTAAATGGAAATAAACTGAGCTTTACATAAATGTACACTACATAACAATGGGAATCCACTCTTTCATAAAGCACAGCTCTTAGGAGCACAGCGTGGATCTGCAGTTAGATGAGCCGTGAACGCCAGGCCCTCGTCCCTACCCTGCGCTCTCCTCAAGCATCGCCTCACTGTCCTCATACACGTGATAGCTCCTCACATATAGGTATGAAGGTACGTTTACATGGACAAATCTGCTTTACACCTTGAAAATCATTTCCTTTAAGTAGAAACAAAACAGACACAATGGAAATTTAAATACATTCTGGTACTGTCCCAATCAAAAGTGTGTGGCTGAAGCTGGTAACATCGGCAGGCCAGGGGAGGATTTTATTAGACAAGTCGAGCTGTGGGTTAAACACCCCAGAGCCTTCTCATCATAAATGCAGCCCTGCAGCCCCGCAGTGATGGGGACGGAGCCCCTCGTGAGCACTAAGCTCTTTGTCTGGCAGTTAATCAGTATGAATAACCAGGGATAGATGGGACCATGTATGAGTCCCTGTGATTTCAGAGGTTCCTTTGGGACCAGGGAGGCCTTGTCTAAAATACGCCTGGATAAGCTGGGCTCCTCCTCATCCTCAGGACCTTGTCTTCACCTGGCCTAGACTCCCAGGCTGGGTAAGGAGACAGTTGAGTCTGGAGCCCTCACCTATGAGCGTGCCATTGAGTTGCTTGCTGAATTACCCTCCAAACGATGATTTGGTCCTGTTCTCTGGCAGCCTGCATGATTGAAGTTGAATAGGGAAAGGCTTCCTGTTCTCCACAAGTGGAAAGCAGTTTAAATACAGCAGGCCTGTCAACAGAGCCCCTACATCAGGGGTCCTCAAACTTTTTAAACAGGGGGCCAATTCACTGTCCCTCAGACTGTTGGAGGGCCAGACTATAGTTTAAAAAAAAACTATGAACAAATTCCTATGCACACTGCACATATCTTATTTTGAAGTAAAAAAACAAAACGGGAACAAATATAATATTTGTATTTGCATGTGGCCTGCAGGCCATAGTTTGAGGACCCCTGCCCTACATCCATAGAGAGGCCCAAAGAAGGCAGAGATTTCCAAAGAGCAGTGAGCTCCCCATCACAGGAGGTATCCAAGCAGAGTATGAGACCAGATGAAAGATTTCCTATTCAAATGGGAGGGTGGAGTGGAGGGTGGCCTAAAGACTTCAGTTTTCCTTTCAGTCCTCAAAGTTGGGGCTCCTATGACATATAGGACCAAATGCTTCATTTACTTGTTATGAATATTAGTACTCGTCATTTAAGTTGATCACGTGCCAGGCACTGTGTTGGATACTTTACTGAGCCTTCATTTAACCCTGAAAAAAAATAAAAATAAACATCTGCTTTTCACCCCTTTCGCGCAAAAAGGGCATCTACTATATCCGAGTGTGGTAGACAATGGAACGGAGGCCCAGGCAGCTGAGCAAAGGTGTCACAGAGCTCCTAAGTGCCAGGCTGGGTCTCGGACCCCAGGGTCTGTGCTCTCTGCTCTCAGGGCGCTTCACTCACCCAGGGGCAGGGCTGCGGCAACTGGATCATACAGGAACCGGGCCAGAGCCCGACCTGGGACTGTCCCTCCTCCTCTGGCAACCGTTCAGTTCTCAAGGCTTTTATGCAGAGACAGAGATCAGGGTAACAGAGCTGGGGAAAACAGCGTGTGAGACTGGCGGGGGTGGGGGAAGCAGTCTCTTAAAGGTCAAGGGCTGCTGTACTGAG
>NW_005362270.1:1461711-1467833 GCF_000412655.1 Myotis brandtii | reverse complement strand
CCCTCAAGCCTGGGCTGCTGGCTGCAAGCCCCCTCCCTGGGCAGGGCCTGAGCCCTCCTGCAGAGCCTGGGGTTGTCCGGCTGCTCTTAGGTTCTGTGAATAAAAACGGTAGAAAGTGGAAGAAAAATGTCAGACACTTGGCTTTCTCTCTCTCCAAAGGCAGCCCCCAGCGGTGTGCGTTCTCAGACAGGCCCTGGGAAGAAGGATGGTTACTTCCCTTTCTTCCAGGGATAATTACAGAGCAGTAAAAAGTACCTGTGTTTGAAGGCAAAATGACGGCGATTAATCTCTAAGCACAGGGCCTGGCCGTGAAATTCTTTGGAGAAACAACTTTAGGAGCTTAACGACAATCAAGAGAAGGGAATTGAATTAAGAGAAATAATAATTAAATCAGGAAAGAAGTTTTTGCAAAGGGGATGGTAAAGGAAATTAAAACCAGTAACGCTGAAAAATGTGGCGAGCAGAGCAGGGAGAGGAGAGGGTGTGAAGGGGAAGAGCCAACCGCAGAGCGGGAGATGCAGAGAGTTGGGCGCTCAGGAAAGGAACGTGGAAGCTGTTCTTGAGAGACCAGGTGTCTGAGCTCTCCCAATGTAGGTCTAAATAGGCCCAACTGCTCATGGGGACACGCTCTCCTTTAAGAAAACAGAAGTATCCAGTTAGATGAAGTGTAAAAAAAAGCTGTAGACTTGAAGGAGAGTGGCCACCTGTCCCCGTTTGCCCCGGACCATGCTGGTTTTAGCACGCAGAGTGCCATGTCCCAGGAAGCCCTCAGTGAAGGGCCAATGGAGATGGTCGGTCACCCTCCTCGTGTGGAGGCAGGTGGCCCTGGCTCCCCGCTCGCTATGCAGTCAGCAGCTCCATGGCTTTGGAGGAGCCACGCCATCTCTGTGGGCCTCGGTTAAAATGAGTTGCAGGGGAACCTCAACAGATAAAAGAAGTTGCTGTGTGTCAAGATAGTTGGAACAGTGTCCGTGAGGTAAATGGGAGTTGCTAAACAGGAGCTGAACTGAAGAATATTGACAAAGAAAACAGAAAATATTAACAGACACAACGTAACGGTACCTTAAAATAATACATGGAGAGTATGTCAGGGGCCCACAGATTTTCTGGAATGACGTGGGGAACTCAGCACACAGTTGTACGCACAGCAAAGGTTTATTACAGGGAAAGGATACACAGTAGGATCGTGAGGGGGGAAAGACACAAGTGTAGTCTGAGAAGTTCCATATTTTCATTTCCCTCCGAGAGGAGGTGATAGGAGAATAAAAGCCATTCAGGCTAGAGTGGGGAAGGGTTTTTGGAGTTTAGAGATCAAGAAGTTCCAGAGCGTCACGAAGATGAACAAGGAAGATGGGAAGGGGGTTTCTAACAGCATTGCTGAGCGTTGTGGGTTGGCTTCCGCTTTGATATATTTGCATGTTGTCTTGCTAGGGCTGCCGTGACAAAGTACCACACATGGGGCGGCTCCAACAACAGAAATGCTTGGTCTCCCAGTTTTCGAGGCCAGACGTCCAAAGTCAAGGTGCTGGCAGGTTGGGTTCCTTCTGAGAGATGTGAGGAAAAGAGCTATTCCAGGCCTCCCTACTTGGTTCGCAGATGGATGTCTTCAAGTTTACATGATGTTTTGTGTCCAAATTTCCCCTGCTCATAAAGACATAAGTCATATCAGGTGAGGGACCATGCTAATGACCTCAATTTAACTTGCTGACCTCTGTAAAGACTCTATCTCCAAATAAGATCCCATCTGAGGTATTAGGGGTTAGGACTTCAACCTATAAATTTTGGGGGACACAATTCAACCCACAACTTGGAAAACATGTAAAAATCAGAATTACTTTCAAAAACTTTCATTGGAGGGTTGTTTGTGCATTCTGTTTGCACATACAATAGCCCAGGAATATTTGAGTTGTACAGAACCGAAGAGAGTAAGGGAAGGGTGGAAGGAGAGGAGGGTCTGGAGGAAGAGGAGCTAGAAGAAAAGAAGAGAAGAAGGAGGAGGAGGAGGGGAAGTGGAAAAAGAATGAGAAGAGCAGTGGGCTATGTCAAACACCACTCCTGCACCAGTTTTACCTAAGTGTGCTTAAATTTTGGTTTACTGCTAAGTCCACCAACAAGCATGCAAAAGATGTACACGGAATTAATACAAATGCCCATGGCTCCCGACACCGTCCCTGGGGTCTCACAGAGGTATACCCCCAGTCTGGTAGATTCAGCAGGTCTTCTGTTGCAGTGAGGCATCTGCCAGGCACAGGAGCAGAGAGCCATGGTTCCCCACCTTTGACACCATTGGGATGGATGTGTGGGGGCCACACCAGCCCACCTAGTAAGGAAATCCTTGCCCGGCACAATCATTACATACTTGTGCCTTTCACTTCTCACTGCCTCCTGGCGCCCACTGAAGGTCTCAGTGCAAAGCCTGCTATAAAAGGAAGTCTGACAAGACCTCATTCTGTTCATTCGGGCAGCACGTCTTCTATAAAAAGAGGCACTGCTGAGTCAAAGGGAGAGAACTGAAGGGAGAATCAGGGCTCTGCGGTCTCTCAGGGCCTGCCAGCCCCACGGCTAGCTGACCAAGCATAGCGCCTGGTTATGAATACGCAAAACGCAAAATCACAGAAGGCAGGTGAAATTCCCCAGGGGCAGCGCAGAGGCTGCTACACAAACACCACCGTGGGGGAAACTTCAAAGAAGGGCAAGGGACAAAATGAACACACTTGTACAGGTGATGGGCCTGGAATGAACTACAGGCCCAGCCACCTTGGCCCCGCGTTGTGACTGCTGCTTTTGAGAGCCAGGATTCCCAATCTGGTGCTGGCCAAATGTGCGAGGTAGCAGAGGCAGAGACCTTCAGGATGCACACCAACATCTGGGAACCAATGATTAAATTTCCACAACCCAAACCAAACTAGATAGGGTCCTGGGAGAATGAGTTTGCTTTCTCTCCAGAAATCACATTACTGAGTAAAACAGGTGAGACAATGGGGACACACAACCACGGGATTTATTCTCTATACTAGTGGCCCAGTGCACAAAAATTCATGCACATTAAAAGGGAATTAAAGGAAATATTTTAATATTGCTATTTGCCCTTTCTCTATAATAGAAGTGTCAGAGATGAAAGAAAATTAGTAAAATGTATATGAAAATCTCCCTCCTGTCAGAGTCTGGGGCACGCTGCGGGACCCAGAGTCAAGTCCCCGTCCACCCGCGCACGCCTCGAAATAACGCAAGACCCAGACCCAGCCAGACCCACCCCCGTCAAGCCTTGCAGGGCAGGGGGTGCAGTCTCAGGTCTCCCGGCACAGCCTCAGGTCCCCCCCTTCCCGACGCTGGGGTGGGGGGCATGGCCTCAGGTCCCCCATCCCGACCTCAGGTCCCCTGGCCCCGGCGCGAGGTTGCAAAGGCACAAGGACACGAGGGCGTGGCGACCATTTGCATATTAGCTCTTTATTATATAGGATTGCCTATGACAGTCAATGGGAAGGAAGGCAAGTGTGTTTGCAGGACCAATTTAACCCTTTCATGTGTAATTCAAGTTCTTCCCCTTATCTCTTCATTTGCTTTCTGAGTACAAACTTCTAGATCATTCCCCAAAAAGAAGCGATCTATGCCTATACCTTTGATTCCCATTTAGTTTATTTGCATGCTTGATCTTGTTTTAATGTCTCTAGCATGGCAAAAAGACCTAGTTGCCAGATGACCAGGAAGTTATTTAAACAGTTTGGCCTCTACCTTAACCCTACTTGGTCAACCTCACTGTGTCTTGGTTCACCTATTTGTGGTCAAGAGAATGCAAAACAGTGCCATTCAGCTGGCTGCTTTTCCCTATTTTGCCTCTCCATTATTAAGTCTCATGCACCTGTTGACCTCCTATATTTACTAATTCATTGTATTTTTACTAGCTCACCTTGCTGCCTTTACTCCCCCACCCCACTTTGATTAACACTGCCCAGCAATCAAAGCCCAGCACTCGGTTTACCTAACTCCCAAGCCTTGCCTCTAGAGAGGTGGGCTGGCTCATGCACAGGCCCAAAACAGGGGGTCACAGTGCAGTTCTAGAAAGCAGCTCTGGGCTGGAACAGGAAGCCTGGTTTGGCCTCTCTTCTGGTAAGAAGATAATCTTGAGCAAGTCCCTTCTCTGGGCCCCAGTCTACTCTGTTGTTTAGGGGAGGACATGGTGAACTCTCAGCACTCCAGCTGAAGCATCCCAGGGTTCGCTGGCTTTGCTATCTGACAGGTGATCATATAGTATGGCCTTCCTGGGGGTTAGGGGGAGGGGAAAGTGCCAGTTTTGCAATCCCTGGCACCACTGCCCACACACTATGAGCATACCAGTTCTTAAACTCTGGTCCCAACTATCGATTCACTAATAGTTGAGAGGGCCTTGAGAGAATTTCCTGTCTGATTTCTCCATAATCACACAGCTATTTAGAACTTGTAGCCCCAGGCAGGACTAAGATCCTAGCATCCAAATGTCCAGCCCTTTTAAGCTGTAAGAGACCAGGCCAGGTCATTTGTAAAACCCCAATAGAAGGGCAAAGCACACAACAATCAGCAAATGTTTGTTGAATGAATAACATTGTGCTTTCTCTACCACCGCAGGAGTCCCACACAATGAACAAAGCTCAGGACTGAAACAGAGAAACCAATTCCTTCTGAGGGACCTCAAACCTCAAACTAGCTATGTAATGCCTGAAGTACACCAAATGGTTGAGTGGCACTTCTTGGAATTGTGTTCTCTTTAAAAGCTCTATTGTGGGACCACTAATGCTGTGACACCCTCCCCTTGCCCTCACACCAAATACTCAATAGTCCATCTATGTGACACTAGTAAGTCAGAGACCTAGAGTTAAATCCCAGCTCCCTCACTTAGAAGCTAAGTGGTTTAAGCTTCATTTTCCTCTTGTGTGAATGGGGCAAAGAGTAAATTCATTAGATTGTTGATTAAGAAACCTACTTCTCTAAAATTATTGAGAATAAGCACTGTGGATCATTCTTCTCATTTAATCATCCTATTTGATGGATCATACTCATAGTCATTTACGCATAAGAAAAATGAGATGCAGAGAAATTGGGTCTCCCACATTCTCACAACTGGTAAAATGCAGGGCCAGCAGTGGAACCCAGGTCAGGCAAGCTCCCGGCCTGGAAGATGGGAGTTAAGTGGGGTAAGTTTGGAAGTCCTAGCAGAGAATAAGCACTGTGGATCATTCTTCTCATTTAATCATCCTATTTGATGGATCATAATCATAGTCATTTACACATAAGAAAAATGAGATGCAGAGAAATTGGGTCTCCGACATTCTCACAACTGGTAAACTGCAGGGCCAGCAGTGGAACCCAGGTCAGGCAAGCTCCCAGCCTGGAAGACGGGAGTTAAGTTTGGAAGTCCTAGCGTTGCAGCTCAAGCTCCCCAAGGGCAGCTGTAAGGGGATCATGGACATAGGACTCCACATACCGTATTTTCTGTTGAATGAAGCCAGCTTTGTAGACCTTTTCAACATTTTAACTTGATGCCAACTGCATGATTTCAGAATGTCTTTTTTAATTCTTCCTCTGAGGACATTAGCACCTGGGACAGCTATGGCATGTTTCACCTCTCCCAGGAACAGATCTTTCCTCAACTACTCTTTTACTGAAATGGAAATTTTGGACTGGAACCCAGATTCTTTGTCTGCCGGAGTCGAAGAATGAATCCACGGACAGAAGATGGTATAGTAAAGGTGGAAATTTATTAAAGAACAAATACAGACTCCCACGTGGGGAGAGGGAAAGAGTCCCACAGAATGGACTCCCACTTGGGGAGGGGGAAAGGATCCCACTGAGTTCCTTTTCCCTATGGCTTACAAAGTCTACAGATCCTTGTGCCTTGATATCCCCTCTGATTGGCCACTATTCCCTTGACTGGTTACTATAGTAACTCCTGAGCTCAAAGGTAGAACCTCACATGAGACATGTGAGGTTCTCCCCACCTCTTTCCTTATTGTTTTCCTATTCCCTTTGGGCTTTCTTCTCCTCCTTCTGGATGAAGGGCTTCCTTCTCTTTATTTTGTAAATATAGACCTTTTGCTGTTCCCAGCTCCCTCATTCTATGGAAATGTACCTGTTGCAGCTTTTCAGCT
>NW_005362270.1:1460923-1461632 GCF_000412655.1 Myotis brandtii | reverse complement strand
AAAATTTCCTAAAACCTGTCTTTTTCACCCCCCAAAATTCCTGTTTCATTACCAAAATGTGTTCTGGGCACTATTGTGTCCAGACGTTCTCGTCTTTCCATCCCCTGGCAGTCTCAGGGACTTGCCCTTTCCGTATGTTGGTTGTTCCTCAATGACTTAAAAGGCTCAGGCCAAGCTGCATTATAATGTAATTCATTTCCCTAGTTTTAAACACTTAGAATAGAGCCTCTGAGAGCATGTGCTAGCTTTTGTCCATCACTCAGAGGTGGCTAGAATTATAGCCCTAAGTCAAAGGAGCCTGAGGATTCTGTGGGCCAAGGTAGTCTTAATGCATGTCAATTTGTTAGGCTTTCGGAATTACTACAAATGGCTCAAGAAACAGTCTAGGAATCCCTATTTAAAAAGAAAGCAACACAAAATGTGTTATATACATACGATGGGATATTATTCATCTTAAAAAGGAAGGAAATTCTGACACGCTGTAACATGAACCTTGAGGACATTATGCTAAGTGGAGTATGTGGACGAAAGGGGCCACATGTTGACCTGATAAGCTCAGGGGAGGCCTGCATGGCAGTCTTGCAAACTCAGAGACCTAAAGTAACCACAAAGGATGGTCTGAAATTAAACTTTAACTAAAAGCAGTTATAGTGGGCAGTTACGTCCTAGGCTGGTATCTTCACTGACAAGGTCAACCTTTACCTTAACT
>NW_005362270.1:1452318-1460620 GCF_000412655.1 Myotis brandtii | reverse complement strand
AATCTGTCACCAATGAATTTCATGTAACCCACCTATGTCCCTCCTTTGATTGCAATGTATAAATACAATTGTAACCCCGCCATTCTCCAGAGCATTATCTCAATTCGTTGAGGTTCTGCTTCCCGGCATATGTCGACAGTTTGGCTCAAATAAACTCACAAAAATTCTTTACAGGTTTCAATGTTGTTGTTTTTTACGTTAACAAGTAAATCAGTCACCAAGGGACAAAATACTGCATGATTCCACTTATATGAAGTACTTTAAGAGTCAAATTTACAGAGACACAATGTAGAACGGTGCCAGGGGCTGAGGGGAAAGGGGGAGGTTATTATTTGGTGCATTTAAGTTTCTGTTTTGTAAGATGAAAAAGAGTACTGGAGATGGATAGTGGTGATGGTTGAGCAACAATATGAATGCACTTAATACCACTGATGTGAACACTTAAAAATGGTTAAGATGATATACTTTATGTCACATGTGTTTTACCACAATTTTTAAAATTTGAAAAAAAAAGGAACATCTTGAACACTAAGATTGCATTAGCATTGTATTGTCAGAGCCAAAAGTAGCTACATAATAGATGTTGTACATCGCTGTATCCAACCCCCAATTTTCCTTCTGCTGAATTAAGCATCTCCTTGCTCTGCCACTACAAGCAGCATTTCTTATAAATTGCTAGCTCAGAATTCAGTGACTTTCCACTATCAGTCCACCAGAGACCACAGCTAGGCAGACAGGGCTAACAGGCAGCACTATGCAGTGAAGAGAACGCACCCAACAACACAACAGCTCCCCCAAGTGGCTCCAGAGCTCCCCCAGAGAAAAACACACCCATCTGGATAGAGAAACAGATTTGTTTTCCAAATTAAGATCTTAACTTTTAGCTGTTATTGGTACCACCAACCTGAAAAAAAAATCCATTATAGATACCATAATCTTTAATTTCTTCAAAATGAAATTAAGACATTGTCCCCTGAATTTCAAAATGAAGATACCCATTTCACACAATAAGCAATTCCCGGGATCCCAGAGGACCAATTTTTCATCATTTTCTCCCAATAATTTCCCATTTTTTAGTATTTACAAGAGCATGCTTACCCATATATTGCCCTAAGAAATCTTTTTTAAAGATATATACTTTCAACATTTAATTTGGTATTCTGGACCTAAATTGACTTTATAGCCAGGAGTTAAGAAAAACACTTATAAAACAGCTTAACTGTTCTAGGAGTTCTTTTTAAAGCTTCATTTATGAGAAAGTCATTGTTAAAATTATCTGATTCTTAACTAATACACCTCTTTTTTTTTTATTGATTTTTTACAGAGATGAAGGGAGAGGGATAGAGAGTTAGAAACATCGATGAGAGAGAAACATCGATCAGCTGCCTCCTGCACATTCCCTACTGGGTATGTGCCCGCAACCAAGGTACATGCCCTTGACTGGAATTGAACCCAGGACCTTTCAGTCCGCAGGCCAATACTCTATCCACTGAGCCAAACCAGCTAGGGCACTAATACACCTCTTTATCATGTTGTGATTCTGCTGGACAACTAAGGGGATTTCACAGGGATATCTTACTCCTTAGAAAATCTGGCTTATATCCTAGACTCCTGAAGTATGCACCTGTAAGCTATTCTTGGTATTTCCTAGGGTCTACCAGAAACTGAATGCTTATTCCCAGAATGGCAACATAAGCTAAGTGAAACTTCAATTTTTTTAATTTTTTGTTTGGAATTGTATCAACTCAGTTTGGAAATGCTGATACCCAGTCTAATTAGAGAAGTCTTTAATTTTCACAATGAAAACAAAATTTTATTTGAAAAATCCAACTTATCAAATGAATTCTTCAAAATAGGTTTAGCGACAAGTGATAGATGGAAACTCCTGATCTATACTCACAAAATATAAAACTGGGAGAGAGTTCTTAATTCATAGGTTTTAGAGACAAAGAAAAGAATAAGCACACATTTCTGATTTCTATGACTATTCCTCTGGGTACCAGCTGCCTTTGAATATAGATCTGCCTGAGGCAGTCATAGGCACACTCCTTAAAAACCACGGAACGCTCAAAATGACGATCACCAGGACAGAAATACCTAGAAGAAAACAAGCCAAGGCCAATTACAGGACCTTGGATTTGAACTACATGGTCATGTAAGGACCTGTCAATCCCACAAAGAAAACAAGCTCCAAAAGACGTGTTTTCTACATATTTACTTGTAATTGAAAGGCAGAGAGATTAAAGGATCAGACTTGGTATAAATGAATTAAAAAGTTTATTAGCCATAGAAAAAAAATTGATCCTTAAAATCAATTCTCGTTAAGTTCCCTGTAAAACAGTAAGCTTACAGAAAATTTCTTTCTCATGAACAGAAAATCACTATGCTTTTGGTCCAAGATATATTGATTTTTTTTTCTCCTTCTTCAGATGACAGATGGATGTAGCCAAATCTATGAACGAGTGTACTTGCCCCAAATGTGCAACATAAATACAGAAGCGATGAACAGAAGACTCATAACCAATACTGGAACAGGGCCACTGAAAAGAAAGAAGAAAAGGCATGCTTACTTTTAGTAATAATACATCACCATATTCCTTTTTCTTTTTTATTTTTTTTAATCCTCACCCAAGGAGTGAGGATATTTTTTCCATTGATTTCTAGAGAGAGTGGAAGGGATGGGGGGAGAGGTGTGGCGTCAGCATTGTGGTTAGTTAGATAGGAGAAATCCTTCTCTTCTAGTAAAACATACTAAAATTATACAAGTAAAATGATCTGATGTCTTAGAGATACTAGTCTCTCTAATTTCATGTATTTGGTATTTTCCATAATAAAAATAAAAACTTCTCCAAACTTTTTAAGTACAAATGATCCAATTATAAAACTATTATTTCGAAGTAAGATTTACTTAGACAACCTTCACTGTTTAAGGCAGTGGAGTAAGAGTCCACTAGTGAACAATAAACAATGCACAGAGATCAATGTCCTTGCTACACTATTTTGTTCTTCCAAAATTTGTACAATTATAGGAGTAAACAAATTTAAAAACACATGGGAAGAGAATGTTACCATACTGCACTCAATCACAGCCCCTATTTTAAAGCAATGTTAGCATATCATCAGCCATAGAGCACAAAGCTGAGAGTGGAGCTCTCAGAGTCCAAGTGCCAGAGTTTGCAAACCCACTCCGTCCTTTATGAGTTGTGACTGTGCCCCATTACCTATCTTCTCCAAGCCTGTTTCCTCATCTGTAAAGTAGGGACAATCACAGTACCTCTCTCATATGGTTACTGAGGTATTAAGTAAATTAATACACATGGATTATCAAGTTTATAATAAGCTCACCAGAAATGCTACTATTATTCAAAAAAAAAAATTCTAAGATCCTACAAGAGCCAACAAACTCTAAGATGTTACTTGACTGCTCCAAGATGTGGATTTGTGAATACGAATTCCCAATTGCGTCCTTTTACCATCTTTCTGGTGGGATGAGACTGTACTTTACAACACTTCAAGGAACAGTTTCTAGCAATTCCTGGGAGTACTCAAGCAGTAGCAACAAGCAAGCCTGGCTGCACAATAGCAGAAAGCCCAGAGCCAGCACAAGCCAGAATCACCCACAGGAGAAAAGCTTTTACCACCTTCTTAAGAAGGGTTTCAAGGAGTCTCCTGGATACCCTAAAGAGCAAGGGGCTTCAAAATTCCTCTCTGAAATACTCAGAAAAATTACCTTTAACAAAGACCAAAAGGTTGTCTGAATACAGCCAACTCATATATCCCCAACCCCAAGAAGTACTTCCTGAATACATTCTCACCTTACCATACAAGTCTTTAAATTTGTGATCCAAGCCAAGCTACTGGTCAAGTTAAACTAATCCAAATAAATCTAATTTTGTCTCTTTTCTTCCAGACAGACATATGGATTGTCTCTTTTCTACCAGATAGACATATGGAGCACAGGATTGAACATTCTAGATTATCTGGTTCCGGCTCTTGCTAGAACATAACTTTGCCTCTCTAAACTTGAGCTTCTGAACCTGCAGTGTTCCTATTCCTCATCCACTGGCTGAGTCAGGAAGCAGCTGTAAGCAGTGGTGTCCTAGGGCCTACATGATCAGAAACCTGTGGGATTAGGTCTGCCACACAGTACCAGAAACCCTGGAAAGTGAGGTGAGCAAGGCATGGAACAGGGGTCCCCCAGGTGCCCATTTCCCATCACCTAATGAGCACTCTCAGGCCTTAAGAACTTGGAAAGTGCTATGTTCACCCCAAGGTCTACTCACCACTCACAAAAGGCAAAAAGGCCAAAGAACTTTCGTTAACACAGCCTAATGCAGAAACGTCTATTAGCTGCAATAATATCAGCTTATGGTTCCAGGAAAGCTTTGAAAAACCACCCAACTCATATTCAATGGGTTACTCCTCTTTCTCAGTGTCGGACAACCAAAAAATAACAATTTCATCTAATTAAGCAGTTTTTCCTCCAGTTCTCTCTGTTTCCATTGTTTATTCTGGCTTAGCTACATGAAGATTTTCCCTTGCTTTCATGCAATCCATGAAGAGATATCATTCCAGGCCCTATATATTAATTGGCTGATATACAGACAAACCAAACCCGGTCCACCTGGCCCAAACGAAGCTGTGTGTACTGTAAATTCATCAAAGCCAGCACCACTGGTGGCGGAGAGACAGTGCTGCCCATCAGCCTGTGACACCTGACAGGAACACAAGGTCTGCTCCCAAGACTTACACTTTGAGGCCAGGGGAGTCTTCCGTGTAGAACCGCCACATCCCCCCAGTGCCTGCTGAGGTCGTGCGGCCCGCGCTCCTTGTTCCACAGCTGGCATTTTTCCTGTTAAGAGAGAAAATGTTACAAACAGTCTTTTTTGGGGGGAACCCTTTTAATGGCATTATAACATATGCTACCATTACATTGTTAAAGAACCAAAATAAGAAGAAAAAAAAAACACATTTTCTTTTGTGAGTATACCTCTAATTCTTGTTTTCACCCCATGGGTCATGATAACTACCATGAATTAAGTACCTGCTACCATTACATTGTTAAAGAACCAAAATAAGAAGAAGAAAAAACACATTTTCTTTTGTGAGTATACCCCTAATTCTTGTTTTCACCCCACGAGTCATGATAACTACCATGAATTGAGTACCTGCCACATGCTAATGCACACACTAACCCTGGAAAGCAGTTACCAGTTCTGTTTTATAAGAGGAAAATGAGGCTCAGAAAAGGTTAAGCCAAGTGCCTACCTAAGACCACACGGCCAGCAGGTGGCCGAGCTGAGCTGAGGACCCAGTTCTGACTCCAGAGCCCATCCTCTTGCCCAACCATATGGCACCTCATTTGGACAACGTACTTGTTTCTCTTCTCATGCATTTTTGTGAAGCCAAGTAACAAAACTCTGCTCTAAAATGTCCGGAATTTACATACAATCAACCTTTGAACAACATGGGTTTAAACTGTACTGTGTGGATCCACTTAAACGAGGTTTTTTCCCCCAATACCATAAATGTATTTTCTCTTCTTTATGATTTTTTAAATAATATTTTCTTTCTTCTAGCTTGCTTTATTGTAAGAATACAGTATATAACATAACAACATACAAAATATGTGTTAATCAGCTGTTTATGTTATCAATACGGCTTCCGGCCAACAGTAAGCTATTACTAGTAGTTAAGTTTTTGGGGGAGTCAAAATTATACGTGGATTTTTGACTGCAGGGGAAAGGGGAATGTCCCTAACATCCATGTTGTTCAAGGGTCAACTGTAATCTGACTTAAATTACCTTAAAATGTTTTAAAATTACTGTATTTGTTATGAAAGAGACAAAAATATTAAGCTGTAATTATAATCCAGGTCCCAAAATGGAACATATATTTTACCAAAAAAATCATTTTGTAGTCTGTTTTCACTATTTTGATATGCCATAAATCTTGGACAGAGGTAGGATATGAAAAAATGGAGAAAACACCCAACTAGAACTTGTCCTTCACAGGAGACCAAGGCTGGTGAGATGAGCTGTGATGGAGGCAGCCCTCGCATACAGAAGGCGCTGGACAGCACTGACACAAGCACTGCCACCAACAGGGGGGAAACCTTTTCCCTCCTCTCAGTCACTGGAGAAGCCCACCCAACAACCGCCCTTCCACCGAGCACGGCTCCCCCACTCCTCCTCTCCCCGTGCTGGAGTGCTACAGTGCGAGCGTAAGCAGGAAGCATGAGAAGTCAGAAGACATCTTCTTCAGCCCACTCCTAAGAAATCCTCGGGAAGGAAAGGAAGAGAGGGGAAGCCTGCCCCTATCATTAACCAAATCCCAGCACACCCTTCCGTAAAATCCCATCCCCGTTATCTGTGGGCTACTGATTCTAAATTTCTGAAAAGGAAAGCTTGTTTAGGATCTCCCACATAGAGAGAAAACAGTAGTGAAAACCTTATCCCTACCATCTCTTTACTAGGTGTACCGGTTAATAATGCGGATTTTTTCAATAGATGGAGTTACACAGATGTTCATATATATGCGATTTGATATGTATGCTATTTTGTTGTATTGCTCCTTCAGGTTACCACTTGTCCCAATCGATGGCCCACGCACTTTCTGAGCAGCACTTCAAAACGTACGAAGAAGTGGAAAATTAGGTCTCTGAATGGTTTGCCTCAAAACAAGAAAAGTTCTATTGGGACAGTATCTACAAATTACCTGAAAGATGGGGGAAATGTGTAGCTGGCGATGGACATTACTTTCAATAAAAAGCATTTTTTATGTTTCTCTTGAAATTATCGTGTTTTCTTTGATTACAAAATCTGCATTATTACGGTTAATGCGTAACCGGCTAACAATGCGGATTAACTATTAACTGGTTAACAGTTCGGATTAACCGGTTAATAATACGGATTTTATAATCCAAAGAAAACAACAACAATTTCAAGAGAAACATCACAGTGATATCAGAACTTTCAATGAGCTGAAATCCGTCTCTGCTAAGTTCACATTATTAGTTTTACATGTACCTACTATAGCCAACAAGAAAAATCTCATCACTCTTCACATCCTTATGAATCATTTTCTTGTATCCCTTCAAGGTGTTTCCCTCTCTACATAAAACCCCACTAGCTCCTTCGAATATCTGAAGACAACAGGGTTGCTTGATTCCTTCCTTCATTGATCACTTATTGTGTAACATCTCACATAGAATAGACTGAACTTGGGCAGTTTCTTTCAAAGTTTAATATGGAGCAAATGTTATTGCCACGATATGAACGAAATGCTTTGGGAGCAAGAGGGAGGAGTAATAGCTACTGCTACTTTTGGAGTCAGGGAAGGCCTCCAAAAACCTCTGAGCTTAGTCCTAGGAGAATAAACAGAAGCTGTGTGGGGGGAGAGGAAGGGAGGTTCAGAAAACAGTAATAGGTTGACTATTGCTGGATCCCAGGAGCCAGGGAGAAGGGAAGCTGATGGACAGGAAAAAAAAAAAGTCACCAAGAACCTTGCTATCCGCCCCCCCTCACCCTTTTTTTGTTCAGCAAAAAGCAACTAACAGAGAAACTAAGCAGAAGAGTGACAGAACCAGAGCACACGAGGGACTGGAGTGGAAGGGCCTGGAGGGTAGAAGAGTAGAAAATGCAAAAGTCTAGACAAGAAGCTGACAGCTAAATCGGGGCGGTAGGAAGAGAGACGCAAAGAAGTGATGAGCAGCAGGTTTTTGCGTATAATTTAAAGTCTGACAAACGACTGGACAGGGACAGAGCCTAAGAAAAAACCCAAGATGACGCTGAAGTTCTGGCTCTGGGTGAAGGCAGAGCCACATGTACCCGTAAGTTAAGCAACGTGCCTGGGGAGTGGGGGGCTGGGATGACCGGGGACAATGAGTTGGACAAATCCTGTTAAACTGACGGAAATGTGAGTGCAAAGCTCAGGTCCAGAGTCAGTTCAATGACACCCGTTTTCTCCACGTTGTCTCTGTCCGTGTTTAACTGTGCAATGAGAATAAAATGTCACCTCCCTCTCTAGACACAAAGACCCAAAGACCGCTGCTCCCACGGCCACGTCACCGGGGGCCCGCTTTGTCCTCGTGAACCTTAACATTCTGGGTGACCTTCTCAGGACCAGCGGGTTCTTGGGTCCCCTTCCTCCCGGCCCACAGCCAAGGGGGTCCCCGGGATCCTTACCTCTGCCGGACCGTGCTACCTGCCGCCCGGGCGGCCACCGCTTTACTGGGGGAGCGTCCTGAGGAGCCCACGTTGGTGCCACTGGGGGTCGGGCCAGGCTGCGGAGGGCGACAAGG
>NW_005362270.1:1451723-1452286 GCF_000412655.1 Myotis brandtii | reverse complement strand
CACTGGAGGGTGGGGGAAGCAGGGGAGCCGCGGAAGGAGGGCAAGGCGCAAGGCAGAAGTCGGGGCGCCTGGGAGAGGCGGGGACTAAGGAGGGACGGCTGGGGTCACCATACCATTCTGGAAACTGGAGGTGGCAGGGGCCCGAAGCAGACGGCAGGGAAGCAGCGGAGCCACTGGACCGGCGGCTGGAGAAACTGGTTCCGTCCCCGCCCCCAGACCTGCTGGCAGGGCCTCGGACTCCAAGGACGCCAGGGCTGTCCTTCTATCTGCCTGTAGAAATGTTGCTACCGGCGACTTGGTCCGCTGCTGCGTGGGATGTACAGATCTTCCATCTTCCTCCTTTAGATCACAGCATCCTTCATAGAGTCCAATTCGTACCAAAGGGCGGATATAGCCATGGCCAGAAGAGAAATTTCCTCCGGCGGTCACTAGGCACCCACAGACGTGCGCTGATGTGGCCTAACCTACGTGCGCGCCGCGGGGCGTGGTCAGCCCCGCTGAGGCCCCCGGGTGCCCTAGGAAGGAGCAGGCGCGCCGGTGCCTAAGGGTGCGGGACACCCGGG
>NW_005362270.1:1420586-1451341 GCF_000412655.1 Myotis brandtii | reverse complement strand
GTGCCTACGTGCGCATGATCTTCCTGGCGCTCTACGTGCTGTTCCTCGGCGACGAGGTGTTCGACGTGGTCGTGTGCGACCAGGTGAGGTGACCACGCCGGGCCCTCGCCACGCCCCTTTGCCCTCCTCTGGACCTCTCCGGGTCTGCGGTTCCGAAACACAGCAACTGACCTGGGGAGATCAGAGCTGGGAGTGACTGTAGTTCTCGAACTACACTTGACAGGGCCCCGCCCTGAGAAGTTTCATCCAGAAGCTCCGAGATGGGGCCCCGAAATCTGCATTTTTCACTGGCACATCGGTGATTCGGAGCGGATGGGCCTGGGGGCCAGCTCGCTCTAAGAAACACAAGCATTAGGAGTCAGCCTTCAGTCACTGTTTACTTTGGAGTAACTCTTTGCCTTATTTCTGTTGACACTGTTTCTAGGCTATGCGCATCACCCTGTCCTAGCCTTTGCAGCCAGGTCATGTTAAAACACCAAGCCGAACATGTCACACCCCGTTAGAACTTTAACGTGGCTTTCCATTAGTCTTCATAGAAAAGCACAAATGCTCTCACTTGGTACAGAATGCCCACCTGCATGTGGAGTCTAACTATTCTAAACTCCTTGTCTTCCTCCCACTCACGCCCCCCCCCAAAAAATATTTACTTTAAAAAGTAACAATAAAACCTCAAGTAGTATAAAAGAGTATAATATAATTAAAGTCCCATTCCAGTTCCTCTCCCTAAAAATAGCCACTGTTAAACAGTTTCTCTTATGTCCTCACAGAAATTGTCTATGGCTACACCACCATATGTGTGTCTGTTAAGATATGTAAATCTTCTCTATAATAATAAAAGTGTAATATGCTAATTAGACCAAACGACCTTCCGGTGAAGTCGGGGCTGGGTCCGGGTGCCTGCCAGCGGCCGGAGGGAAGCCCGGGTCCCAGGTGCCAGAGGGAGGCCTATTCTTGCATGAACTTTATGCATCAGGCCTCTAGTTTGTAATAATTAGGATTATTACATACCTACTATTAGACAACTTGCTTTTTTTTCCGCCAAAAAATTCTATTTGGAACATCCTTATATATCAATATTAGAGATTCACTTAATTCTTCATAGTGGCTGGAAAATCTCTTTTTTTAAAAATTACAGGTAATTTATATATTCTTCTGTTAAAGGACACTACATTGTGGGTGTTTTTGTAAATAGATCAGTTTTGTAATGAACATGCTTGTACCTTCTTTTTGTACTTCTGCAAGTATATCCTTTGAATAACTTCCCAGAAATAAAAATAATAGGTCTAAGAGTTGTTCATTGTAAATGTCAATAGCTATTGTCAAACTTGCCTTCCAAAGAGGTTGTGTCACTTTACTCTCCCACATGAATGACAGAGCATTTTGCTCCATGTTCTGGTGCATGTTGGATGTTAATCAACCATTTTAATCTTTGCCACACTGATAGGGGAAACAGCATTACATTTGTATTTGTGTTTCTTTATAACTCTTGAGTTATTTTTGATCATCCTTACGTGTGTGGAAGATACTTCTTTTTGAGAAATGTGGACATTTTCCAAACATCCTGCATGTCTAACTAGTTAATAAGCATGAGGCAGCCGAGACTGCAGCAGATGGAGAAAAAAACTGAGCTTGGAAGTAAGAGACCTGGATTCAAGTTCCATTCATCTGCTATTTTCTAACTAAGTAGCTTTGGAAAGCTCACCTACAGGTGTTAAGTGAGCTGGAGATTAAGTGATTTGTAACATTATCCAACAGGAAAGTCTAGTAATGCCAGCCTGTAGTTCATGCTCAGTAATGATTGTGGTTAATATTTATTGAGCACATACTACAGTGGTTCTCAACCTTCTGGCCCTTTAAATACAGTTTCTCATGTTGTGACCCAACCATAAAATTATTTTCATTGCTACTTCATAACTGTAATGTTGCTACTGTTATGAATCGTAATGTAAATATCTGATATGCAGGATGGTCTTAGGCGACCCCTGTGAAAGGGTCATTCGACCGCCAAAGGGATCATGACCCACAGGTTGAGAACCGCTGACATACTACATGCTAAATTCCTAAGCATTTTACATATCCCATTGCATTTAGTAATTATAAAAAACACTAGGTCCGGTGCATGAAATTTGTGCACAGGTGCAGGGAGGGAGCCCCTCAGCCCAGCCTGCACCCTCTCCAACCCGAGATCCCTCTTGCATTCTGGAACCACTGGCTCCTAACCACTCACCTGCCTGATGCCCCTAACTGCTCCCCTGCCAGCTTCGTGACCCTAACTGCTCTCCCCTGCTGGCCTTATCCCCCTAACTGCCTATCTGCTCTCCCCTCCTGGCCTGATCACCCTAACTGCCTATCTGCTCTCCCCTCCTCTCCCGCCTTTCGGACCCCCTGCGCAGGCGTGCTGAGAGCTCTCCGCGCGGCCCCGCCCCTGTCCTGATTGGTTGCTATGTGAGCATCCTGGCCAATTTGCATATTCCTCTATTAGTATAGATGGGTTTTTTTGGTAACCATAATTGCCACCATGTTACAGAAGAGGAAACTGAGGCCCAGAGAGAGGTAGATTACTTGATCATGGTCACACACCTAGCTAGTGGAACTGAGATTCAAACCCTGGCAATCTTGATTCCAGAGACTGCACTCTGAACTCCTATAGTTCATTCAGTGTCTTAGAAGGTGAACTATACTAGAGCTGCTCTGTCCGGTATGGTAGCCACTAGCCACAGGTGGCTATTGAGCACTTGAAATGTGGCTAGTCTGAACTGAGGTGTGCTGTCAGTGTAAAATACACACGTGATTTTAAAGATTTAATGTGGGGAAAAAAGTGTAAAGTATCCCATTAACTATTATAGTATTGATTACATTTTCAATGGTGGTATTTTAGATAAAATATATTAACATTTATTTAACCCATTAAAAATTTTAATGTGGTTATTAGCTTTCCATTTTCATTGGACTGCTTATTCTAGAGAAAAGACTCAACTTGCAGCTTTAAATATTTAGCACACATCCAGAAAATGTCTACCAGCCTTTAATACACCAGGTGTTGGACTGGGTGAGAGTCTGTAGCAACACAAAGCAGAATGAGACATTGCCCACGAGGAGCCCACAGACTAGTAGGCAGCATGTGTCTGTTCTTTTGATTTACTTGAAGTTTAGTTGACCAGTTACTTTACCTGTTTTTGATCTTTGCTTTGGCTAGGTGTCTGCCTGTATCCCAGTGTTCAAGCTGGCCAGACGGCGTAAGAAGATCTTGTTTTATTGTCACTTCCCTGATCTGCTTCTTACCAAGAGGGATTCTTTTCTTAAACGTCTATACAGGGCCCCGATTGACTGGGTAGAAGAATACACCACAGGTATGGCTGACTGCATCTTGGTCAACAGTCAGTTCACAGCTGCCATATTTAAGAAAACGTTTAAGTCCCTGTCTCACAGAGACCCCGATGTCCTCTACCCATCTCTGAATGTTACCAGCTTTGACTCAGCTGTCCCTGAAAAGCTTGATGATCTAGTCCCCGAGGGAAAAAAATTCCTGTTCCTCTCCATCAACCGATACGAAAGGAAGAAAAACCTGCCTTTGGCGCTGGAAGCCCTAGTAAAGCTGCGTGGAAGACTGACATCCCAAGACTGGGACAGGGTTCATCTGATTATGGCTGGTGGTTATGACGAGAGAGTCCTGGAGAATGTGGAACACTATCAGGAACTGAAGAAAATGGCCCAGCAGTTTGACCTTGACCAGTCTGTGACCTTCCTGCGGTCTTTCTCAGACAAACAGAAAATCTCCCTCCTCCACGGCTGCACATGTGTGATTTACACACCCAGCAATGAACACTTTGGCATTGTCCCTGTGGAGGCCATGTACATGCAGTGCCCAGTCGTTGCTGTTAATTCAGGTGGGCCCTTGGAGTCCATTGTCCACAGTGTCACAGGGTTTCTGTGTGAGCCTGACCCCGTGCAGTTCTCAGAAGCAATAGAAAAGTTCATCCATGAACCTTCCTTAAAAGTCACAATGGGGCTGGCTGGCAGAGCCAGGGTGAAGGAAAAGTTTTCCTCTGAAGCATTTACAGAACAGCTCTACCAATATGTCACCAAACTGCTGGTATAATCAGATATATTAAAGGTCTTTTTGCTACATTCATTATTATATAGAATAGAACGTAGATCCAGTTTTGGAACCATAAAAGAAACCTAGAATCTAGTGCGGAAGAGTTGTTTTTTGAACACATTTGATTTTTTAATCTGAGCCATCTTCCTATACACCACACCTTCCTGTTTCATAAACCAATATCTTTTATGCTATTATAATTCTGTCTTATCAGTGTTAATTAAAATGTGATATGATTCCATGTGTTAATTATATTTTCTCTAGATTATTGCTGCTCTGAGTATAAATTTTGAGTCATATTGTGCCTTAATTATTTTTGACAGTTTGTCATTGTCAAAGTTGAAGAATTTGGCTTCATAACATATTGAAAACAGGGTCACTGTAGTTCCCAGAATCAGTGCACCTGTTCCTTGTCCTCTTGGGAAATGTTGGTTAGCCATAACTTTGCCTGGTCCCATAGCAAGGATGCTCTGTATGTTTTGTACAAAACATATTCTTGAACACTGAGACAAGTCAATAAAAGATGTTTATCATAGGAAAAGATGGTACAATATTAAATTTTGGCTTCCGTGATCCATACGTAGATATGGCAGACAAGCCTGAAGTCAGAAACTAAGAGTAAACTGGATGTTGAAGACGGATTGTTGTTTTGTCACGCATGTAGTGCTTAGGGTTTATTTCTTAATGCCAACTGGTTCATCAGCTCTGTTAATATTTGTGTCGTATTAAGTAAGTACTCCTAAGTGTGAGGCACAAATGCTTTTTACCCTTCAAGGCTTGCCTCATGCCACTGCTATGGAGCTTACCTTGACCCTCCACCCAGAGTGGAAGTGATCTTGCCCAAGAGCACACAACTGAAAAGTGAGTGAGCCAGGATTCAGCCCATGGTTACCTGGTCCATCCAGGACTGCACGTACCAGAATCTCTCACTGCACCCCTTTAATACCATAAATGTCCTTTAATACTTTATGAAATTAAAAATACAGAATTATGAGTCATATCAAAGTGAGGGGACAAGATGTTCTTCTGTCTTCAAATTAATCCTCTGGTCCTAAAAGATCTAATGTCCCACACCCACTGCTCTATTCCAGCCCCTTAAGAATCACTGCAGGAGTCCATATTGCCTGCCCCCACCCTGTAGCAGACATTGGGTCTTTCAAAGTCCTAGTAGAGTTACCAGCAGCATTTACTTGCATGAATCAGAAATTCAAACTTAACTCAAAAAGATTTTGAGTATTTGAAAGAATCCAAGCCAGAAAATACAGTCATGCTCTAGCTCTCTATCCTTAATAAGAGGACTGGGGATTGGGTGGGGCTCACAGTAAGGTTGACCTGGCCTTGTTACCCAGAAATATGACCACAAGCAAATGCTAAAATATCTTGCAGGAAGCGCTATCCCAGGCCAGCTACAGATGTCATTTAAGACAAATATAGTCTAGAAAAGGTGTGTGTGTGTGTATCTGTTGAGGTTTTATAGGGGCACTAGTGTAGCACAGGTGTGACCTCTCTGGCCTGCCACTCTCCCAAGAAGTCATCAGGCAGACTTAGAACAGTCTGCTATGATGATGAACTCAGATTGGCCTTTGGTTTTCTGTGTTATTTGCCTAGAATTCCAGTTTTTGAGAAGGTGTCCTGATGGTGATAATCCTAAAGTGTAAATTTCCTTATCTGTTAAATGGGTATAATCAGGTCTAAGTAGCCCACCCCACAGGGTGTTTGTGAAGAAAGGAGAAATAAAGAGTGCAGGAGAGGCACTGAATCAGTATATGAATGATGGAGACAAAGGGTGTGAAGCTGATTTGTAAACTTAGAGTATCATAAACTTGTGAGAGATGAAGGCAGCCTTCCACAGGCCTGGATGAATTGCCCCAGTCTGTTGCCCCCCCAGCGTGGGAAAGTCACACCACGGGGAAACAGGCGGATGGTTATAAACAACCTCAATAAGGTGTATTTCCCTCTCAATGCTTAACACAGTATCAGGAGTTTTCCCAACTGTCAAGACCCTTCCACAGGCCTGGATGAATTGCCCCAGTCTGTTGCCACCCCAGCGAGGGAAAGTCACACCACGGGGAAACAGGCGGATGGTATAAACCACCTCAATAAGGTGTATTTCCCTCTCAGTGCTTAACGCAGTATCAGGAGTTTTCCCAACTGTCAAGACAGTGAGACTGAAGTAAAGATAAACAAATAGACCCAGCTAACGGAAGAGTCCTAAAATAGATCTGCACATATGTAGTCAATTGATTATTGCCAAAGGTACTGAGATAATTCAATAGGGAAAAGAGAGTCTTTTCAAGAAATAGTGCTGGAATGAATAAACAGTGTGGTATATTCATACAATGGAACACTCTGCAATAAAAAGGAATGAACTACTGACAAGCACAGTGACATGGATGAGTCTCAAAAATACTGAGTGACAGAAACAAAAGAGTTCATATTGTATGATCCCATTAATATGAAACTTTAGAGAAAAAATACCTAATCTATACCTAGTCAGGAAAGAACACAATTTGCCTGTTCTTTACCTAGTCAGGAAAGAACACAGGAATTTTTTTTTGGATGATGGAAATGTTTTATATCTTTATGGTGGTGGTTATAATGCTGTAAAATTTGTCAGAATTCATGAAATGATGCTTAAAATGAGTGCACATTATTATGTGTAAATTATACTTCATACAGTTGAGGTTTTTTAAAAAAGCACATGTGATGTAGTCCCATTTTTATAGGAAATAAAAGGTTTTTTAAATGAACAAATGTCAAAGTATATATGACTATATAATTATAAAAGTTTATAAGAATGTATAACCAGGTGGTAACATTGATTATAAAAGTTTATACAAGTCTTTTAAGTCTTGCCCTGGCTGGTTTGGCTCTGTGGCTAGAGCGTCAGCCTGTGGACTGAAGAGTCCCAGGTTCGATTCCTGTCAAGGGCACATGCCTGGGTTGTGGGCTCGATCCCCAGTAGGGGATGTGCAGGAGGCAGCCGATCAATGATTCTCTCTCATCATTGGTGTTTCTATCTCTCTCTCTCCCTCTCCCTTCCTCTCTGAAATCAATAAAAATAAATTTTTTTAAAAAGTCTTTTAAGTCTTAAAAGGTGAGTGTGATGATAAGTATGGATTAAATTTTTCTTTTGTTTGCTTGTATATTTTTATATTCTAGTAGATGGTTTTCTCATAAGAAAAAAAATGAACATAAAAAAGTATAAAGTAATCCTATTGGTCACGTACATTTTTACAACATAGCTTTGGACATTTGTGTTTCCAACCATTGCCTTACTTGGGATGTATAATTTGCCCTAATTAATCTTTTATCATTATATATTTAGATTACTCCAACTTTCTGCTACTATAAGCAGCCTAGACAAAAAATAATTGACTTTATATTCTAAAAGCAAATATTTAACATTTTAAAAAGCAAATTTTAAAAACAATAGAAAAAAAAGTAGGCATATGACATATGACAAAATTGCCTAGCAGTACAGAAAAAAAACAATTTTAAAAAATCACTAACTGATTATGTTATTTTCAAACCAAAGTACCATGTTGATCAGCTTGCTTTCAGCCAAACTGTATGCTCCCTTTGCATGTGGAACCAGGAAACCTGATTTACCAATTTAATAGAGGAATACAGTATCATATGTCAGGATGTATGTACCATTATTTAAATTTTTTAACAAGTGACTGTATTAGTCAGGACTCTTGGTCGCAAGCTAGAGCTGGGTTTCTGACTAATACAGTTTATAACTGTAAAAGAGAAAAAAGCAGAAAAAGAAAATGCTTAGGAAGCTATAGGAATAGATCATGCCATGCAAGGAAAAGGTCATACCTGCGCCAGGGGGGTGCAGGCCTATGGCTAGTCTTGAGGTTCCAATGGTACCAGAAATCCAAAAGCCACCAGAGCAGCATGTTTTTATATAAAACTTCATTGTAGATGAGTTTCTTCCTCTTGCCAGGGAACATGGCAACCAATACCAACCGAGACCTCCATCTCACTGTCTATAAGAGGAACCAGCCTACTTTTCCAGAGTTTGAAAAGACAAAAGTGAAGATTCTGATGTCTCCTCTTAAATTAATGAAGCAAGCCAAGGGGGAAGGTAGTGTGGTTTCCCTGACCCAGGTCAACTCCCATCGACTGCGTTGGACCCAGGATCCCATGGCCCCAGCAATCCTCTAGCTGGGAGAAAGGAGCCTGGGTGCACAGAAGAAGGAAGAGGAAGCAGTTCCCAGAAGAAGGTGACTTAGGCAGATAAAGTAGGTATCCTTTCCAGTATTCAAAGCCACCCCTTCCCACATACCTTTCACCCATTGCGTCCCCTTCCACAATAAATCTTGCTGTAACTATTTAGGATCTACCTTGTGCATTTGACTGGGGATAAAGAAATGAAATAGTTACCAGTTTAATACTCGTTGACTTGTATAATTCTAAATTGCCTGATATTAATATTCCCAGACCTTTCTTTTTTGTTCACATTTGAATAATCACATTTCACCCATGTTTCAATTTTGACTAATTCTTGGGGATGGGAGTTGTCTAATAAACAGAGAAACTTTTTTTTCAGAGAGAACATATGTATTTGCATAATTAATCCCTGTTGCCTTTATATGTAAATATCATGATTGTATATCAAATTCTTGAATCCCATGTTTTTCTTTCAAAGCTTTGTAAATGTTGTGTATCACCTGTGAGGGCAGCTTGTCCTATAGCATGTTCTTGGGAAAGTAGGCTGTGAAAGATGCTTCAGGAAAAAAGCTTCGTGGTCATATAAGTACTGGAAATGTTCCCTACAACCAGAAACGAACCTGTAGCCTAGTACAGGCCATGCGACATCCAGAGGTAATGGAGAGGCCTTAACTTTATTCCCAGGATATCCAACCTATTTGACCAGAGTGATATTGAAAGAAAGCAGATGACCAATGATATGGCAATAGTTAACATTTGCTGGGACTTATATCAACTCATTGGATCCCCGCAGCAGCTCTGTATGGTTGATAGAATTTTTCAACCCATTTTAACACATGAGAAAACTGAGGCACCAAGAGCTTAATAAAATAAGCTAGAAAATGGCAAATTCAAACCCAAGGAGTCGGCGCCACATGACTCACAGCCTTAGGAGCTGGCAGGTAAGGGCACAATAAAGGCAACTTCTCTACCTTTCCCAAATCTGGAAAACATAAGGCATCATTGCATCAAAGAGGAAAGGGACTTTTCCACCCTACAGTTCCTGTCACAGAATTTGCCACGGAATTACAGGGAAGGCACTTGGCGGGGTAATCTGATTTTCGTCTGCGCAAGTGCTCAAACTCTGCTGTTGGCCAACGTCCAGGACCCATCACTGAATACTCATCACCTCATCAATGCAGCCTCCTGGACTGACGGGCAAAACAACATCCAAATATTCATTGCACATCTGTGCCAGGCAGATTATACATTAGCAATTCAGATCTGGCCCGTGTACAGGCAGTTTCTGAAAATGTGTCTGTCTGGGTGAGATGCCTCGTTGTCTGGGACGGATAATAAGGCAACTCGGTCTAATCTTGAAGAACAATCAACCCATCTTGCGAAGGTGACTGGCTGTGTGTGTTCTTGCCCTGGCAGCCTTGGAACAATGGCCCCATAATGCACTCGCCTCAGCTGGCAATGAAGTCCCTTCCTGATTAGTAGCCCTGGCTGATGTCAATCACCACGAGATGCACCATTGTCCTCTGGTCCCCAACACAGTTTATTTACAGGAAAACAAAGGCTTTGGGGAGCTATGGCTGCTTCCCAGAGATTGCAAAATAGATTGAGCTGTCAAGCACACAAAGTAGATGAAGATTAATGAGTTGTGCGGACAATAAATTTGATGAGATGACCATGAATATGCTAATGGGCATTATCCATATACACCGTAATTGCTACCAAAATTAAAAGGTGGCATGAAGGAGATGGGTCAGGGGGTGACAGGGAGATAATCTTGGATGCCTGAGACGCTCACCCGAGATAAGACCCTCTACAGGTTTCCTTTCCCCGATTAAACCATCTCTAAGCATCATTGTTCACAAGCTGTCTGAATAGGCTCCTCTCACACAGGGATGTAAGGGTGAGGTGAGGGGGAGACTGGAAAGTTACTTTAGGAAAAGGTGTAATTAGAATAAGAAAGGTGCTTATCAGAGGCAAGAAGTGACCAGCTGTCAGGCTCCCGCCTCATCCCCTGGGACAGAACTGATGAGGGATGTCACTTCAAACTTCAGACCCCTTCCCACCCCAGAGCCACGAGGATTATCATAAACATGAGAATGTTATTTAGATCCCTTTCAGGGAGGAGCAAGTGATTTTTCAAAGTATTTGGATACTCTGATGATTTTTTAAAAAAAATAAACTTAGTAGAGCAATTTGAAGAACACAATGTTTAAAGGAGAATGACATTTTGTTTCCATGAATGATTTGATTTGGGGAAATCTGTATATCCTGTAGGACCCTGGCATGACTGAGTCACCCCCAGGCATTCTCTGACCCCAATCACCCTCTTTCTTCTTTTTTACCCTCTTTGACTTGTTGATATAAGTCTGTGGGTGGAGGCTAAGTTAGCATAATAATATACTGAAATAGGGGTCCTCAAACTACGGCCATGCGGCCCGCCGGGTGTTTTTGCCGCCGCTGTGTGCATAAGAATTTGTTCATACTTTTTTTTTTAACTATAGTCCAGTCCTCCAACGGTCTGAGGGACAGTGAACTGGGCCCCTGTTTAAAAAATTTGAGGACCCCTGTTAACTGAAGCAATGCTGAGGCCATAAGAACTAGAAAGAGAAAGCCTCTCTTGTTTCATAGTTTCTCTCCCCCGCAGGACGGGAACCCGGACCTCATCCCCCAGGGGTCTGTGGAGCAGGAGCATCAGCCCTGATGGTAAGGGGTCACCTTCGCTCCTGCAGGATAGAGAGCAAACACATATTCTTGGCCTCCACCAGGTGAAGGGGAGCAGGATGAAACCAGCGTGTCAGGAAGAGGGCAGAAGGGTAGAAAAGAGGAAGGGAGATCCAGAGAAAGAAGGTATCCCAGAGACTGACTCCATACAGGCTGAGATCCACCTCACGGAGGGAAGAAAAGAATTTTTCACAAATCTATGAAACAACCTCACCGAAAGGGGTGGGAGGGAAAGGTGCTGCCCTAAGTAATTGTGGAAATTCGTGTGTAAAACTAAAGGCAAAGGAATGGCCCATAAGCACTTCATTCTAGTTTGACAAGTTGTTCCCCGTGAGGGCAAGGATGAGGAATCCTGAAACCACTCTACCTGGGGCCTGGGGTTGGACAATGAAATATAAACGGATGGCAGAGAGTGGGAGTTCTCAGATGAGCAAGGGGATGAGGCTTAGAATGATGGAATATGGGAAAATGTTAACACAGGGGTAAGTTTGCAGGTGAGCGCCTTGGACAGAACATCCTGTCCCCCAAGGTAAGCACAGGAAAAGAACTCCAGCCTCCGCCTGCTTCCCGCCTTCGAACGCAGATGGGGGGCGCGGGGGGGGGGGAGGTCACAGCCACCTCGCAATCCTGAAGGAATAACTCCGAGGCTGGAGGCCTTGATCCGACCACCAAACAGCTGAATAAGAGCAGCAGCGCCTCCTGCAGACATCCTGTTAAGGAAAGGGTGCCGTCCCCATGGTTCACACTGCTGCTGGTTGGGTTTCTTGTGCTTTGCAACCTAAAGCATCATAACATACGGTTATTGTGAGGACTAATTAGAATCATCCACGTGCCTGGCGTGCAGTGAGCGCTCAATAAGTGGGAAGTTACAGCTATGACTGTAGACGATAGCCCCTTGTTAGGGAGCTCAGTGCAGTTAAGAAGACAGAAGGGGGAGATGAGGAGGAAGGTGAGGGAGGGAAGATAGAGGGCAGGGAGGATGGCTGGGGAGGTGGGCAAGCACAGAAGCACAGAAGCACAGAGCCGAGGGGGAATGAGAGAGAGAGAGAGAGAGAGAGAGAGAGAGAGAGAGAGAGGAAGAACGGAAGGGGAGGGGTTGGAGAGAGAAGCAGGACAGTAGGAAAGAAGACAGAGAAGGGGTCCCCATAATAACTGAAGCAGAAGATAAAATAGTCACAAAGAAGAACTCAGTCAAACGTTGGTTGAAAGGAAGGAAAGAACAGTGCTATTCCTTGTAAACCTAGATTTCTCTACTGAGACTCGGAACCGCTATATTGCTCTGCAGAATTTGTGTCCATTTAACTATATAACAAATGGAAAGGCCCCTGGGTGAGGCAGACACTTCGTAAATGTTTGCTGAGTTGAATGGCATCTGTTTGAAATTGGCCACTTCAGAAGGGTCCAAAGAACTAATTGGTTGCAGCCCATTTCATCCTACCTGAGTGGATATGGCCCACGAGGAGAGCCTAAGCTCTTCCTATTGGAAAGAGGACTCGGAAAGGGACCACTTTCCTTACAAGATATGGTGCTTATCTTAATATGAAGGTGCAGGGCTCTCCAACCAGGTAAATACTGTGTGACGAACAGGAATGCCATGGGCTGCACTGATCAAAGTCAGTTTTTCTCCAGGTAATTAAACAACAAAGACAACAAAATCAGAGTAGATTAAAACAAAACAGCTTTAAAATATCTATTTAGGGTCATTTGAAAACAGACAATAGTAGATATTATAGAATTTTTATTGATTTTCTTAGTAATAATAGTATATGTGATATAAGAGTATGTTCTTATTTCTGGGAGATTTATGCTAAAATATACAGGGATGGGGTGTCATAATGTCTGAAAATTACTTTCAAATGGTTTTGCAAAATAATTTTTAAAGAAATGGAAAGCGGATAAAGCCAATATGGGAGCATGTTAAAGCTGATAATAAGCTTATTGAAACTGGTGACCTTGATTCATTCATTTTTGTGATCCTCTTCATCCACGCACAACTCCCCACCAAATCCATTCTCTGGTCAGCATGGCACATGGTGGACATTCAATATGTCCACTGAATTAATATTAAAAATAAAATTATCTTTACAGGCTAACATTTGCATAACTAAGTAAAGACGTGGTTTCAAGCCATTTGCAAAGAAATACCCACAACTAATCGCTTTCTTAAGTAAACATAATCTGCTTAAAATCACAATTGAACATTGATTTTTCCTCCCAGAGTCTAGCTAGTGTCAAGCCTACTTTTCCTCTGTCCCAAGATGCTCAAACCTGACCATCCATTTGCAGAAGGCTGGACCCCTGCACCCCACACAACTTTTCCAGGGGTCTGTTCCTGCTGCCCCCACTCAAAGTCCCTTCACGTCAAGACATTGGGAGCAAACCATGTGGGCAAAGGCAATTTGATGGAAAACAGTACATACGTTGTATATTTTTTAAAATGGTTTAAAAAAACTGGCAATGGAAAACATTTATTTGCAACTAGCTTGTAAAAATTAAAGTAATGAAAACATTACTGAAGAAGCAATGAACTCTAGTACACTGTTTGAGAATGAATTAGACATTTTAAAAACACTTTTCTTATTCCAAAGGAAATTTTGCCCATTGTAGAAAAATCAGAAAATGGGGACAAGAAAAATGAAGTCATCCTCACCCTGAGATGACTGCCATGTTATTGTAGGTCCTTTTGTATAATTCTATATACTAAAAGCCTAATATGCAAATCGACTGAACAGTGGAACGACCGGTTGCTATGATGCACACTGACCACCAGGGGGCAGACACTCAATGCAGGAGCTGTCCGCAGGCCCCAGGCCAGCCAAGTTGGGTGCCAGTGGGGGTGGACCTAATCACCTCACCAGTCGCCCCCCAGATCAGCCCTGATCGCCAGCCAGGCCTAGGGACTCTACCCATGCACAAATTTTGTGCATTGGGCCTCTAGTAGTAGTAGTAGTAATAGTAATAATAATAATAATAACAATAACAGTAATAATAAATAATTTTAAAGTAATGGGTATTACTATTCACTGGGTACTGACTATGTACCATGCACATTTTGGTCCTCACAACAAGAATATGAGATACAGATGAAGAAATCCAGGCTCAGAGAGGGTATGGCACTTGCCTAGGATCACACAACTACTAAGTGTTGAGTCAGAGTCAGACCCTCAGATCTGTCTACCTCCAAAGCCCAAACTTATCACCACCATACTCTCCCATAAATGTCTATCATTTTTTACCAAAAAAAAAGTCTAAACAGTCCACTCTTGTTGTATCATTATATTGCTTTCAGCTTGTGCTCATTTTCTATTGCTGTTGAACAAATGACCATAAAATTAGTGGCTTAAAACCTCCACTACCATGTCCTCATACTATAGGGCATCCTGGGTTGGGGTCTTCCTGGGGGGCTGGTAACTGAAGACCTTTCATAGCCTGAGATCCCAAGGGCCTGCACTTTGTAGCTTCCCAGGCTGATCTCTAACCTACATAAACAGTAGTTCTCCCAGAGCTTCCTTATCCCCTCCAGGCATGTGAGAAGTCCTAAACCTCTGTCCAAGGATCAGATATGCACCCAGGAGCACTCTCTCTCTATCTCTCTAGCCCCTTGCCTGTCTGGTGCTGTCTCACCACTTCTGTGCCACATGAGACGTGGCCCCTCGCCACGTGTGGACTTCTCAGAGGCCTGGAGCACCAGCCCTGACAGTCTTTAATTCCTCCAAGCTTAGCAAGTGGTTTCCTCTACATACAGTTCCACTCTGAGGTTTAACCCCAAAGTGGAATGGTGTGTTTGTCAGCTATTGCCCATCAATGCTGCATAGCAAACCACTCTAGAACTAGGTGGCTTCCACCAACAGCATCTATTTTTCTCACTTACAGGTCTGTGCTTCCCGCTGGAGGACAGCTGGGGTTGACTCCAGGTGTGGGTTGGATTCAGATTTGCTCCACATGACTCCGTGTTCTCCTTGGAACGACAGCTGTCTGAGACAAGTTCTTCCTGGAAAAATCGAAGAAATGCCAGAGAATATAAAAACACACCCCCCTTTAAGGCCTTGACTCTTCCATTCACATCCCTCTGGTCTAAACAAGGCTCTTGGTCAAGTCCAACACCAGGGAGGCAGGAACTGGGTTCTGTCGTTCTGTTCTGCGAGGTCACAAGACAGAGGGAGAGAGAGCGACGTTCGGGGTGAATGAGGAAACCCGAGGAGGGAGCAACTCTCTTCCCAGGAGGCTTGAGAAGGTTCACAGATGCAGTTGTTTACCAAATGGCTCAACAAAGAGGGACATTTGGGCAGAAGTTGCAGGTTACAGAACCAAGAAGTGGAGATGCCAGCATGTGTGGAGTCGCAAAAGGCTTGTGTGATGGGCAATGAGCCTGGAGGGGGTGCGGAGTGAATCACGAAGGATTTGATCAGCCAGGCTAAGGATTCTGAGGGTTGGATTTTGTTCTCGAAGCCCTGGGGCGTCAGTGATGGGTTTTTAAACCAGGAAGAAGTCTGACTACTTTTTCCTGGGGCTGACAAGCAGGAGGCGAATGTGGGTCTTCTCCCTCCTAAAGCAATGCTCTTCCCAGGAGGGTCCTCCACTGGACAACCGGTCATGCCAGGCCCCAAATACCAACACGTCTTCCTCTGCCCCCTCAGGCCGAGCATCACCACCAGCTCTTCACCTAACTGAAGAACGAGGATGAAGAGGTCACGTCTAAGGGCCCTGGAAGAAGAAACTCTCCATTCCACACGACCTGCTTACAAAACTTGGAGGCTGCGCCATCAACATAAAGGCCTCGTCTCCATCATTGATTTTAGCTGGTGACTAGGAATGTTTGAGCAACGTACAAATTTACGGTTAGAAGACTTTATCTCCTGAACATTGCAACCCCGCCCCCAATCACCTCTTTAAATTCAGATTGTTTTCTCATTTCATCATTTCGATCGGAGTTTTCATCGTGGACAGATCTTTACAGGTCAGCCCTAGACCACGGATTTATTTGCGCCCATAAACAAAATCCCGATGTTAATCGCAAACTATTTCTGATTCTCGGTGAACGCTCTTAAACATCTTGCGTCCCAGGGGACTCTTTGCCCTGTCACATGAAGATGCTATTTCAAGATTTATACTTCCCCAAAGAAGCGAGGAGATCATAAAGCCTAATGTATTCCGTGGTTTGGAATGATAATGTTGCAAAGAGGGGAGGGAATATTTCACTGTAGATCGTTACAACATCCCTGTAAGTTGTTAATATACTACTTACTGCCTCCCTTTAAATATTCATCCAGCTCCTGTTTATGGAGTGACTCCTATGCCTCAGTGTGGACTATGGGTTGCGGCTAGGGAACTAGCGAGGACAAAGCTGTGGGCAGCTCCCTGACGTGAGGGAGGAGGGTTGTGGATGGAGATAGAAGGGAAGAAGCCGCCGGAGGCAAAATGGCCAGTCATGGGCAGTGTGCGGAGACCAGAGGGGAGAGGGCTTTGGCAAGAAGAAGGAGAAACAGCGGGGTCCAGGGCTGATGTTGGACTTGGCCACAGAGATGTCTGTCCCTGGAGGCTTGGCCGGCAGAGGCACGTTCAGGGCCGCATGCAGGGAGGATGAGGAAGGGGGAAGGAAAAAGGCATGGGATGCAGGGAAGCGACCAGAATGGAGGGTGATTCCACTTAACCAACCTTTTCTGCTTATCTCTACCTCGGTCCTGGGCTCGAGTCGCTGCCAATCTAGTAACAGAGCAGAGAGGCACCCAGCAAGGACCTTAGTGAGGAAACCCGGGGTGAAGATGAAGAAACCTTGTGTTCTGTCCCCTGGAGAGAGTCTCAGAAAGCTTCTCAGAACGATAAGGCGGTGTTATTCCGAGTTTAGGCACAGTCTTTGAAAACAGGATTCGGATCCCAGCACCTCCCTCCCTAACTAGGTGACCTTGAACCTGGGTCTCTTAGTGCCTCGGTTCTCCCATCTGCAAACTGCAGATAGTAATAGGACCCGTCTCTTCAGATGAGGTGACATGGGACGGCAAATGCGCGCACTTGGCGAAAGGCCTGGCAGAGTTAAAGCTTTTACCTGTTAGTCTTTGCTGTTATTCTAAGTGGTAATCGCCTAAGGGCACTGATGCCAGGGTTTATTCAAAGGCAAGGAGGAGCCATCCACACCTTCAGGGAAGGGAGTGATGGGGTCTTCAGTTTAGAAAGGAGCCTGGAGGCAGGTGGTGCTGGTGCCACAGCTGGGACAGGGAGGTGGGGTCACGTCCTGATGTGGGTGCAGCACCAGGGAAGGCTCATTTGAAAGTGGGAAGAACTGAGTCTGCATAAAGCAGTGGTTCTCAACCTTCCTAATGCCGCGACCCTTTAATACAGTTCCTCATGTTGTGGTGACCCCAATTTCATTGTTACAAATTGAACATAATTAAAGCATAGTGGTTAATCACAAAAACAATATGTAATTATATATGTTTTCTGATGGTCTTAGGCGACCCCTGTGAAAGGGTCGTTCGACCCCCAAAGGGGTTTCGACCCACAGGTTGAGAACCGCTGGATAAAGCAAAGAGGAGGTAGGTAGAAATGAAGATCTTGGAAGAGAAGGCAGTGGGGGTGGAGCGGTGGGGGGTGGGGAGAGAGAGGGAATCGCGGTTCCAACTGGTGAATTTTTAGGTGGATTCTCCTTTCCTACACGCCATAAACTTCAGTTTGCTTTACATTTGCACTAACATTTAAAAATCAATGGGAGTATTGGAAGATAAAACTGGAGAAATACGGGCTGCACAATGTATCCACCCACCACAGGAGCCGCAGAAGGACCGTGTGCTCGCGGAGCTGGCCAACCTCGGGCGGCTGGAGATGAAGACGTCAGCAGCCCCACAAGGGCAGCTCAGCACCCAGGCCCGGAGCCCGTGACAGGAAGGCACCCAGGTCCCTGGTCCTCACTGCCAGCCTGTGTTCGCCCTGCCGTCCAGGCGGTGTAAGTGTTCTACCCTTTCCCCTCTGATGCCGATGGGGAGCAGGGCCCCACGTGCACTCATGGGAATGTTTTCCAACCATGACTCAGCGGGGGCACTTTGGGGTACCGTAGAGGCCAGGAAAAGTCAAAGGGCACAGCGTTTCCTTGTTTAGTAGAATCAGAATCAGGACATTTCAGTGCCAATATGGGCTCTGTGTGTATTAATGGGACCAGTGGGGAGGGGTTATGCCGGAAGCCAATTCCAGCATGACAGCAGGGCTGAATCCTCTGGAAGTGGTTGAGGGCATTTCCCCAAACCTGAAAAGGATGCATAAATGATTGCTGGCTGCCAGACAGCTGAGGGCATTTCAATCTACATGTTATTGCTTCCTATTGGCCGAACACCTGAACAGCCTAGGCATTTCCCCCAATCTGACAATGGATTCTGTATAGTAGCCCTGGCCTTTGATGTATATCTACCTTGCCTTAGGACAATTTGTGTTAATAAACAGCAAGGGGTCCTGAGACAGGAGAAGAACTTAGTTCCTCTAGCTAAAGTCTTCTCTGACTCCCCAAAACGCCTTCCAAAATTATGTTCAGATGTAGGGATGCGGCTCTGCACCTCTGACCCCTGCAGGGCCCCCCCCATGACACACACCATGTCCTTCAGCGCTCCTTCACTTCCTGTCTCATTTAAACCTCAGGACCACTGGCGAGACAGGACTGAAATCAGTACGTTCCCATTTTACAGGTGAGACCACTGAAGCTGGGGGTAAACACAGCCTCTGAGCATCACAGCTGGAGTCCAAATCCAGTTCTTCTGACTTCCCAGATCAAGTGTCCTGGTACCTAAGGAGAAATCCTGAACCTGGACCGCTCGCTAGGAGTGGAAGATGCCACTTTAACGACTTTAAAAGGTCTGGAGGTGGTGGGAATCCTCCTCGTCTTGAACAAAGTCGTCTTTTACAACTTCCCAGATCTCCCAGGCAGAGCCAGGGCTGTCTCTGTAGGAATATCCCAAATGTGAACGGGCATCGCCCTCTGGTGGCCAGTGGACAAAGTGCATCATAGTCTTAACTCCCAGAACAAAAACAGGGCAGACTCCCAGCCTCCTTTGGCGGGCCACGTGAGATAGTGACAGTTTTTTATTCTGGGCACTCGACTGACTGGCTCAACCAACGAATGAGATGTCCATCAGCCCAGGAGAGGGCTCCTGAGAACCTGGCTGAGGGGCTGGGTCTGAGGGCATTTGTCAGAGCTGCTCCAGTGCTCACCAAGGAGACCTCAGCTGTCCCTGAAACCCACCGCCAGGCCCCACGCTCACCCCTCCTGCAGGAAGCCTTGCGGGCTCCCTCCGGCTCTCCTGAAGCAGGTGACAGCTGTATGCCCTGGCTTGTGCCCCCTCCCCGGCCAAAATGAGCCAGGATGGTGGGTGATATCTCCTCAACTTTTCAATTTCTAAAGGCAGGGGCCAGTCTTGTCCGGGACCTGAAATAAAGCCAGACCCAGCCCAGATCCAGTGAGTAAGTGAATGAGTTTGTTGGATCAGAGAAAAGTTCAGCTCAGCCATCGTCTCGCAGTCCCACCCTGGGCCCAACAGAAGAGTGAGGCTCCTCTGGAGAAACACAGGCTTGTAGGTGGCACACCTGTCGGTGCTTCGCTGCAGGTTCAAGGATGAGGCCAGAGAAAGAATCTCCGGGTAGCGTGGGGTGAGCATCAGGCCTGCAATGCTTGCTGCCTCCATTTCTCCAAGGAGCCCCCAGAGTGGCTGTTTGGGACGAGCCAGCGGACCTGGGATCGATTTCTCCAAGGAGCCCCCAGAGTGGCTGTTTGGGACGTCTCCTTCCGGCAAGCCTCCGCGAGGAGCGAGCCAGTGGACCTGGGATCAATTCTGGGGAATTATCTGGGTGCCTCTATTTTCTCATCTATCCAACAGGAGCAAATAATATTGATGATCAGTTTTCAAACATACAATGAGACAATTAATAAAAACCTGTTCGCATGATGGTCAGTCTTTCTGGTAACTTCTGTGTTCTCAGCCCTGGTAGGCGTCTCCTACCAGACGTTCATTCAGTCACTGCTGCAAAACATGGGATGGTGGTCGGGGTCTGCGTGCTGGGGGCGGCCTGCCTGAGTTGGAGTTCTTGCTCTGACACTTACCAACTCTGGCCCCTTTTGCATCTTATCCAATTTCTCTGGGTCCAGACAGCCCAGCTAGAAAAGGGAATGATGGGGGCACTCACATCAGAGGAGTATTGTGAGCGTGAATAATCAAACACACATAGAGACAGGAGGAGAGTGACTGGCTCTTAGGAAATGCTCAGGAAAGCAGACTCTTCCTGCATCATTATGTAGAAGCTGCTTGTTATGAGGTTGGCTTGGCCTGGAAGGATGTATCTCAAAGATGGAACTGAGCTGCCTTTTACATAAAAATTGGTCTTCCTAATGCATGCACTTGGTATGAACTCCTTCACCCTGTGCCCCACATGGCATCGATGTGAGCGAGGAAACAGTATATGCCTTGGAGACATCTGTTGCTCTAATGTTTATTGAATTAAGTAATTAATAGGTTCTTTATTTTTTCAACAGGTTTGCACTGCATGCATGAATTTGTAAATGAGGAAGCAATACAAATGGAAATGCTGGGTGTGATCTCCACCCTGTGACTGCACCAAGCAGAGGCTAGTGGCAGAAATGGGAGCCATACATCTACTGAGAGCCCTGAAGACCTTCGTGCCAACCCCGGACCATTTAATATTTCCATTAATGACCTGAAGGATGGAATCGAGACCCAGCTAATCAGATCTCTGCATGATACGAAGCTGGAAGGGATCTTAGCTACTTTGGAGGCCAAGATTAAAATGCAATCCAAGCTTGACGAATTGCAGAGATGGGCCTAAATCAATAAAGAGAGTGGCAATAAAGATAAATGCCAGCTGCTCTGAACAGGGCCAAGCAAATTACCCAGGTACCAAATGGTGAGGAGAGGAATGAGTTCTGAGGGGGCTGGGAGGAGCTACCTGGATGCAAACTCATCAAGCATTTGAACAGTGGGGGCTCAGCTCTGCCCCCTGGTGGTGTAAGAACAACCCAGAGAGCTTGGCGAGATGCAGATTTCCAGGCCACAGGCCCAAGGTTGGGATTCGGTTGGTCTGGAAAGGGCAGTGCTTTAAGAAAGCCAAGAGCCCAGCAGCCTCTGACCACATGCACCACTATTTCCCACTAAATGTTTACTCTGGGACACTTATTCCATGGGATGCTATGCAAGAATTAACTTCTACAGTCAAATACGCTCAGGAATGCTCCCTTTCAAACAAGAAAAAAATCATAAGGTAAGTGAGCATATTGATGATTCCAACATTTTCTGCAGTGACATAAACATCTTAACTTGGTTTAATCCCCAACTTGTTGACCAGGGAGCCACTTCTTCGTGTAACAGCAGCAGCATCTTGGGGACACACTTCAGAAACTGTGATTCCCACCGAGCCCCTCCCTGGGCTAATGCTCCAGGATTTCTCAGTCCTTTCACTGACCTGTGTTGAAACTTATCCGGGGGCCTGGAACTTGCAATCCTCTTAAAGGCTGCTCCGTCCTCACCTTCCCTGGGTCTGAACTTCCCTCTAACATTTAGAGAAGTCAGAAGCAAATTAGCTTGAGCTTCCAGTCTTAGGTTTCCTTGTGCCTGGTCACAGTGCACCCGTGTCCCAGGCTGGGGAGGGGGGGAGGGAGAGTGCTTGTCCTTCTTTGTTCATTGTCTTCCTTGATCTTGTGTCAGACAGAACCCCATGTGCCATGGGCCCCCTTACAAAACCTCATTTCTCAGCCTCCTGCACAGGTGAGGTGGTTAGTCAGAAGTATACAGAGGTCACTGGGGGGATTCCTGGGGAATTACTTTAAAGGGGCTGACCGATTGGAAGGCAGCCTTTCCCCTCTTCCCCACTCCCTTCCTCTTCCTAGTAGGAGCACTGGCAGCCATCCTGGGCCAGGAGGTGAAGTTGCAGGTGGGAGCCATTCACAGAGGATGGAAGAACTGTGAGCCCACCAGAGCAACCCCGCACTGCCCGAGAGAAAAAGGTGCACCCTATTTTGTTTAAGCCATTGTTTTTTCAAGTCTCTGTTATCAGCTGTGAAACGCACTTTTGAACTCATACAGAGCAGAACCAGCAAAGCCTTTTGGTTGTTTTTCACAAATCTCAGCCCTGCTGGGTTACCATCCCGACTGTGTCCCTACATGTCTTTGCTGTACCTCGTGTGTGTGTGTGTGTGTGTGTGTGTGTGTGTGTGTGCACGCACTCTTATCCTCTCTTTGGCATAAAGCAGTTATATTGCCTGAGCCCAGCACAGTTCCAAGGCAGCCATGCCTGTGCCTCTGCCTTCCTCTTCCTCTTTTCCCTTTCATTGGGATTAACTACAGAATGGAATTAACTCAGAATGACATTTTTGAGAACCGTACACCCAACTAGAATGAACTTCCCTTTTGGAATCTCTGTCTTTAGAACTTTTTTTTTCTAAAGCTCTGTCATCTTCATCCTTTATCCAAAATCAGTGAGTGACTCCTGAGAAGAAGTGGGTTGAATGGAAACTCCATGTCACGAACCCCCTTTATATCACCAATGAGACTGGTTGAAAAGAAAAGAAAAATCATGCAGCTGAAAAGAAAAGCAAGAAATGAGCATAATCAAGAGTCAGGGGACACGTGTGATTCACTCCAGTGATGGATCAGAGGGCAGAAGGGTCCCCTCAGCAGCTATGTCCTCCCCCCCACCCCCCACCACGGGGCCACCTCCAGCTCCAGGGGCCCGTGGAGATCTGGTCTTCGCTCTCCACTCCGTTAGACGTCCCGCTTCGCCCAGAGCAGGCCCTCATTTTGCGCCCGGTGCCTGCCCAAGGAGGAACGAAGATCCACTGGAGTTTCTTTCTGCGTCTGCCCTGCGGTCTCAACAGCAACACAAAGGTCTTTGAACTTTTCCTCTCCTGTTCCTTGACTGGGAGCTTTCTTTGCAAGGAACTGTTTTCCGAGTTCGAACCTAATGAGACCGTTGCATTTTCTGAGAGATTCAAATGGAAGACTCTCCTAGGAGAAGGACCCAGCGTCCGCTGAATGCCTATGGCTGACCGGTGCATACGCATCACCGCTATCCGTGGTTCAGCCCCTTCTCACCATCTTCCTGTCTCTGAACAGGCCTCACTAACTTCGCTGCAAAACCCCGCAGGCTTTCGCCAATGTACGGAATACAGACCTGCACAGGGCATCCATTTTCTCCCAATAATGCAGGTGGCATGTATGTGCCTTAAAACGGGCAGAAGCCGCGTGTCATCATGCACTCTTCATCCCCATGCCTCCTGGTGATTGAATGAAGGAATGAACAAATGAATGAATGCTGAATAAATATCGAACACGTTAAATATTTATAAACATGCACAAACTCAAAGGGTTTCGCTGGAGAATGACTGGGCTCTTACGCCCCGGTACTACAAACAGAAACCACGCTGTTCTTTCCTGAATAGCTCCCAGATGACATCCTCCTCCTTGCAGAGAGCACTGTCCCCCTGAAAACTTCCGGAAGTAGAAGAGCTGGTGTCTGTAACATGTCAAGTCATTTTTCCAATATACTCACGGGGCTGGTGACCGGATGCCTTGTGCTTCATCTTCTGCATCCTTCGGGCAAATACGCCAGCCGGTGCTCAATTCTCCAATTGACTGGACGGCTCAGGGAGCAAACCCTCAAATCTGATTACAGGAAAATTCATTTCTTGAAGTCCTCCCTCAGGGTTCAGAGCTCATAAAAGAAACCTCCAGAGGCCCCTGCTTAGGGAAAGAGTAGCCCCCATGTTGCAAATCTGCAGATGGGCAATAATTAACCTGAACTAATTACAGCCTAGCCCCGGGTCAGCCTCCCCAAATTAAGGCGGACTCCTGACAGACAGGTTTTCAGAGGAAGAACTTTTCACTCAAACACTCAAGGCACATTCAGCAGATTTTAACACGAAAGAGCCTGACCCAAATAGCACCCCCTACCAGGCAACAGTGGAACCGGCTGGAGGGCCACTGTGGGGAGGCTCACAGCTGGTGCCCCAATAAAGTGAACGTGCAGGGCTGCTTTCCCAGGAACCAGCTACGAGATTCTTAAGGATTTTGAAACAAACACAGCCACAGATATCAACACAAAGACACGCAGCAAGCTACGAAAGCCACGTTTTACTTAATATATTAAAAGATGACAGCCCTGGCCGGGTGGCTCAGTCAGTTGGAGTGTCATCCCGCACCCCAAAAGGTTATGAGTTCGATTCTCCGGCACGGCATATAACTAGGTTGTGGATTCTATCCCCAGGGAAGGCACCTAGGGGAGGCAACCGATTGATGTTTCTCTCGAGCATCAATGCTTCTCTCTCTCTCCCCCTTCCTCTCTCTCTAAAAATCAAAAAAACTTATCCTTGGGTGAGGATTTAAAAAAAAAGATGACATGGAAAAATAAGGGGGGAGGGGATGAATAATCCAAAAGAAAAAAGAGTAAATTATAAGGAAAGATAGTTTGCCACAGAAACAATAGCCAGTCAACCCATGGTGTTTTAAATGTTCAATCTCACCCCGGTAATAAAAAAAAAAATTGAAGCCCTGACCAGTTTGGCTCAGTGGATAGAGTACCGGCCTGCGGACTGAAAGGTCCCAGGTTCGATTCCAGTCAAGGGCATGTACCTTGGTTGCGGGCACATCCCCAGTGGGAGATGTGCAGGAGGCAGCTGATCGATGTTTCTAACTCTCTATCCCTCTCCCTTTCTCTCTATAAAAAATCAATAAATTTTTTTTTAAAAATTGAACAATGGGAACTTTTTGTCTTACCAGCTGGGTAGTTTCTTCTGTTCATGGTGATGGTCATGTTCCTAAAGGTGGTGAACGGGGCACGTCTATACACTGCTGCTGGGAGTGAATAATGCAACTTTTGGAAGGCAATTGGCAAAATATGCGTATCCTTTAACCTTTCAACTTAAAAACTTTATCCCCAGGGCAGTGGTTCTCAAGCACGGGCCACTTTGCCACCCAGGGGACATTTGGCAATTTGGAGATATTGACTGTCGGCTCTTGGGGGAGGGTGTGGTACTGGCATCAGTGAGTAGAGGCCAGGGATGCTGCTAAGCGTCCTCCGATGCACAGGACAGCCTCCAGAATAAGAATGATTGGTCCGAGACATCCATAGTGTCGCCATTGAGAAGCCCTGCCTTAGGGGAGAATGTCAGGCAAGTACACAGGGATACAGATGCGAGGGTATGCAGAGCGGCATCGTATCAAAGGGTAAAAGTGAAACACTGCACGTCAACAGGGGACCAGTGAAATAAGTCACACTCCGTCCTGCACGAGAATACCGTCAAGCCACCAACTATTACATAAACCTGTGTTTCCTGATGCGGAAATACATTCATCGGGTAGTGCTATATGAGCGGACCCAGCCTCCGAATCCCACGCCCAGCATGGTAAGATTTTTTTTGTCTCAGTCAGTTGGAGTGTCATCCCGCACCCCAAAAGGTTGTGAGTTCGATTCTCCGGCACGGCATATAACTAGGTTGCGGATTCTATCCCCAGGGAAGGCACCTCGGGGAGGCAACCAATTGATGTTTCTCTCGAGCATCAATGATTCTCTTTCTCTCCCCCTTCCTCTCTCTCTAAAAATCAATAAAAACTTATCCTTGGGTGAGGATTTAAAAAAAAGATGACATGGAAAAATAGGGGGGAGGGTGCATATATGTTTTTAAAAAAAGTCTGAGCACCTTTAACCACCCACATCACATGTTTGACAGTGATTTCCTTTAGGTGGAAACACGGCAGGCAATTTTAATTGTTTGCTTTAGCTTAGCAATGTCTCCTACTTTTCTGCCATCTGCACGGCTAATGGGGACCTGGTAATGTACTGTTTCAGAGTAGAGTCAGCCACCGAGTGTTCCTGCTGGGTCCTTCGCCACCAGCGTGACACAGGAAGCCCTGGGACCTGTGAGGCTGTGTCCCCACATGCCACCAAGCAGCTGGGGCTGCCCCCCTAGGTTAATCCCAAACCCCATAAAGTCACCTGATGGCATCATGTCAATCGTTCCCTTTTCTCTTCCTGGAAATCACCCCAAAACAACAGTTCCCATTGAGCCGGGACATGTAAAACTCCAGAACCCATATCATTCAGAAGGACTGCCCAAAGCCGTGGAAAGACAGCAGGAGCCTGGACAGGGGACACGGGAGGGAAGTGGAGCGGCTAAGCCCGCAAACGGAACTCTGCAAGGAGGGCCGACCCCTGTCCTGCAGAACCGGAGCAGCTTGTTCACAGCGGTGGGAACGGAGTGGCTGTGGACTTGCCTGAGGACATTGTCTGGACATGGTTTGGTTTTAAGAAGCAAGGGGAGGGGTGGCCAAATGAGAGATCACCCAAATTAGCCATATTTGCAGGGAGCTGTCTTCCTCTGAAGCAGCTGAGAAGAGAGTGAGTTTGAATGGCAAAAACAAACACCACCATCCCCCCGACCCCCCAAAAAAGAAATAAAATAAAAACCAACTTCTTGCCTGGCTGGTATGGCTTAGTGGTTGAGCATCAACCCATGGACCAGGTCACGGTGCCTGGCTGGATCCCCAGAAGGGGGCATACAGGAGACAGCAGATCCATGATTCTCATTCATTGATGTTTATCTCTCCCTCTCCCTTCCTCTCTCTGAAACAAACAAACAAAAAAAACCCCAGCTTCTTACTTCCATTGGCTTGGGAGCCACAGAGGCTAAACAAACTCATGGACAATAGCTTGTATCTTTTTTTTTAAAGCTAATGCTGTGCTGGGGACACAGTGGGAGCAATCAGACATGCTTCCTGCCTTTGCAGAGCCCACAGTCTGGTGGGGAGCCAGACGGTAGTCAAATCATTCCACAAATTGCAAATGCAATACGGTGGGTAAGAGCTTAGACTTCGGAGGCAGGTAAGCCCAGGATGGAGCCCTACTCCTGAGGAGGCTCTGCTCACCTGCCACAGGTGGAGTCGTTGTGGGGTTCAGTGAAGGCACCGCGTGCAAGTCACTTAGCACAGTGCCCAGCCCAAAGGAGGTGCTCACAGGTGTTTGCTATTGTTAGCAATACAACTAACACTATCAATAGCAGCAGCAGTAGTAAGAAGAGTAAGATGAAGGTAAAACAAAAGTTGTAAGGACCCACAACAGGGTGCGGGGGAGGGGGCTCGATGAGATGGTGGATCATGCAAGTTTCTCTGGGGAAGAGCTAAGCAGCGGTTCTCAACCTGTGGGTCGCGACCCTTTGGGGATCGAACGACCCTTTCGCAGGGGTCGCCTAAATACATCCTGCATATCAGATATTTACATTACAATTCATAACAGTAGCAAAATTACAGTTATGAAGTAGCAACGAAAATAATTTTATGGTTGGGGGTCACCACAACATGAGGAACTGTATTAAAGGGTCGCGGCATTAGGAAGGTTGAGAACCACTGAGCTAGAGGGAGCACAAAGAACGTAAGTCTCCAGGAATTTACAAAAATCTTGGGATGATTTGGATTCCGCCAGTGTATGGCACTGGTATTACAGCTGAGCTTAGCTGGATCTCAGGGGCCAGGAGACCCCTGCTGACACCTGAGCCCATTCTAACACAGAGGGCCCCCTCCCCCACCCCATTCTGCCTCTGCTGACAGCAGGTGGGAGCAGCCTGGCAGGAGCTAATGAAATGTTTACTGAAAAGATTAGCTTGTCAGTGGAGCCTGGGCAGATGGCTATTGATCCTCTGCTGTCTGTCACCCCCTTTCCATCTGAGACTAGGTGTGGGAGCAGGTTTCCTCTGCCCCAGAACTCGGGCCGGAGGCACCGTGGCACCAGGAAGAGAGGGCTGCAATGTGGGCGAATCTCTTAGGAATGTGCTGTGGTCAGAGGAGTCCCCTAGAAGCCCCACCTCTGCTCTTGTGGATTGTTCAGCTGTGAATCGTGGAAAGAGCAAAAGAAATATCAGACTGAAGTTCAAATCCTGACTTTATTATTCTGTGACCTCGGACTCTTGGAGACTCAATTATTCTCATCTGGAAAATGGGACAATACCTACTTCATGGGAGTGTTTCAAGACCAATCAGGAAGTGGGTATCAAAGTCCCAAGAATCAACATTGTTGAAGGGATATTTGTTTGATTTTTTTTTTTAGATGAGAAAAATGAGGCCAAGATGAGAACTCTTGTCCTAGTCCATGAATTTTTCTGAGGTGTAATGCCAGTTAGTGGTCTTGGGTAATCTGGTTTGTAGGATGTCCTAAAAAGCATGACTCTGACATGTGGGCAATGCTGAGCCACTGAAGGATGTGACTTGATAAAATATGAGAGTAGCAAGATCACTCTGGCTGAAGGGAGGTGAGGCTGCGGTTTGTCACAGCGAAAGTAATGGCAGTGGGCGACAGGCTCCTTGGAGATGGAATGTATAGGCTGGATGATTGATGGATGGATTGGACATGAGAGATGGGGGAGGGATGACTCCAATGAGCATGGTAATACTTGCAATGAGGTGTGGGACTCGGGCACCTCCACAGGACAGGGAGGAAGAGGGGCCAAGCAGAACCCACTGATGGTCTCTATGTTCTTGGAGGGAGAGGTGAGGGTGTCTGATCAGGACAGGAATGGAGAGTCAGGGCCTTAAGGGAAGTGAGGAAGTTGTGCAACAGTCACTGTGGGAATGGAAGAGAGAGAACTCACCTGAGCCACATGGAAGGCCTGCCAGGTGGTGGGGGCCTGGCTGGGATGGAGACCACGAGCGTGTATAGGAAGAGAAGAGCTGGGTCTGAGGGGTGCCCAGGCTACAAATGGGCAGGACCTGGGAACAGGTGGGGGTGGGGGAGGAGCTTGCTCAGATTGCTGGGCTGGGGGGTTTGGGTGTCACTCAACCCCACTGCACATATGGGGAGGGGTGATGGGAGCAAGTTGGGGGCATTTTAGGACAGGCAGCCTGGGGCTGCTTTCAACTTGTGAGCAGGTTTCCACCCCTTCTCATCAGCCTCTTGCTTGTCACCCTTCCCTGGCATGAAAATTGACAAACCTGACTGTCTGCCACCTGGAGACCAGAGAGGATGCTGCCTCGGCATTCCAAAGGCCCCAGTGCACATGCAGAGTGGAGCGAGGACCAGGCCAGGAGGCAGCCAGCTGCCGCTGACCCCGTGACCCTGGGCATTTCTCTTCCTCTTCCTTTTTCTCAGCTTTAGTTTTCAGTTCCCCCATACAGACATTAGGATTATTTCCAGGAATCTAAGGACTCCAGTCAGTGCGAACTTCTTCCAAGTGCAGTTTTACCTGTGAGTGTGTTTTGTTTTGATTTATAACCTGAAGTGCTGGGGAGGGGGACGTGGAGCTCAGAAACACAAACACACAGTAAATAGCCAATGTCTCAACAAGATCTGAACGTACAACGTTTCCTGTTAATTAATGGCTTCTTTTGAGGTTATTAAGTTAGACTGGGTAGGTGTGTGGCCTTTCTTTCTACTGCCCTTCCAATTAACAGGCACTTTGCTTGGTAAATGTTAATTTAGAGTAATTGGGCGTGCAGAAGAGGGAAGTGCAGGCAGGGGAAAACAATGATCCCACCACTGTAGGTTAATTGCTAGTAAGTATTGTTCCTGCAGCCCTGGTCCCGGATGATTAATGGCCTTGGAGTAAAGGCTGAAACCCCTGAGAGTTGGCAGAGGCTGTGGCAGGCTTAACCCCTCAGTGACTGAGAAAAATCACAGTGGGTCTTCCTGGGCTTATGAGCAAGTCTTGGGGTGGGCTCCCCACCTGTGAAGAGGTGAGTTGTATCTCTTCCCCTATCTGTTATGCGAGTCAGGTATCCATCAAGATAATGTTGGCACTCAACGCTTCAGGCCACTGATACAAAGAATAGCTACATGGGAGAACCAAGATGGCGGCATAGGTAAACACCTATATTTGCTGCCTCTCACAACCACATCAAAATTACAACTAAAAGGCAGAACAACTACTACCCAGAACCACGGGAAAGCTGGCTGAGGGAAAGTTCCACAACTAGAGAGGTGAAGAAAGCGCATTGAGACCGGTAAGAGGTGCGGAGGCGCGGAAAGAGCTGGCACCTGGATGTGCTGCTCTTTTAATTGGGAGGGAGATACAAGCTCCCGCTTGCTCTGAACTCCAGTTCCGGGTGAGACTCTGGGGGACCTAGACACATATGGGGATACACTGGACTGTCTGGCATTGGGACAGGAACGCGAGGGTGGCTTTCTCTCAGAGGTGCTTGCAGTGATCATTGTTCTTGCACGGGGGCACAGGACACGGAAACCTAGGGTCTCTGGTGCAGGGCTGACTGGCAGCCATTGCTGTTTGCTCCGCCCTGGGGATTCCCAGAGACCCCTCCCCACCCAATTTACAACCCCACCCAAGCTGGCTGCAGCAGGCTTTTGCATATGAATGGCCTGTCCTTTCTCTGCCTAAAACCTGTCAAACTGAAGCTGGGTCAGACAGCCCCAGAGCTTCCAAAAGAAGGCCCAAGGCCCAGCAGCAGCAGCAGGCCTTGCTTCACAGCTGGGCCTCATCTGGGCACTTCCAACCCCCATACAAAGAGGAGGAATCTGCAGATGCCTCTGTAGTTCCTGCTGGGCAGCCCCAAACAGTGGTTGACCTTGCACCTTCGTGGAAATCCAAGAGCCAGTGTACCCAGTGGTCAGAGTGAGACCATACCAGATTACAACTCTTCACATCCATAAGAGACACACTCAAGGGGCAGACTCAGTGAGCACCAAAGCCCCACTGAAGCAAGTCCTGCCCCATAAGGGTGTCTCCTGCGAAACAGATCTTCCAGTGTAGACACAGCTGGTCATCACTGGG
>NW_005362270.1:1379563-1419990 GCF_000412655.1 Myotis brandtii | reverse complement strand
AAATAGACTTACAAGTCCAGGAAGCGCAGAGAACCCCAAACAAGAGGAATCCAAAGAGGACCACACCAAGACACATCATAATTAAAATGCCAAGGGCAAAAGACAAAGAGAGAATCTTAAAAGCAGCAAGAGAAAAACAGTTACCTACAAGGGAGTACCCATACAACTGTCAGCTGATTTCTCAACAGAAACTATGCAGGCCAGAAGGGAGTGGCAAGAAATATATGAAGTGATGAATAGCAAGAACCTACAACCAAGATTACTCTACTCAGCAAAGCTATCATTTAGAATTGAAGGTCAGATAAAGAGCTTCACAGACAAGAAAAAGCTAAAGGATTTCATCACCACCAAACCAGTATTATATGAAATGCTGAAGGGTATTCTCTAAGAAAAGGAAAAAGAAAAAAAGGGTAAAGATAAAAAAATTATGAACAACAAAGTGACAACAAATACATATCTATCAATAAGTGAACCTAAAAGACAAATGAATAAAAAACCTGATGAACAGAACAGACTGGTGAATGTAATAGAATCAGAGGCATGGAAAGGGAGCAGACTGACAATTCTAGGGGGGGAGAGGTTGCGGGAAGAGACTGGACAAAGAGCTTACACATTGTCTCAGCGTGGAGGGGATTGAGTTTTGCTTTCATTAGGGGGCAGTGTGCACATTTGGACACAGAGCTCAATTTGTCAGCACAGAAGAGAAGCTGGGCTGAGGGCTGCCACTAGCAACCTCCTACTCAAACAGAGCCTCACTTCTTTAGAGAATAGCTGTTTGGCACAGCACCATTTAGGTAAAAATGGAAAGGGGGCTATATGTATGTGTGTGTTTGTATGTGTATGTATATACACATGTATGCATTCATGAATGTACCTGTGTATTTGTTCATCTGTGCATGAAATATCCCTGGAAGGATCCAATAATATGTTCTCATTGGTTACCTACAGGGAAGAGAACTGAGTAGTCCAGAGATCGTATCAGGTAGAGACAGGATAGGCTGCTGTAAGAAGTGACCCCAGAATACAAGGCTTAAACAAGATAGCATTTCATTTCTCTCTCACATACCAGGGCTGGCATAATGGTGACGAAGTGTCAGGAACCCAGGCTCCTTCTGTTTTGTTGCTCAGCCATCCCTACAGTGTAGCCCTTCTCAGGATAGACAAGGGTGGCTCCCACCCCTACCCCTGCAATTGCATTCCAGACAGTAAGAAGGCGGAAAATATGCACATCATTGCCTGTTAGATGCTGAGCAAGCTACTTCTGCTCACCTACCATTGGCCAGCACCCAATCACCTGGCCACACCTAGGAAGTGTCTTTCTTAGCTGAGTAGTCATGAGCCCAGTTAAAATTAGGGGCTTTTTTAAAAAAAAAAGAAGAAGAAGAAGAAGGGGAGAATAGACATAAGGGGACAACCAGTAGAGGAATAGGGTGAAAGGGATATTTTCACTTCATAGATCTGTCTTATACCTTTTGAACCATATGAATTAAGAAAGCACATTGAAAGTCACAAATTGAGCACATATATTCACCTCTCCACTAGGCCATGGCCCATTAGAATAAAATAGAAGGTATTTTTAAAAGAATTAAATCATATTAGTGCTAGAAAACAAGAGAAGTTGCCAGCAGATCAGAAAGTCTGAGAAAACACAGAAAACTAGAAAGGTAAACCATAGCTCTAAATGCCAGGACCAAGAACATCCCTTCTCAAAGTAATTCCAGAAAAACTCCAAACTCAGAGCCAAGAAAGAGAAGGCAAGAGTAGACCACAGGGCAATCATCAGGATAGCTGGGCGAAGAACTACATTCACAGTGGCTGGGCCAGTGAGCCTCCCACCTTTTCCCTCCCTCTGCCCCCTAACATACCCCCAACCCATAAGGAGCAACTTTGCCCAGGACCCAAACATTACTCTCCAAATAATGAGTGATCTATCCAGGAAGGGATCCTAATATGATGTTGAAACTCAAGTGGAATAAAGATTTAAATTGCTCTAGACACTTACGAGAAACATATAGGACAAGAGGGGGGGGGGGGGGGGATGGTGAGTGATCTATCCAGGAAGGGATCCTAATATGATGTTGAAACTCAAGTGGAATAAAGATTTAAATTGCTCTAGACACTTACGAGAAACATATAGGACAAGAGGGGGGGGGGGGCGGGGGGGATGGCTCTTCCCAAGAGGAAAGCATTATTTTTGCTCTAGTCCTTTAAGCCTCTCTGTACATCGGCCAGTGTGGGGATCCCCAGGCTGTAATCTAGAGGTGAGCCTGCTGACACATGGATCAACAGCCTATAGGAGCCTGTAGCCAGCCCTCCCCTTCAAGGGGTGGCTTCCCCGGAAAACAGGCTTTACCAGAGATCTAGACATATTAATGTCGTCCTTCATTATGAAAGTGGATGAATGGCCAAATATTAGAGGAAAACCAATAGCACGAAAGAGCTAAACAAAGATGAGTAATGGAAGGAGTCATCCTGGAAAAACAAGACATAATAGGGAATATTCAAGAAGAAAACTCTACGGAGAGGTTTGAGAGAATGTTAAGCCTCTAAAAAAACAAGAGCTGGCTGCCATTACAAAGGGAACCATCAGTGAACAAGAAATCATTTTTGGGAATTTAAAATGACTGTCAAAAAACTATTTTCGGCAAACAGAAGGAATTATAGAATAGCCAAGACTAAAAACCATACCAGTTATCTGTAAGTCAATGAAATCTCCTACAACACAGGAAAAGCACAAAGCAGTGAAAAATTAAAGTCCAGGAACAAAGAAAGATCCAAGAGGTCAACACACATTCATTGGGGAGTTTGAGAAAGAAAAGAGAGGGGGTGGGGATCACACATAATAGAAACACTTTCTGAGCTAGGAGAAAACACAAATCTTCAGATAAGCCCACCAGGTACCAGGCAGGATAAATAACAGTAAGATCCATACCTAGACACCTGTAGAAATTTCAAAACCCCAGGAACAACGAGAGTCTTAAAAAGAAAAAAAAATAGGTCAGCTACAAAGGAATGAGAATGTGACTGAAATGACTTCCCAGCAGAAATACTTTTAAACTATATTTTTAAAATCCCAACCATCTACTCTGGAATAGGAATTTGAGCCTAAATTATATTCCCGGCCAAACCATCAATCAGTAAGGGTGGGGGGAGGGATATTTTCAGCTGTGCAGAGAAAGCAATGCACTCAAATTCACACATGTACTTGAGCAAAGCAAAAGGAATCTAAGAATGAGATTTCAAGGAACATGAGGTTAAAACAAACTAATGAAAAGTTGTGATTGCTGGGAAAGTGAGGAAAATAAAAATGAAATTAAAAGACAGCTTTGAACCTTGACAATTGTGGGGTAGGGGTTAAGCACCTGGAATTAACTTTATTTCTCTACTAGAGGCCTGATGCACGAAATTCCTGCAAGGGGCTTGGCCCCTGCGACGGCAGTGGCTGCCTCTGCCTCTGCCCCTGAGGCTTCGTTCAGAAGTACGTCCGGTCTAGTTAGCATATTATGCTTTTATTATTATAGATAGATCTGACGTTTTGTTCTACAGTGATTGGTATTTACACAACCATGATATGGGAAATGCTATTTTTATTAGGTTTAAGTATTCAGAAGTTCACCTAGATGACTTGATTATAGTTCTGGAGCAGAATGTAGACATTATAAATTGTGAAAGTTGGGAAGGATGGAGACCACAGCTGTTTATGTGGAGGAATGAGCACGATGGAAAGAGGCACAGAGAAGCTGCAGAATAAACTGAACTATATAACCCCATTTATATGTTATATGTCTATTTTATATGCATAGTAAAACAGCTGGAAAACTTACAATCACTTTTACTTTCTGCACTTCCACATATTTTAAATTTTTACAAGCATAACTTTGACAATTAAAAACCTTTAACTAGAATACTAAAGATGTATTTGTTTTATTAGCTTGCGAGGGCACTTAGGGTTTTTGGTAAGGCCCTGAGCCACAAAGACTGAGTAAAATGAACTGCATTTTGTGAAACCCACAATCTAAAGCTAAACAGAAGCCTGCAGTTCTAAACAAAACAACACCCCCACCACCATCACCACAAAAAAAAAAAAAAAAAAAAAAAAAAAAAAAAAGCTCAACACTGCCATCTACTGAGGATTTCTTGGAGAATCTGAGTTAGGAAGGCTTTTTGTTTTGTTTTATAAGTAACACTAGAGGTCCGGTGCACAGATTCGTGAGGTTCCTCGGCCTGGCCTGCAGGGATCGGGCCGAAACCGGCTCTCCAACATCCCCTGAGGGGTCCTGGATTGTGAGAGGGCACAGGGCAGGCTGAGGGACCCCACCAGTGCACAATCAGGGTTGGGGAGGGACCACGGGAGGGCTCCAGGGTGTGTCTGGCCCATTTCACCCAGGCCCAATAGGCCAGATCCCAGCCACAAGCAAACCTATCAGTTGGAGCATATGCCCCCTGGTGGTAAGTGCGCATCACAGCTACTGGTCGAATGGTCAAACGGTCACTTAGGCTTTTATATATATACTAGTAACCCTGCACACGAATCCGTGCGCCAGTAGCTCGCTGCTGCCCTCCTGTAGCTCTCTGCCTGCTGCCCCTCCCTCCTGTCATAACTTGCTGCCCTGCCCCCTCCTGTAGCTCTCCGCCACCCGCTTGTAGCTCACTGCCCCACCCTCCTGCTGATCCGTGATCCGGTCATTACGCTGCCGGTCATTATGTAATGACCATTTGCATATTACATCTTTATTATATAGGATAGACTGCCTTTTGACACTTGCACAAACTTGAAATCTGGCTTGTCTTCTACCAGCAGCAGGGATTACTAGTGACATATGTACAAAATCAGGATGGTATGGAGAGATACTTGGGAAAGTCTGGGCAACACTTTAAGACATGGAGTTTGTTCACCTCAGCAAAGAACTGACCCAAGGACATGGTCTCATTTCTGACACGGCTGAAGGGTACGGGACCAGTGAAGAGTAGGGATAGGGTACCAGAAAGAACCTTTAATAAGTCTTGCTTTCCAAAAATAACTTGTCCAGTGAAATAGTGAATGCATCCCTGGTCTCTGGAAATGGGAGAACAGGGAGAGCCTGTCCTGGAGCTACAGAAAGAATGCTGGTGTTCCTGAGCTCGATGACATGGCCAAGGCATTCAGCTCATGTTTTGGAATGACTCCAACATACCAAGGAGCCGGAGTCTAAGAGGAACCAAACTGCATCTGATTAGCCATCTTGCCACACCCAACCTGTTAGCAGGCACTGGATTTGCCTATCTCACTTACCCACCCTTAGGACACGTTCCCTAAAAACTCAGGCCCTGAAATCTAATAAACCAAACTCTTGTTCCTTTTTAAAGTAAAGGTTGAAAATATCAACATCCCAATAAGATCAAAGCAACCTTCAACCCAACTTACGGGTTTAAAAAAGGAACACAAAACAAACAAGTAAAAAACGCCACCGTATTAGAATTACAAATGTAGTGGAACTGAAAAGACTTCCAAAATCATCTGGTTCACTAAGCTCAGACACTGGGCTGCTGTAAATAAGAATTCTCAATGTGGTTGTGTTTGTTTTTTGTTTGTTTGTTTTTGGAAGGCTAGTACAAGAACTAGGAAGAGGGGGATGATATGTACAGGATGTTATCTAGTCAATGCTCAATAAATATATATTGAGAATGTAAAAATGTTCTTTCACATTAATTTCAATCGAGCTCCAAACTTCCACTTTATTAAAAGTTGCTGGGTTCTAAGGAGAGCCCATTGTTTTAAAGAAAACGACATCAAGTATGAGAAAAATACAGACTAATAAGACAATAGAAGTAGAGCCCTTGCTGGTTTGGCTCCGTGGATAGAGCATTGGCCAGTGGACTGAAGGGCCCCAGATTCGATTCCGGTCAAGGGCACGTACCTCAGTTGCAGGCCAGATCCCTGGCCCTGGTCGGGGGGTGTGTGGGAGGCAACCAATCCATGTGTCTCTCACATCGATGTTTCTCTCCGTCTCTCCCCTTCCCTTCTACTCTAACAACCAATGAAAAAATATCCTCGGGAGAGGATTGAATAACCAAAAAAAGAAAAAGAAAAAGAAAGAGGGAAGCCAGGCCCTCCACTTGGAGAGCCACAGCATGAAAGACTTGCTCCTTTAAAGTGAACATCCAGCTCCACAGCTGCGCTCAGATCAATTCATGCTCATTTAGGATTCCTTTAGCAGGATGATCGTTCGTTCAGACTCTCCTTGCTCTGATCCAAAACCTGGGCTAGGCAATAGGTTCCCAGAAATGAGTGACTCTTGGAGTCTTCATTTCCAGCTGCAGAGGCAGGCCTCAGAACCATTCAAGGACACAGAATTTGCATAAGGGCTTAACGGGAAGCATGCGTACAATATGACATGGCTTCACAGACCTCACAGAGAAGATTCCACTAAGATGAGGCACTGTGCTCCTTGACAGGGCACCCCAGACATGCCTGGGTCCCTGGAAGACAAGGGCCCCAGCCTTTGTAACATCAAGTTTTTCTACTCATTTCTCAGAATAGCCCCATTTTGTAAATCCTTGATTAGGAAGCTAAAAAAGTGCAGTTGCCAGATATGTCTAGCAGGCCATATATGTAAAAACACCTTTTCCAAATCAGGAAACACCAGAGGCAGAAGAGACCTATATAAAGCTAGTCAAGCTGTTTTTCTGAATCTATGATGTTTTAAAGAAAATGTCAGTTTTTCCAATGAAAGCTCTACAGAGGTGTCTTATGAAGAAAGAAAAAAAACCCCTAAGTCCAGTCTTTGAGTTGAAGTGACTAGTCTCTGCTTTAAGGGCAATCTAACCTGCAACCCCTATGTCCCAGCCAGTCAGGGGTTCGAGCACATCTCCTCCAGCAGTTCTTTAAGAATCAAAATAATAATATGGCTCTAACACAAACTTAGCAAACTTGCTGAGTCAGAAGCAAAGCAGTTCCCTTGCAGACAGGTCTCATCCTGACCACTGGCAGCTCAACAGCCCCCAGCAGGTGGGAAGAAGCCAGCACAGAGATGCACCCTGGGCAGGTGAGCACTTCTCTAACATGTTTCGATACTGTAATTTGTCCTGCGTAGGAATCCAAAGATTCTAGTCTCTAACTTCAGCAACTACATTTCATAACAGCATGGCTCACTTGGACAGACACACTTTATTTTAAACTAGAGGCCCGGTTCATGAAATCCATACACGGGTAGGGTCGCTAAGCCTGGCCGGTGATCAAGGCCGATCGGGGCCTCCCTCCCCCAGCTGCTGGATGCTGGCTGGGGCCTTCCTTCATTCTGTGCCGCCCCTTAGTCTTTGAGTTGAAGTGACTAGTCTCTGCTTTAAGGGCAATCTAACCTGCAACCCCTATGTCCCAGCCAGTCAGGGGTTCGAGCACATCTCCTCCAGCAGTTCTTTAAGAATCAAAATAATAATATGGCTCTAACACAAACTTAGCAAACTTGCTGAGTCAGAAGCAAAGCAGTTCCCTTGCAGACAGGTCTCATCCTGACCACTGGCAGCTCAACAGCCCCCAGCAGGTGGGAAGAAGCCAGCACAGAGATGCACCCTGGGCAGGTGAGCACTTCTCTAACATGTTTCGATACTGTAATTTGTCCTGCGTAGGAATCCAAAGATTCTAGTCTCTAACTTCAGCAACTACATTTCATAACAGCATGGCTCACTTGGACAGACACACTTTATTTTAAACTAGAGGCCCGGTTCATGAAATCCATACACGGGTAGGGTCGCTAGGCCTGGCCGGTGATCAAGGCCGATCGGGGCCTCCCTCCCCCAGCTGCTGGATGCTGGCTGGGGCCTTCCTTCATTCTGTGCCGCCCCTTGGTGGTCAGCGCACGTCATAGCGAGCGATCAGTCTCCTGGTCGACCTCTAGTGGGGACAATTTGCATATTAGACTTTTAGATAGATAGATAGATAGATAGATAGGTGACGCCACTGGCACTTGGGGGAAAAGTAATTTATTTGCATTGTTTCCTTTGTTCTACTGTAGTGTTAGGACTTGACATTAAGTATCACTCTTCTACTTCCTATTTACAGTTCATTCAGAATATTACTACAAATACAATATACATACTTTAAAAACTTATGAGGAACTGCAGTTTTTGTTTTTCTCTCCTCTTTACAGGTTTCTCAAAATCATTCAAATTAAAGGAAAATTTATATGGACATTTTCTGTACACATCTGAAAGAGCAGAGATTACATGATAAAAGCCAAAAGGATTTTGCACAAATACAATAAAATACAGAAAACAGAAAGTAAGAAGATGTTATTTGGGGTACAAATATAAACAATACAGTACCATTTGAGTAATGTAACAACATAATACTCACACTTTATAGAAATAAAACTGCAAACCTGGAGAATGCTCTGACAAATATTTAAACATATATATACAATGAGGTAAATGTACCTTGGTCTCTTGAGAGGTAATTTAAGTTTAAAGCAATTGACATTTTGAAGCATCTCCTTGACATATAAAGAAATAGCAAACACCCCATTCCATTGGCACAATGTGAAAAAGGGATATCAAAACACAGTTCATCATATTCATTCACAAATCTAGTTAAAAAAATAAAAATAAATTCAATGAAGTTCTTTTTAAGCTTTAAGAAACAGGTTGAATGTTATTAACCACATTTTTAAAGTTTACAATTAAAAATAAGATTGCATAACGAGATGGAAAACTTTGAATGTACTGACAATCCTCAACATCCTAGAAGTCCAGCATTCCTAGACAGAGGGCCATGGCTAACCCAGTGTTCCAAAACAGACATAAGAAGCTGTACTACATGTCCAGAGCTATCCCCAAGATCTCAAAAATATGTGAATTGGCATTTTTCGCCAAGTTGTAACAGAATCATAATTTGGAATCTCTATTATCTGGAGCCAAAACACTGCCACAATCAAGAAACAAAAAACAGGTGACTTACAATTGCTCTTTCAGTGTGAGGATAAAAATTAACTCTTGATGTGACATGTCCAATGGGATACTGATTTTGTTATGCATTTTAATTAGCACTTTGCCATCATGTTTTACAGAATATTCTATGTGACAGTTCTCAGATGTAGAGAAAAATAAAAGGTAACTCATGCATAAGCTGCAAAGTGGCCAAGTGACCAGTTACATTTTGTAGTAAGAACGGAAATTTGGAATTCTTGATGGCATGGCACTCTATACCAACTCAAGGCACTTCTTGAGCACTATTATTACAGCAGAATTATAGGCTCAGCTCTTTGGGCTTCACCCTGTCCTATAGGGAATACAACTGGCCACGGCTTCCGGCATATCTCCCACTGCCATAGCTGCCACTCGTTGGCAAAGGCTGAAGTCAAAGTAGGGCAGCCAGCAGGACCATCATCTGCCCGATCTCCAAACTTGGAGACCCTTCTCAGTAACATCCAATATTCAAGGAAATGAAAAATGAAAGTATGTCCCACAACTTCCATCAACCATTTTAGATATCACGATAGATACCAAAGTCAGCTATTTAGTGGAAAGGCTGCTGGGGAAGGGGGAAGGGGGGAAGGGAAGGTTGGCAAGGTTATGGTCTCTGAGTCAGGGATCAGCAGGAAGGCAGGTTGAGAGAAACAGAGCTGAAGTTATAAAAGGAAGGACCATGCATGTCTGTGCCCCCGTAGGCCATACCTCCCCATCCTCATTCCTCCAGGGTATTGACAAAATGGATGTGGACAGGTAATTTGCCTGAAGGTATATATTAGCCAAGTTGAATCTTAGAAGGTGAGCATCTGAAGACAGGCAGTATAAACAAAGGCTTAAGTTTCTAAAGGACAAAATTAATACTCTAGTCAAACTTAACTGCAGATAATCTGTTTCATCTTTTAAATTACTTTCATTTTCAATATTAGCCAATTGAGGTTTATCAAACTGTCATTAGCCAAACAAGGAACTAGCTGCAATATGTAAATAAAATTTAGAACTAAATTTCAACTTTAAAAAATTCCCTGACTCATCAAAAAATACATTTTATCGACTTAAGAAAAGTATAATTGTAACTCAATCTTTGATTTCATAAACAATATAATCAACAAAAATTGATTACCTTGTATGAAAGTGAGCAATCATATGTCACAACTTTAAATCAGACAAGAACTTTTGGTAGGTTCTTAAAATTATATAAAAATAGTTTGTGATAAAATACATTGGTCCCCTGGATTTCATAAAGCAGATCTGGCAGGTTTAGAAATGGCAGGGGGAAAAAAAAGAGTGCCTAATCACAGAGCTAGAGATTATTAAACAGGAAATATAACACAATTATAAAAACAAACCTGTCAAACTCATATATCTGCTTTAATGAAATTATGGAAACTACAAAAATAACTCAAATTTGGAGTCAAAATATTAACTTCTAAGCACATTTCCCCATGACATTTTTAAACACATGAAATTGACACTAAATTCCTGTGTAATGTCATTTTTTCTAAAATTACTTTGGTTTTAAGACCAAATAGTCTTTCAAACTTAGTCTATGTATAAGAGATAAGACATTATCAGAATGCAGTTCAGTCAGCGTCAATGGCCACTACCTCTTACTGACCTGAATACTGTAAAGGTGATTCTAACCCTTTCACTGGGAAATCGATGGCACCATAAAGTCAGTGTCTGCCTCACAGCTAAATAGTTTTGCCCCTCAGAATAAGATCACAGTGATAAAGAAAACGTTGAAAACTGTAAAAGCTCTGCAAAGACTTTTAGCACTGGAAGTAAAACCAGTTGTTATAAGCTAGTTTCAACTTAATGTGAGAAGACCATGACCAGTTTATTTTAAACATTCAATTTGATCAAAAACATTTGTAAATGGAGAACCTATACTCAGAATACGCTTTAGCTACCACTCTCCCAAATACCACGAGTGTGCTGAATTTATTACAGAGCCATGTAAATTAAGCAGTTAAAATATCTGCACACAGAAGGAAAGACTGAATTAAAAGCTGCCTTCCTCAAAATGTAGTGACACCTCAAAACCACACTAACTCTAACCTCAGTTACAGACAGAAAACCCACCAGTGACTCCTACGTAACAAATGTGACTCTCTCGCACACCTGTTATCTACTCAATTAACTACCTTTACCTTCCTAGAAAAAGGCCTATCATTTAACATTAACCATATTCTAACTTTAAACGTAATTCATTTCTTAAAAAAATAACACTGGCCGAAACCGGTTTGGCTCAGTGGATAGAGCGTCGGCTTGCGGACTGAAAGGTCCCAGGTTCGATTCCGGTCAAGGGCATGTACCTTGGTTGCGGGCACATCCCCAGTAGGGAGTGTGCAGGAGGCAGCTGATCGGTGTTTCTCTCTCATCGATGTTTCTAACTCTCTATCTCTCTCCCTTCCTCTCTGTAAAAAATCAATAAAAATATATTTTAAAAAAAAAATAACACTGTCTTTGATCACATAAAGAACAAAATGGCTTACAGAATGCCACACAACTTTCCACACGCAGCTAGACAAATTTTCCTTTTTAGAAAAATTAGTCTGTATGCTACCAATTTTAAATTAAAGTACTATAAGCATCTAGAGTGCCACTTGATATTTTTTAAAGTATACTTAGACGACACAACTAAAATGCAAAACCCTGATGAGAGACTATCCAACATGACCATGGTAACAATTTACCAATTAATGCCACTTCATTTCTTTAGTGGTTTAAGCACATTCTGGTAGGAGAAAGGCATTTTCAAACTGGAATACTAAATGACATCAGAAAAACTCTGCAAAAAAAAGCAAAAGAGAAAATGTCTGGTTTACCCAGATAAACTATCTGAATTGGAACACTACAGGTTTTAACACGCACAGACTTTAAGCAATTCCACTCATTTCCATTACAAAGACACTGAAGTGGCACTTACTGGTATAGTACAATCCCATTTGAAGGCATGTAATATTCTGAATATATGAAAGAACGGTAATCGTATACAAAATAAAATTGCATAAATTATGTTCTTCACTCCTATATGAGGTCATTTTTAGACTCAAGCTAAGAGTTTTTTAAGTGTTAGTTTTAAGATCCTGAAATTTACAGAACAGTACATTCAACGTCTGAATCAAGGAAACTCTTTAGTGGTTCAGAATCCTCTGAGAATGTACTAACCAGGAGTAAATTACTTTCTTTAAAAATGAGAAATGCTTCGGGCAACTCAGCAATCCAGCTCCTTTACCCTTAACGACGATCTTCAGCACAGCAGAGTTACCTAACGTTAAGACCAGCAATTTTAGCTTTAAAAAACAAAAAGTTTTGTATTAATAAAAAATAAAGGTAGACTATACAACACTTTGTAACTGTCCTGGGAAAGAAGAGTTCATAGTGCACAGAAAGGACCCACATGGCTGATTCCTGGGCCCAAAGAAACCACGGGAAGTTTTAAATTGACCTATTACACTGTTGCAAAAGGAGCAATATCCTTCCATTCCCTCTCAGTGAGGTAGAACAAGTGACCTCCCAAATTAGAGCCCAGGAGCAGATCTGAAGAAAAGGAGAGTTCAGGCAAAGCCGCAGAGTTACATTTTGATGCCTTCCTGTTGACTGAGTTGTGACAAAGTTTTCTTAATCCGCAAAGCTGTAAGCCTCGCTGCTCCATTGGCATACCAACATTCTCTCATAATTTTAGCCATTACTCTCAAGGCCTACAAGAAAATACAAGAAAAAGAATTAATGATGCACTCTCTCAATCCATCTAGATAAGAATATAATTTATCTGCGAGTTTTCCTTCTAAATGACATTTCTTAATGTGCAAATTTTTTGTTTGAGCATTTGTAATACCATGTGAACAGAAATAACCTAAATTCCCATCGATGAGGTACTGATGCTAGCAGCTGGAAAGGAGACACAGAGCGACTCACTCACCTGAAAAAGCTGAATCCTAAATCAGAGCTATGTAAGGCAAAGAAGGAACTTGACTCACAATAATTTAGAGTGAAATTCTGGCGAAAAATAGAAGCATTAGCTAAAAGAGCTGGAACCCCAGATACCTGCCCTTCCCCCTTCCCTACCCCAGTAATAGACTAGAGGTTTGTATCTGAGAGGGTAAAATAGAAATTTCTGACTTGGGGAACATAGATGAGAAAGTTCCATACTGACAACACACTAAATGCTAAGACCATAGGCTTTCTCCCCAAAACACAGGCAGCAACATGTACATACTACTCCAGGCAAGAGCCTGGAAGAGTCTTCCCTGGAGCATGTGAGCAGCCCTTAGAGGAGAGACCTGAAGGGACTGAGATCAGTGGCCCCTGTCAGATCACTTAAAGATTACAGTCAAAAAGCTCCATTCCTGTGCACAGAGCTTCCTATAAGCATTCAGTGCCCTGTTTTTAAACAGAGCATGAGTTTCATCAAACATTTGAGAGAAGTCTATAAAATGCAGAAGCTGACACAAACAGAAAAAAGCAGCTTGGAGAAAACAGAAGCTGTACACAGAGAAAAAAAAAATCAACAATCTATCATTAACATCCTCAAAGAGATCCAAAAAATATGGTATTGGATATTTCATTGATAGATTTTTGTTTCTGAGGTCTAACATTCATAATCAGAGTTGAAAAAAGAAAAGAGAGGGAAATGAAAGAGAAAATCAAAGAAATATTTCAGAAACATTTCCTAGAAGTGAACATTTGTTTCTAGATTAAAAAGGACCAAGTGCCCATCACAGACATATATTCATTCAACAAATATTTACTGAGTGCCTACCACATACCAGATTCTGTCCTAGGTACTGGAGATACGGCAGTGGACAAACACAAAATCCCTGCCTTCATAAACCTTATATTCTAGAGCAAGGGTGGGCAAACTTTTTGACTCGAGGGCCACAATGGGTTCTTAAACTGGACCGGAGGGTCGGAACAAAAGCATGGATGAAGTGTTTGTGTGAACTAATATAAATTCAAAGTAAACATCATTACATAAAAGGGTACGGTCTTTTTTTTATTTCAATATAGAACAGCCGAACGGGCCGGATCCGGCCCGCAGGCCGTAGTTTGCCCACGGCTGTTCTAGAGGGTTAAAGCATAACATTAACAAGTAAGCAAAACACATGGACTGTCAGTGGTAAGTGCTAAGGAGAAACATCATTTAGGGAAGAAGATAAAATATGCTAGATGAGGAGGATGCTTTGTTGTTGTTAAACCTCATCTGGGGATATTTTTTCCCACTGATTTTTAGAGAGTAGAAGGGAGGGGAGGGGGAAGGGGGGAAGAGAGAAGAGAGGAGAGAGAGAGAGGGAGATAGATAGAGAGAGAGAGAGAGAGAGAGAGAGAGGAAGGAAGGAAGGAAGGAAGGAAGGAAGGAAGGAAGGAAGGAAGGAAGGAAGGAAGGAAGGAAGGAAGGAAGAGAGAGGCATTGATGTGAAAGGGACACATGGATTAGTTGCCTCCCACATGCGCCCAGAAGACTGGGGCTGGGGATGAAACCTACAACCCAGGTACATGCCCTTGACCAGAAATCAAACCTGCGAGTGGGCAGACACTGTAACCACTGAGCCACGCCAGCCAGGTCAAGAGGGATGCTATTTTAAACAGATGGAGAAGTAACATCTCATTGACAAGGTAACATTTAAGCAGAGACCTAAAGGAGGGGAGGAATGAGCAAACCAGGAAAACATGTGATCCAGGAAGGAGAATTCATGACAAAACAGGCAAAGAGAATCCCAGGACCAAAGGTGAGGGATGTCCCAAGATGAAAGCTGTACAGCTGGGTTAGAGAGCAACCAGTCCCAACTGGAAAAGGTCAGAAGGTTCTGAAAGGCACTTCTTTAGTCAGTTTCATCTATTTTTTTAAATATGTTTCAACTATTGAGAGGAGATTTATAAAACCCTAGGAAAGTGAAAAACTGAATTAGTGATAAGTACATAAAAAACTAACTATATGGAGAAAAAACAAACTGAATGGCATTAATTCAGCATGATGTGGTAGTCACTGCAAGTTCAGGTATGCTCTTAAACTTTTCTTCATGGTTAAAAAGCCACCTATCTGTTCAGGAAGAATCTGTTCGAATTACAGAGTAAATACAAAAATACTCAAGTCTGTACTGCAGTATTAAGATCAAATTTTTCAGAGGCAAAATCCAGCCCAATTTCATTTGTTAAACATGCCGATTCTTTGCACACATAAGACGTATCTGGGTCTAAGTACATGGTTTTGTTGGAGATAGCTAAGGAGAGCTCTTGATGTCAAAGGTTCTACTGAGTCCTACATTATTTTGAGATGTAAAATCAACTACTTAGTGGTCAGCTTTTAATTCCTCCTAAAGTACAAAACTTCAAATCTGGAGGGAAATGTTCTGCCTCACCAGTATTATGATTAGTAACAGGCAACAATTAAAGATGGATTCCATAAAATTTGTCTTAAAAGTTCTTTAAATTTACAACTACAAAGAGATTTCTAAAACTTTTTGTAAAGGCTAGGGTTGAGAAGCTCAGACACTGTTGGGGGAGCTTTTCCCCCAAATTTCTGGTGAGTGATCATACGGGCAATGAGAAGAATAAGATATAAAACCATCTGAACCACCTTCATAATCATCTTATCCAAGTTCTTCATTTTACAAAAAGTCATGCTAAAGTTAGAGAACTGAAGGCATTTGCCCAGCGTCGCTCTGAAATGGTACCCAGGCTTGACCTAGAATACTGGTCTCCCGATTCCTGTCAGCACGCATCCCACTATTCTGGACTGCCCTGATTGAAGGGAAGTATTCATTCAAAATGCAGGTGCTTTGGTTATCGGCAGGTCCAAATAAACACTGTTCTCATGGCCAGTGCAACTACACCATGGCCCTTTCAATGTGCTTATAAACTAACATGAAAAACAAATTATTCTGTTTTACTCAGTTTAACTGCTATGAAAAAGAAAAAGAGAATCTGTGTCTGTTTTCCTTAAAGAAAAGTAGCAAATTTGCAGTTACTAAACAGAAGTAGTTTAGAAAACTGCATAGTGTCTAAAGGAAATACTCACTTCACAGCTCTGCCATCTGTTTGGAATATTTGGCCTCAACTTCTGTTCACAAACAACTTTTCTCATTTCTTCAACTGATGGATCAGAAGGTACAAGATCATAATAAGGCAGCTGGTAATCTTCATGAATTCCTATATTGGTAAAAGAAAGAAAGAAAAAATGGATTTTAAAGCATTTACTCAGATAATGCCAGACCATTCTTTGACCAGGCAGGAAAGGAAGTCCTGAGCGTGCTATCACAGGGTCCCATTACTAAACTAGGTGAGTGAACAGGGTTCACAGCTTGCTCTGTCTCATCCACATCTCTACCAACAACCCACCTCCCAACCTGATTGGGCTCACACCTTGAAACTACATATTACTGTGGGATCATAAAGGCTATTTGAATGATGATGAATTATGAGCTGTGGGGACTAGATTGACAGTTTCTTCTAGAACTCGTAAGAGTTTTAATGAGTTTTTCTTCCATGAGTGCATGGCCTCTCACTTGGCATGGGGATATACCCTCTATCACTGAGATGGGAATCCTACAAGACAAGCCTGAGGCGCAAATCCCTTCCTCTACTTGCATCTGTCAATGACCTGTTCTCTCTGCTACAATGCAGAGACACACTCTGCCCCTCACTGCCTCAAAAACCTGAGACCTTAGTCCAGTGATGGTGAACCTATGACACGCGTGTCAGAGGTGACACGCGAACTCATTTTTTTGATTTTTGTTAAATGGCATTTAAATATATAAAATAAATATCAAAAATATAAATCTTTGTTTTACTATGGTTGCAAATATCAAAAAATTTCTATATGTGACACGGCACCAGAGTTGAGTTAGGGTTTTTCAAAATGCTGACACGCCGAGTTCAAAAGGTTTGCCATCACCTAGTCTCAGCCAAGTGTGGGCCCCCAGATAAGAGCCTTTCTCAAGGAAACATCAAAAGTGCTCTATCTAAAACTAAATTTAAAAGTAAAAACAGACCTGGTCAGCATGGCTCAGTGGCTAGAGCATCAGCCCACACACCAAAGGGTCTTGGGTTCAATTCCTGGTCAAAGGGATGTACCTGGGTTGCAGGTTTGATCCCCAACCCCGGTCAGGGCGCATGTGGGAGACAACGAATCCATGTTTCTCTCTCCCTCGATCTCTCTCTCTCTCTACCCTTCTGCTCCCTCTCTTAAAAACACACACACACACACACACACACACACAAAGGAAAAAATATCCTCACTCCTTGAGGATAAAAAAAAAGTTAAAGCAAACTTACGTCAAAAAGCAACGTAATGGCGGTGTAATTGTACTGTACTCTGTATACCTAATTTCCAAGTTGGGAAAAATAACCACCATCTCAGGGGGAAAAATCAGTTTGACTCAGTGCATGCTAGACAGTTTCCTGGGTGGCCACCAAAGCAGTCATCCATTCAACATAACTCTATTTCAAGAAAATAAAGGGTTAGAGTCTGATGCCTTCCAAGATTCAAGAGGAAACAGAAAAGGAATACATTAGGATAAAGCTGTGCATTAGGTAAAGCATGTCACGTTGTGTTCCCCCCATTACAGGTTTTGGCTCCTTTATTTTCTTGGCACTCTCCTGATCACCTGGTGAGCATAATTTTAGACTGTTGATGTGTTTAATTTCATTCAATAAAAGAGAAAGCAATTCTTAAACAACTTCTGTTTATGACAAACTGTTGAGGAAAGGGGAAGAAATTTACCACCAATGGAACATCTTCGAGCTATTTCCCAGAATACTAAGCCCATTGCATAGATGTCAGCACGCTTGAAGGATTCAAAGTGTTTCATATTTATGGAATCATCTAGAACTTCAGGGGCCATGTACCTAAAAAAGAAATCAGTATTTTATTTTATTGAATTGTGGCCATATTATTTTTGAACTGTTTAATAAATATTCTTTTACCCCTGAGAATTAAAAAAGAAAAAATATATATATTAAGACTTTCCCCCTCTTTCAGCATGGTACTGCTGGGTTTTTTAGTTTTTTGTTTTTATTTAATATATTTTATTGATTTTTTTTTACAGAGAGGAAGGAAGAGAGATAGAGAGCCAGAAACATTGATCAGCTGCCTCCTGCACATCCCCCAATGGGGATGTGCCCGCAACCAAGGTACATGCCCTTGACCGGAATTGAACCTGGGACCTTTCAGTCCGAAGGCCGACGCTCTATCCACTGAGCCAAACCGGTTTCAGCATGCTGGGTTTTTTAAATGACCCATCCTTATAAATATTTTCCCAAAGTACATAAAGTACAAAGTAAAAAATCATTCCATTACTATCACACAGTGTTAACGTTTGATGAATATGCTTTCAGACATTTCTCTATTCATACAAATACAGTATTACATAACTGAGATCATATTTAGACTCAAGAAAAGTATTATATAACCATACTGGCTTCCAAATTAATGATGTCAATTAAACCCTAATTGCTACCTGCCTTATAATCTTAGTTTTCAATGAAAGCCACAGGAAACAACTGTGACTGTTAACAAATGTCCTGATGCACACCACCTACTTTGTCATGCACTTTGCAGGAACTATATATTTTAATCTAGAAGTCTCCTCATTAAAATCGGGTGGACAATAGGGCAGGGACATATCCCAGGGAAGAAAATAGTAGATTAAAACGAATGCTAATTTTCCTATTGATGCCACAGTGTGGAGTCCTGAGGTTTCAAAAGCCCTACCAAGGTTACAGATCAGGACCTACAAAGACCTGTGGCAACCACTGTACTGCAACCAGAGTTTAGAATTCTGAGAGTCCCTACTGAATCCAGAAGTCATAAATACAACTTAGATAGAATAAAGCTTGGCTCACTTCAAGGCCAAGGTGGTAGTTTGAAGATATGTTGTGATATAGAGCAAGCTTGTGTTCACAGGTTCAAATCTCAGCTCTTCAGCTTACCATCCATTTAAAAGGTTGGCCACATTACATAACCTCTATGAGGTGTATTCCTCATCTGTGACTTGAGAATAATGACACCTACCTAGTTAGATTATTTTGAGGACAAATATTTACTGAGTATCTACTATGTATGAGGCACTGTGATTGATACTGAGAATACAGATTGCTTCCAAGTGGCCTACAACCCAATGGAATATACAGACAAATAAATAATTACACCATAATGTGTTAAGTGCCTTAACAGTCCAATTTCAGCATGCCATGAGAGCTGTTGGCAAGAACACCTAACAGTCCAGAAAAGGCTTCCTATGAGAAAGAAAGGGTGAGTACAAGTTAGGGAAACAGTAGGGAAAAGTGGACTCTAGGTACAGCACATGCAAAAGTTTTAAGGAAGAAAGGCAGGCATATTTTCAGGAACTGAAAATAGTTGGGATAGTTACAGTACAGCATTTGAGGAGGGCATCAAATGAGATAATATATTTAAAAATTTCATTAAAATGATTGGCACACAGTAGGTACCCTATAAACATTAGCTCCTATTGCTATTATAATTAACATCACTAATGAAAATATTTTCTGGAAGGACCATCTTTCATCAGCAGGCTTCTTTTTAAGTCAGGTAACCTTGGTTTCAGAGCAGACAAAACCATAAGATCTTCTACCTGTGGCCAATCTAATAAAGGTTGAGTTTCAGAGAAAATATGTATATGCAGATGAGAAGGAAAAGAACTTGCTTTTAGAGCATATTAAAGACTATTTATTCACAAGTATACCGTTTTGTTCCCACTCTGTGGTTTGGAGCAATATCAATTGTATCTGTGGCTGAATCATGCCTTACTGCCAGTCCCAAGTCTGCAATACAACAAGTTCCGTTCTTCTTTACCAAGATATTTTTTGATTTCAAATCTCTGTGAGCAATGGCTGGTTTTCCTAAAGAAAAAGAAATGAAACATAATTGCTTAAAAGGTAGTACCAATCACAATTTTTACCTGGGTCATTACTTAACAACCTCAAGTGAAACAGGTAGCAAATGGATAATCAGTAGAGCATAGAGATTTGTTGGTGTCTGATATCCTACATAGCACAAAAATCATAGCATAAACATTTAATAACTAAAAACATAATATTTAATTTTTCAACTGTCAAAGGGTCTCATGCAGCCTTATCTCAAAGTCAAATATAATTTTGTTAGATGGAAGATAACATTTATATAGCATGTTGACATTTATAAAGCATTTCCACTTTCATTTGATACTACACATAAAAAACACATCTCTTAGACTTGAATTCTGAAATCAATATCCTCAAAAATCACGAGTAGGAAACTGAATGCTATTTTTAAGAACTCACAAAAATATGAGTATTGTTACAATGACTACAGGATCTTTAAACAAATTCCTAGATTCCTGACTCCATGTGAGATTTTCAACAGAAATATAACGTCTCCAATTAGACTGACTTCCTACGAAAATGTTCTGAACAGACACTAGATCCATGGGAATTGAAAGTGAAAACAGGATTGCTTCAAGTTACCTTGGGTACCAACAATCTCCATATGAAGATGGGCAAGTCCACTTGCTGTGGACAGAGCGAGTTTTATCATTCCTTCCACAGTAACTGTGTATCTGTTCAAATAATCGAAAAGGGATCCATGCTCATGATAATCTGACACCAACCAGAGCTGAGTCCATGTACCATTGTCTGCAAAGTATAATAACAAAATTTCAGACAGGCTGTAGAACATTTACAATTTATTTGTTCAAAAGTTATCACTTTACTCTATCCCAAATCCCACTACAATATGATCGAACCTTAAATTTGTAAATATTTCCTTCATATTTTCCTGTATTTTCATTTTGTCTTATACTTTTAGATATGCATCCTTTAGGTCCTCAGAGTAAGCCTCATTTCCTGAGATAAGGCTGGATGACTAATCCCATTTAAGAGACAAGGAATCGGTGAAGGGCTGAGGAAGGGGAGAAAGTGGGATGGAGGGGGGCTAAGGGGGGCGGGGGACGGAAGGAGACAATCTCTAATGCTTTCAACAATAAAGATAAATTTAAAAAAAAAAGAGAAAGACAAGAAATCACAGTTCAAAGATGGTAATCTTAAGTCTACAGAGACAGTGGTAAAGTGGGAACTCTTTAGTGCCTAGAAAAATGCCTGGTTCAGGGTAAGTGCTCAGTGATTGTTTCTGGGAGGAGGGAAACAATGAAGGGAAGCAGGAAAATGAGAAGTATCAGGACCCTAGTATGGCCACAGTGTGGAATGGAGCAGTATGGAACAAAACTCAAAGTGAGGTGAAATGAAGAAATGCAAGCTTTAATGAGAGGCTCTGAATATAGTTAACAAAGAAGCCACACGAGATGATTATGACTCTAAGACTTCATAAAAGTATATCACTGACACACGGAAAAACTGAGCCAGAACTGAAATGTCAGGAGAAGAAAAAGTTGGGACTGAACCCAGTTTTACACACACAAGGTGATTTTAAACCTCAAGAACTAGGAATGTATGTACCAAAAGTGCACTTGTAAGCTGATGCATGAATTTGCAATGTGTTTTCCCATGGGAATCAAGGTAAAGGTTTTGGATAGTCTGGTCCACAAAAGCCTATTTAACCTACAAGTAGCTAGAAATATATGAAAAACCACATTTCATGAAATTGTGAGAAAAAGTATTACAATAGTAGGAAGCAGCACAATTCAGTAAATGATACACACCTGAAGTCATTGTGACCTGAGTTCAAATCCAGGAGCTGTTATTGACTAAGTGACTTCAGACAAGTTTCCTAACCAGTGAGCCACAGTGTCTCCCTTTACACAACAAGAATACCTTATTTTGTAAGACCATTAAGAAGATTTTAAAAATAGAATAACAGATTTTTTAAATGCATTTAGTACATTAAAGCACTTAGTTCCATAGCATGGAACATGAGAATTTAAAATGTGCTGTTTCTTTCCTCATTAGTTATAAAACAAAAGACAAAACCCAAATTGACATAAAACAACTTCTATATTTTGAAGGCTGTTATCTGAAGGAAAGATCTCTGATTAGAAGAGATCAAAAAAGATGTTTTCAGAAGATTCTGGAGGGGATTTTTCAGTACTTTCAAAAGGATTTGGAGATTCGTGATAGTAGTTCTTTACAAACTTGTTCTTCATAAATTGATTCTGTTCAAATTGTACCTTGTCTCTTCCTTGACACAGATATATCACTACTTTATCTGCCTGCTTATTATCCATGACTGAATTATGAAATACAAGAAATAAATAGGAACACAGGCAGATGGAAGATAGATTTTTCTGAGGTAATTGACAAGAAAAGCAGAAGGAAAAAAGATATGTAAGAGGCTGTGCATATATGAAAGGTTATCTGGGTAGATTTAACTATACCAGGAGAATGAAGATAAGGGAGAAGGGAACTGGGGGAGAGGGGCAAGGGAAGAGCCAGCGAGGTCAGTTAGTTCCCATGGTGACCACCAGATGACAGCACCAGCTTGGTTGCTGCTTGAGCAAATGCAAAGAGAAAGCTCAGCCCACAGCAGCAGGAGCATTTTGTGCTAGTTTGCGACTTGGAACATGCCTAACAGAAAATATTTTCAGGAAACCAATAAAATATAATCAGATTCAGTCTCTAATTCTAACTACCAGTTTTCAAATAATACAAGGAGCAAGTTCAGAGACAGTATAGGAATTCAATTAGTAAAATCCAGACTGATAAGCCCTACAGGACAAACAATTTAGTTTCTTCAACAAATAAACTGCAAGAAGAAAAAAAACAAAAGATGGCGAAGGAACCTAGAGATTTTAAAGGACTTAGGATTAAAACCAACCAAATGCAATGTGTGGACTTTGTATCCTAAAATGAATAACCAATTGTTTAAAAAATAATAATAATAAGAGACAGCTGCATAAATTTAAAACTGACTAGATATTTGATATTTTTTAAAGTGACAATAGTAGTGTGATTATGTTTCATTAAAAGTTCTTTATAGTCTAAAGATACAAATGAGAATGTTGATGGATGAAAAGATATATTATCTGGAATTGGCTTCAAATAATTTAGTTAGGGGGCAGTGTAGGTGAAATCAGAGATCAAATATGATTGGCAATGAACTAGTAATTATTAAAGGTGAGTGATGGAAGTTCATTATACTATTCTTTTTTATATAATGGAAATTTTCTCTAAATAAAAGTTAAAAAAATAAACAAGTAATAAATGCTTGTTGTATATAAATTTGAAAATACAGAAGCAGAATGAAAAATCAAATTATCCATAATTACCAACTGAGTTTAAACACAGTTAACAGTTTGAAGCAATAAACATTGTTGAAAAAAATGGGAAGGGAGAGAAGGAAAAAGATAACTACGGTTCTGGCCAATCTCAAAAAGATAATGATAGCATTTTTTAAAAAATAGGAAAGCTGGGAAGCATTTGATTCAGGTTAGGAATAATGAGAGTTGAGTTGTAACATACGTCTCTGACAAAAGCTATAAGAGTAGAAATTGTAGACAAAAGATAGTAAGTGCAGCCAAAAAAGTAGTTCAAGTACAGTCTGAAGTCACTGCTCACAGTCACCACTCATTCTGACTCTCCCCTGAAAGGGCTTCCTTGCTTCCTCAGCATCTGATCTGACCCTGGACCTTAAGCACCTAAGCCACAAGCAAGGAGTGTCCATGTGGTTTTGGAGAAACCATGTATCTACTTAATAATCTATTTAAGCCCCAGGGAACTTAAAACAGACTACACTGAGAAGTTTTTTTTTTTACTCTCCTTATAAATAAAGTTATTAGTGTATATCAGAATGCTCTTAAGGTGAAGAGGTTAAATGGAAACAGATATCTGGGCTCTATCCTACCTCAAATTGTTGAGCAACCCGAGTTTATAAGTTTTTCTGTATTATGACTTCACTCAATAACTAACTGTCCAGAAGCAAAATAACAAAGCACATGGCTTTTTAAAAAATTAGATGTTATAAAACAGAGATTTAGGAACAGGTTGTCAAGAGTCAAGGAAATCTTTAAGGAGTTCCTGGTTCTAAAGACTTCTAATATATTCCATTTGACCAAATGGGTCTAATCTATATGACACACATCTATTTTTCTCATTAAATTTGACAGTGCTCAGTAGCCATATTTGTAAAAAGACTTTATTAAATAGATTTTGTTACTACTACACTCAAAGGAAAAGTAAATGTTACTGACCTTTATTGTCTGCTGCTATAAATCCCAAGATGTTTTCATGACGTAACATTACAGTTTGATAAATCTCTGCCTCACGGAACCATGAACGTTCTTCTCTAGAAGAGAATATTTTCACAGCAACTTCTTCTCCTCTCCACTTTCCTCTCCAAACTTCTCCAAATCGACCTTTGCCAATACTTTCTTGTAACACAATAGTTCTTGCAATTGTTCTCTGAACAAGCAATGGCAAACCTGAAGATAAAAATAAATAGTATTCAATACAAACAATCAACAAAAGTATGGGTATCCAATACCACCATAGGAAAGGTGTAACTCTTTTAAGCTCTACTTTTAAGGAACTTACAATCTCAATGAAATAAAGACCACATTGCAGACACAGTAATTCATGATAAAAGGTAAATAATAAATACATTAAAAGAATCCAGAAACTCCTGGCTAGAGGGTCAAGGTAGGCTTTGTAAAGTAAGTTGAATTTAGACTGGCCTTTACAGAGGGATACCTAAGGAGAAGAAAAGGAGGTAAGGTATTCAGGTAAGAGGAATATGCAAGCATAGGTACAAGAAGGAAATGAATGATACATTTTTAGGGAACCAGCTTAGATAAACAGAAACGAGGCGCATGTAGTAAAGCAGTGGAAGAGAAGGTAAACTGTCACCAAAATGTGACAAATACTAGAGATGCCAAGCTCAACATGACCAATGAGAGCTGTGGGTAAACGAAGAACTATTAAAAATGTCTGAAAAGAGGCTATGTATGGGGAGAAATAATTTTTTTAAAAAACTGATTTTAGAGCCCTAGCCGGTTTGGCTCAGTGGATAGAGCGTCGGCCTGTGGACTCAAGGGTCCCAGGTTCAATTCCGGTCAAGGGCATGTGCCTTGGTTGCGGGCACATCCCCAGTGGGGGGTGTGCAGGAGGCAGCTGATCGATGTTTCTCTCTCATCGATGTTTCTAACTCTCTATCCCTCTCCCTTTCTCTCTGTAAAAATCAATAAAATATATTTCAAAAAAAACTGATTTTAGAAAGATGAATCTGGTAACAGTTTTAATTGGGGGAGGAGAAAAATATGTGAATATAAGATACATAAAAATAAATTCTGGCCCAACTTTTAATAAATCAGTAAATTATCACAGAAACCATTTCAAGATAGGCAATTTACTTGCTAGGAACTGGCTGCCTATGCAATACTAGTATCTTAAACAAGTGTCTAGCAATTTACTTTGGTAATTTTTTTTTTTACCAACTGAACTTGCCTTACTCTAAAACGCGTTTTTTGAAATATTGCCACACGTATTTCATTTATAGAAAAGGATTTACAACTACCTACAACATTTAAGTATCACTGTATTTGGGACTATTCCAGTTCACCTAAATAGCTGACAATTCAGGACCCATGTAAATGGGATGGTCAAGACAGGCTAATGGCACAAGGAAAGTTTTTGTTATTCCCATCACCCTTGGATTCTAGATGCAGACCTAAAATTAAAAACCACATCTATATTCATCATATTATCTATATTTGGTTACTCTAACCCACATGAATACCTGAGCATTTTCAAAAAGTAATAATTTGCTTCTAAAGACAAAAATAAACAAGTCTAATTTAGATCTCTATGTTCTCTGCTTTATTCTTCTGTACCTTGAGAAGAGTAAACTTCAATGGGGAAAATGCTTCACATTAGTGAATAGAAATAAGACCTAAATAACATGCATACATTATAACAGATCATAAGCATGAACAAGACATAAGGAACATTGGTATGAGACTCACTCTCTTTCAAACACTGCACACATATGCATGCTCACACACACTTGACGATCCAATGACAGCTTAAATATGGACACATGCACAACCTGAGACTCAAGTTAATGCAACAGGGATTAGCTTAGCTCTTCACTGTCTTCTCTGCAGTTCCCAAGTTAAAAGTAGTCTCTGAGAGAGATAGGACCTTTCCTCAATTATGGCCCTGGTATTGAGTAATAAGCATGTAAATTCATAATATGAAATGTTTAGTTTTACCTTTTCCTCAATGAGTAAAAGAACTAAAAGGGGCATTATGTATACACATTTTATTTACTCACAAGCATGAGTCCCATGCATGAGGTAGCAGGCAATAAGGCTTTATAATGAATAGAAGGGAAAGAAATGGCATTTTCTGTTGTCATTCAATAGACAATAGCTTCTGTTTGGATTAATCTGCAGGCCATTTAACACCCAATGAACTATGACAGGGAAAGGAGGCCTTAAACTAAGCTTTTTTGTACAATGCAGCAAATAGATCCTGTGTGTCAGATTTTTCTTCCAAATATCTTTTCAATAAGAGTAACACCTGTCATTTGGATATACGTGACCATTTCCCACGTGTTTTCACACAAACATTTTTGTCTCATTTGAACCTCATAACAATCTAATTACTTTGATTTTAAAGATGAAATAACTCAGACATGAGACATCAGCTAACTACCCCAAACTACAGTTACTTGCAAAAAATGTAAACAAGTTTTTGCAGGGTAAGGCATTAAAGAAGTGAAGCTTTCAGAGATCACAGAGCTGTAATCCCTGATGGATCTATAACTATAGATAAAATGGAAAAAATAACAATTCAAGTCTTTACTTCATATCTGTATCTTTAAGGTAAATAAATGTATTCTTATTGGAAAACCAACTGCCATCCAGACAGTAATTTCTTTTGCTCCTTTAGGTAGGCTTGTTCCCCTGGAGCCTATGCCAAGTGGCATGAGCTGCTTTGATTTCCCTGGGTATAAGTTTGGCAACAAGAGAACAGGTCCAAGGGATTAATTCCAAATGATCTGTAGCCACCCTGATTTCCTGTGACTTTTGGTCCTTACTTATCATATTTTGGTCCAGAATAACTTTTAGAATAAGCCAGATCTTCTTTGGGAACTCTTTGGCATAACTCAGAATCAATGGGAAATCCCAGGGAAGCCCTAAAACAATCTCCACTCCTCTACCACTCCTGCCCAAAGACTGTCGCATCTTCAGTACTAAGGCTGCTCCATCTCAATTCAACCTCTCATTGCTTCCTTCCTCACAAATTTCTCAGGGGTCCCTAAAGGCTGCCCTAAGAGATGTGGGCTCCAGTGCAAACTACATGTGTCCTAGAAGTCATAACAGAACTCACTTACTAAATAAATATATATATATAGCCAAATTCTACTGAAGAAGACTTCAGGTCATGAAATCAGTTTCTAAATGAACAGATAGATATATGCATCTTTCCTGATGCATATACATCAATATGTTAATTTCCTTAAAATAAATAGGCATTTGACATTTATGTGAACTTTATTATTAGCAGATGTGATTTTGTGCTTCAAAGTCATATTCTCCCCTAGTCACAACTTCTACTTTAACGTTTCTTTAGTCACTTGGTGATAAAATTAGTGAAATTCTCATTATATATTTTCAAATCTTCATTTTACCCATAAATATAGCCCTTATTTGAAGTTGATTTATACCTCTCAAAGGCGATAGTATATCTCATTTAAAGTCCTAACAAACCACTTTAAGTAGTATTACCAAGTGACTGTTCCATATTTCTGATGAAGAAATAGAAGCCCAAAGAGAAAACATGGTTTGACCAAGGTCAGGGAGCCAAGCAGTGACAAAGTGTGCACTGGAGTCTAGCTCTCTTAATTCCTACCTGAGTGTCACATTACAATACTAGAGGATAGAGGTCTTCCTCTCTTAGTATCCTTCCAAAGCAAGAAGTCAAAAATAAATCCCCTTTGGTTTATACATAAAGCAGTGCTATGTCAAATTCCACTTCTGAGAATAATTCTGGCAATTTCTTTTTTTAAAAAAATATATTTTTATTGATTTTTTACAGAGAGGAAGGGAGAGGGATAGAGAGTTAGAAACCTCGATGAGAGAGAAACACTGATCAGCTGCCTCCTGCACACCCTCTACTGGGGATGTGCCCGCAACCGGAGTACATGCCCTTGAGCAGAATCGAACCTGGGGCCCTTCAGTCTGCAGGCCTACGCTCTATCCAATGAGCCAAACCGGTTAGGGCAATTTCTTAGTCTATTTCTAATCCCACAAAAAAATTACTAGAACTGAGAAAAGCAAACATCACAGGAGCCATGGATCCATCCAGTTATTATATTAAATAACAAGGTGGTTAGACTTTTTTTCTGAAGTGAGAAAATGACAAAAAATTCATAAAGTAAATAACCTTCACAATTCGAAACACATTTTCTGTCATGCCTGTTTCTGTTCAAAGACAAAAATAAAGCTGTTAAACAATCCTAATAGAATGGGTAGCTGCATATCATTTGAACATCTTTGAACTCAGCCTGACCTATATGAGAATAATTCTTCTTATTCTTACTATCTCATGGAGTCCTGAGAAGGTGAGAATACTTTGAAATTTACACAAACATGAAGCTGATATACTGACTTATTTCAGTAAAAGTTAGTTCTAATCTGTCTACACTAAAGTAGCCATAGTCAGATATAGACCAAGCTTAAAGACCTTTACTAGGCTCAAGCTGGACTAGTATTCACACTATCCCAAGTTTTAACAAACCAAATCAAGTGGCTCAGCCAATTAATTAAATAATGCAGTTAATTTTTAGAAGATTTCTTAGGAAAAACAATTACATTACCTGATCCAGACCCCGATGTTGTCATATCATAAATTAAATCTTTTAATGTAGTACCCTCTGAAATAAAAGGGCGATCTAATGAAGGATCCTCTTCATTTGGCACTCGATGGTGAATGACAGTGCGGTTATGGCAGATATAGACCATCAACATGAGTGAGATGCAGACGAAGCAGACTGGTCCAGCAATGACAGCTGCCAGTTCAACGGGACCAAGGCCAGGTGATGGCTTTCCTGAAAAAGGGCAAGTGAAATAAATATAAAAAATACGATAGGTGGCATCCACAATTTCCTAATTCTCCACATTTCCTGTAGTTGGCCACTACCACCATTAGTCATAGAGCCTCATTACAGCAGCTCAGAGGGCTGGAAACCAGAAAAAGTGAGTCATTCAGCCTTCTCCCATTGGTTCTCCTTTTATGATCACCAACTTAGTCAACATTCACTTGTTCTTCCTGCATTTTTCAGCCATCTAAATAAATAACAAGGCCAGCTACCACCAGTATTCTAGGACCTCCCTATTTATTACTCTCAGGGTCACTAATAAAAGAACCAGGTGAGCAAAAGTTAAAAAAATAAATAAAAATAAATCTATATACAGCCTCACTACTCCAAAACAATTCAGTTTAGTGTAGGTATGTGTGTGTGTATAATATGTATGTGTATATATATATATATCTCCATCAATTTTGTTCAGGCAAAATATATTCTTTGTTTTTTATAATAAAGTTTGCATGTGTATACTATCTACTCTATTTTAATCACTTGAGTTTTTAATTCAAGAGCACTTATTTTCTTATCATCTCTTTTAATAATTATTGCTTTACATTGTTTCAGAAAGTCTTCTATAATAATAAAAGCATAATATGCTAATTAGACCGGACAGCCTAACAACCTTCCGGACGAAGACAAGGCGGGGGCTGAGGCAGAGGCAGTTAGGGGTGATCAGGCAGGCAGGCAGAGGTGGTTAGGGGCGATGAGGCAGGCAGGCAAGTGGTTAGGGATGATGAGGCAGGCAGGCGTGTGGTTGGGGCAATCAAGTAGGCAGGCAGAGTGGTTAGGGGTTATCAGGCAGGCAGGCGAGCGGTTAGGAGCTAGCGGTTCTGGATTTCGAGAAGGTGCAGGCCGGGCTGAGGGAACCCTTGCCCTGTGCATGAATTTTGTGCCCCGGGTTTCTAGTTAATTATAATTATTTTGGCATTCATCCTGAGCCTTGTTGGTTCACTGCACACCACCATTTCTTTAATAGCACATCTTCTCCATTCTTGATATCCTTATTTGGATTTATTTCTTATAACATAGAATTCTAATTCTAATAATTTCTTTCAGGAAGAGTACATGTGTGTCCTTATACGCTGAATACTTAATTATCTAAAGATGCCTTTGCCTTTATATATGAAAAATCTTGGCTTGTCTAAAGAATTTTAAGTAACATTCACTATATGATGTTCTACTGCCCTCTAGCATTTAAAAAAAGCACAAAATCTGAACTTTTTTCCCTTTTATAGTCAATCCGTGTTCACTTGTGCTGAATGCATATACATTTTTCTTTATTCTTGAAATTGGTATGTCTTTTATTATATGTATTTAGATAAGTATTTTTTCATTAATTTTGCATAGAAAGTCTGCTCTTATGTCTTTTTCTGAAATATTTATACTAAGCATATTGGATCACCTAGATCTGTCCTCTGTATCTCTTAATTTGCTCACCAACTGTCTTTTTCTCTGAATTGTAACAGTTTCTCAAGCTCATCTTGCCTTAAGCTTGTCTCACACTTGACTATAAAATTATCGTATCCAGTCTGCTGTTCATTTTCAATAATGCATTTTAAAAAATAATTCATCAATCAAGCTTTTCATCTGAAAGCAATCTTTATTGCTTTCTTGTCAATCTTTATTGTCCTCATTTTACAGTGAACAACTGAAAAATAGACCTTGGTCTGTCTGAAAGTCCTTCCCTATCATGTGGTAAGTCTATTTCAAAGGGTGACATCTACTCTGATTTATCCAGTTTAGTTCACTCCTTTTAAACCACTGAAGCTTTTCATTTGGTAATTTTTTTGTTCTTTGTGTGTCAAGGACCTGGGAATAAGGAATTTGTGCATTTTTAGCATTAGAAATGAAGTGAGTCCTTCTCAAGGTTTTGGAAATGGATAATTCTGGAATTACCATTTTGTCATATTAGAATTGCAGATGCTTACAAAAAGAGCCAGAAAGGTTAAGAGTCTGACAGAGCCTGGCCACAGGGAGCTTCCTGGTCATGCTGCAGACACAGTTGCACTTTGCTGTTATCACATGTACCAGGTGGGGGACTGCTGCCCTTCTCTAACGGGTACTGGTAAATTGTAAAGTTTCTCACAAGTGTAGGCATGTGGGCAGTATTCTTCCATTAATTCTGCTAGCATTAATATAGGTCCCCCTATTATTATATTCCTTTTGATTACTACAGTAGAAATTTGAGGACAGAATTAAATGTGCTTAGATTGACATCTTAAACCAGAACCTTAAATCAATCTAATCCTAAGAGTTTATTCTTGAAATTCCTAGCTTTTCCAGGACATTTTTTCATAAGGCAAGATGAAATTACAAAATGACGGCATCTGGACTGTTTAGTGCTGCTTTCAATTCCCACCCATTATTGATTGCTTTAAAAGGACAGAGCACTAAACAAGGAAGAAGAAATTCACTCTGAAGACATTCTGAGCACATACTGCTGTGGTGAGCAGAAAGTATCATGGAATCAACCTCTCAAACAACACACACCCAGGAATCAGGATCTTGGCTACTCTTATAACCCTGCCACTGTGGACAAGTTTGTTCTTGCCTCTAAACTGAACAAGCTGGGGTAGACAATCTCTAAGATCCCTTCCAGTTCTAAAATCATAGTCAGAGTCTAAGGCTTTCCTTTGTAGTATCAAGAAAAAAAAAAATCTTATGCAATAACTTACCAACAGTTGGAAGTTCTATTTTATTGCAGTGGTCCTGATTGCAGCAGTATGTTGTAGTAGCAGACCCAGTTTTTGAAGATGGTGCACATACAAATGGCCTGTCTCGAGGAATTAGGTCGATTTCAGCTATACACATACTATTGTGTATAATTTTGTCTGTGGTCTCTGTGACAGAGACAAAGCAGAGTCCATCTGTGACACAAGTAAAATTGTCTTTTGTGCAAAGTTGGCAGAAACACTGTAATGCTAGGAAAAGAGAACAAGATTTTATTAGAAAAAATTCTCAAGGTTAATATTTTGAAATTATCCTGTATTCACTATATGACAGTCCTGATCTTATAGTAATTTCTTTGCACTTTTCAAAAAACAAAACTCTTCATTCCTCTTAGGAGAGTTGAGAAGCACATATATGTAGGAGCCAAATATGATAAAATTTGGACCAAGGTTCTTGTCTAAAGCTTTTTTGCTTCCAAGTATAGAGAAATTGTTACATGCAATATCAAGGTAAGGCAAGCATTTGCCCTCCCGTTTGAAACAAAGTACATTTAAATTTTTACTGGTTATACTTATTCTTACTAGTCCAAAACTATGCATTCACATACTCCCCCTATCGAAGAGCAATGTATGAAAATACTATAATCTTCCAATGTCGGTTTGGAAATGCCATTTGGGTGGACTTATGGTTAATGGAGTAATGGAAATAGATTTGTATTGCACCACTCTTTTCTCTTGTACAAACCCTGGGAAAGACATTTCTCTTCTAGCCAGGATTACGGTGCTTTTTCAGTAAGCCAAAGAGACTGCACAGGTAACAATACATATGTGCTCTAACAAAACAGGCAACCTGGCTACAGAAATGACTAGAGAAACACCAGCTCCATGCTCACTTCTATCTATTTGATCTTTATGGCTCAACTCAAGGAGTGACCCCTTTATGGGAGTCTTCCCCTAATTATCATCAATACCTTTCTGTGCACACACAAATAGACCTTCCACCATATGCTCTCCAATGATTAACTGTTTCCCAAAGCACACACTGCCTACCAGAATTGCTACTTTTGTTTTTCTCTCCCCTATGAAACTCTAAGCTCCTTGAAGGCAGGAACCCATATTAAACATTTCTGTAAATCCACATCTAGCATTGAGTCTGGTATGTAGCAGCATTCAAAAATACTCATTGACTGAACAACAGAATAGGCACGTACATTTCACTATGATCTCATGAAACTACAAAGCACATTTACTTCTTTAAGTCAAATCAAACTTCCCAATTATTTGTTGGCAAGAAAAAAGGAAGAGTCCGTGTATGTAGAATGGCCACCTATGATGAGGCCAAGGAAGTCTATACTATCTAGAAAGAGTGGCTAGGCAGACAAGCAGGCCAGAATGAAGCTAAGTCTCTGAACAGCTAACTTGCTGTGCAGGCCTGAGTTGCTCCAATACTTCACATTTCCAAGAAAGGCCTTCTTCATTCAGGACTGGCCCTTGGTCAGTTCCTAGGAAATGAACTCTGAATCCTTGAAATATTCTCCCTGATAAGAATGCTGCAAGCCTGTGTGACTGGGCCCCAAGAAAAATCCTGGATACCAAGGTTCTGGAGAGCTTCCCTGGTTGACAAGTACTGTCACATCATTGCTGAGCTATGGACTGCACCTGTGCCACTGCACTGGGAGAGGACACCTGGAAGCTTGCACCTAGTTTCTCCTGGACTTCGTCTCATGTGCCTTTTCCTTTTTATGATTTTAATCTGGGTATTTCCACTGTAATAAACCATAACCATTAGTATAACAGCTTTTCTTAGTCCCATGAATCCTTCTAGCAAGTCTTCGAGCCGGAAGTAGTCTTGGATCCTCCCACCTGCTAAACCCAAATTCAGGAATGTCAGGATCTCCTCAAGCAGCTGATTCTTGGTTGCTGGCTTCATTAGCATACTTGTCTATTCTATTTCTAGATCAGAAAAGTTTTACCTTAATCATTATAAAAAACGTTGTTTTTCTTCATAGATAGTTCAGCTATTTCAATGATCTCTTCCTTTTTAGGAAGTATAAGAGACACTATCATAATCTGACATTTAAAGACTGTTAAGATACAGTAATTACTCATGGTGAGGTTTGGTGGTGGTTATAGGTTCCTTGAGTATAATTTCCTAAGGAGGGATTCTGAACCAGAAATCCATGGACTGGCTTTAGAGCGCATGAATCCCACAAAACTGTAGGCCAAATGCTGTATGTATTTATTTGCCTTTTCAAGGAGAAGTTTTATAGAATTACAAAGGGTCTGTCACCCATAAAAGATTAAAACCACCATCATAGGAGATTGTCATCGTTCTCTCCTGAATCCTCTTTACCCATAAGTAATCATTCAACCAAGGTTTTCTAAGTATTAGCTTTTTTATCAGTTACTCTACCAAAATCTTAGTACACAACGATTAATAACTCATGGTCACAGCCCTTGAAGAGTTCCAAAGACTAGTGAAGGAGAATGTTACAATATAATATGGTAATTGCTATATATAAAACTTCTGCCATGAATACTCTCCGAGTTCTAAGATCTTCACAGCTCCCTTAGAGTACATGAAGTAATAGTTCAACACTTGGTCTAACAATTAAAAATTACTTTTGGGTTCTAATTTACTACTCACATTAAAAATGCTATCTAGGGCCACACATGTCTCACCATTATGACCATCGTGTCTTTCATGACCGTGGTCTTTACACATACTATCTCTCTGCTAGTTTAAACCCACCCTCTGAATCTTTAAGACCAGTGGTTCTCAACCTGTGGGTCGCGACCCCTTTGGCGTTCGAACGACCCTTTCACAGGGGTCGCCTAAGACCATCCTGCATATCAGATATTTACATTACGATTCATAACAGTAGCAACATTACAGTTATGAAGTAGCAATGAAAATAATTTTATGGTTGGGTCACAACATGAGGAACTGTATTTAAAGGGCCAGAAGGTTGAGAACCACTGCTTTAAGACCCTGTTCAAACAAGATTTTGAACCCCTCCTCTACCCTTAAGATAACTAACTAACTGGGCAGCTCCTTTCAGTAAGTTCCCATAGCTCTCTTGGCATACCTTTGGGATAGCACAAATCCAACTATTTATAGTTTGTTGTTAAAGTGTCTCTCATTACATTAAGAATAGCCAAGTTGCCCTGGCCGAGTGGCTTAATTAGTTGGAGCTTCATCCCGTGCACCAAAAGATTGTGGGTTCAATTCCCAGTCAGGACACATACCTGGGCTACAGGTTCAAACCCTAGTCGGGGTGCATGTGGGAGGCAGCCGATCGATGTTTCTCTTTCTCTTTCTCTCTCTTTAAAAAAAAAAAGTTTTTAAATCAATAAACATGTCCCCAGGTGAGACTATAAAAAAAAAAAAAGAATGGCCAAGTTTTTTTTGGTTATTGTTTGTTTTCTTATCTTTAAATCCTAGATTCCTAGATAGTGATCAGAAAAATATTTTCCAAAGCAGCGTTTCCTAAACAGGAGGTCACAAATATGTCAACAGAAAGAGGAGTCTAAGAATTGTGTACAATTTTTTTAATGTTTAATTTAAAAGATAATCTAAAATGAATGACATTCTGGGTCATGAGTAACTACCATCTAAACAAATATTGCCAGTAGGCTTTCCCTGGTGCTTCTTCAGTTGTGTTAAGATCGCCTTCATGCCAAATATCCTCACAGCATACTGTACGAGCAAAAGTTTCATAGTAATTGTAATTGAAAGAGTGAAAAATCAGAGCATATGGCAATACAGGCATGATATATTCAAAAGCCAATAGCTAACAGCCAATACCATGTACAATTTGTAAAAGTTCATTCACAGTAAATGTGGTTGCATGAAACAACATTTTTCCATTCTCACGCCAGCATTAATTGGTTTAGAGAACCATTTAATAAAGATTTCAGTAATGTCACAACGTTAAACCTCATCTTCAAGACCGCAAACAGTTCTTTAAAACTGGTATTTGAGGAATGCTTGCTGGCAAGTGTTTTGCTTAGGTATGTGGTCTGATTATCCTAAACTTACAAAGTCTTAAAGTCATCGACACCACCTTACACAACATAACTTATGAGAATGGCACTTTTAGCTTTTAGTATCGTTGAAATTAAAATACAGAAACAGATTTCAAATGGAATCACACCTAAGGCTATTTTTTTTTCTACTGTGAAAACTAAACATTATCTGTCATATTGAATTGTATTAATTGGAAGGAAAAGAAGGTTTTTCTCACCAGAGATTAAATTCCAGTCTTTTTACCACTCTGACTTGGCTGGTGATGACCCTTCTTTCCCTTACCCTGCCTATTACAGCACACTTACATTTAACTATACAGTGAGAATATTTCCAAATATGCACCAACAGGCAGGTAAAGAACAGACTCATTGATAGAGAGCAGGCAGACAGCTTTGGTGGTGTTGGGTGTTGGTGGGGATGAAGGGATGGAGCAAAAAAGAAAGAAAGAGAAAGAATTCATGGACACACCGACAACAGTGTGGTGATTGCAGGGGTCGGGGGTGGGTGGAGCTGGAAGAGGGTATAGGGGAGATAAATGGTGATGGGGAAAAAAAACTCCCTCCAGCCACTGCCCTGGGTTTTGTTCCTCAAAACTTGGGGTTCTTCTCAACTCCACCCCCTTGGGGTTACCCTGCAGTGGCAATGTCAAAGGAAGCTTGTCTAAATACCCTGCACCATACAACGTGAAAGTAAATTCTCCAGTAGTCTAGATAACATTTCACTCCCAAATTTAGGGCTTCAAACAAAAGTATGATTTATCCAGACATTACTCCAGAAAAATTTCATTTACGTCTGCTACCTTTAAATCACTTAAGAAGCATTATTTAATTCAACACACACTTCCATCTTGGAAGAACAGGGGACACTCCTAAATTCTCAATCACTTCTTTTTCCACAATACCTCCATTTTCTAGTCTCCTAAGCTCCATGAATTAGCTGATAGAATGTTGACTGTTATCAGAGCAAAACACACTAAGAATAGGCTGCCTAAATGGCAAGATGAGATTTAATAGGGGCAATTAATACAAAGGCCTTCATTTAGGTTCAGTATCAAATAAACTGCACAAGTACAGGATAAAGATTTGCTTAGCAGATTTGGGGAATCTGTTTAACAACAGATTTTTTAAAAAGTCAGCAGTATTTACTGTTAATTGTAGCCATGGTGATGGGGGAAACAGAGGGAGAACTGGGCACAAAATCTCACAAATGTCCAATATAATAAGTAATCAGTAACTGTTGTTTGAATATCAATCTGCCATGTAAATATGAGTTAGAGATTCAAAGAATTAACTCAACCAAGGCTAATCTGAAAGGTCTCTTAGCAGTGGATACAATCACCTCATTTTATTTTATTTTTTTTTATTTATTTTTTTTTTGCATCACCTCATTTTATAGGTGTTGCAACTGAGTTAATTATCTTAACCCTATATATACTAAATCAGACCATGAGGTCAGGATGTGGTAAATTTTGTTTCATAAAAAATCATTTCCTAACTACAGCTCCTCCCTACAAAATGGAAATGGCTGCCTCAGAAGGTTATGACTTATCTGTCGTTAGAGATATTTAAGCAGAAGCTTAATGACCAATAAGTGAGAGTTCATGAAGTAAGGATGTCTTGCACTAAATGAGAGGTTGGTTTAAAACTCTACAATCCTTTAAATGGTAGGATTCTATTGTTTTACAAATTACATCAAATATTAAACCATCCATGTTTTCATGTTTTGACAAATTCAACTTAACATCTTCAAGGCACAACAATTACAGCAAAGCACCTCATTGTCTAATTGTTTATCTATTTCCTCCATTAAACTATGAACTTCAGTCAGGGACTGGATTAATGCTTTATGCATTTCTGTATCCCTAGGCCTTGGCACGCCAGGAGATCCAGTATGTTTCTTTCTTTCTTTCTTTCTTTTTTTAATGTATTTTCATTGATTTCAGAGAGGAAGGGAGAGTGAGAGAGAAACATCAATGATGAGAAAGTATCATTGGTCAGCTGCTTCTTGCACACCCCACACTGGGGATTGAGCCCGCAACCCAGGCATAAGCCCCCATTGGAAATCGAACCATGACCCCCTGGTTCATAGGTCGATGCTCAACCACTAAGCCACGCCAGCTGGGCCAGTGTGTGTTTCTTGAATAAACATTCAAGAAATATCTCTTTAGTATGTTAGCTGTTGCTACCACCAGGGTCCTTTATAAAATGGCCAAGCAAGCCTGGCTGGTGTGGGTCAGTGGTTGAGCATGGACCCAGGAACCAAGAGATCATGGTTTGATTCTGGTCAGGTGCATGCCCAGGTTGCAGTGTGATCCCCAGAAGGGGGTGTGCAGGAGGCAGCTGATTGATGTTTCTCTCTCACCGATATTTCTATCTCTCTCCCTTCCTCTCTCTCTCTAAAATTCAATAAAAAACATATTAAAATGGCCAACCAAGCACATTTTTTTTTTTACCCTTTACTACCTTCATTTTTTTAAGTCCTTTTTCATCTCTCAGTGCTCACCTTTCAACTTTCCAAATTCATACTTAGGTGCATCCCTAAAGCCCATATGATGTAAAATATCCCATTGTCCAGAATAACCTAGCTCCGTGGTCGGCAAACTGCGGCTCGCGAGCCACATGCGGCTCTTTGGCCCCTTCAAGTGTGGCTCTTCCACAAAATACCACGTGCGGGCGCGCACATACAATGCATACCACGTGCGGGCGCGCACATACAATGCGATGGAAACTTCGTGGCCCATGCGCAGAAGTCGGTATTTTGTGGAAGAGCCGGTATTTTGTGGAAGAGCCACGCTGAAGGGGCCAAAGAGCCGCATGTGGCTGGCGAGCCGCGGTTTGCCGAGCCGCAGTTCGCCGACCACTGACCTAGCTCACTCCATATAAATGGAGGGCAAACCGGCACTTTCAAAATTACAAATGAACATAACCTCTGACCCAGAAGGAATGTAGCCTATAGGTATACTTGTACATGGATAAAGTGTTTTACACGCATGGTTATTAATTTCCTAATGGTTTATATTAGATTGTTTCTAATCTTTCCTATGCATCTAATCTATCAATAGAACTGATAAAATAACATGATGTACCAATACAAAATGGAAGATCATACAGCTACTAAAAAAATGATGTTTTCTATGTACTAATGTAGACTTAGCCCCTTGAGATGTATTAAACCAAAGTACATAATGCAGAACAGTGTATTTGATATAGTAACATTTGTGCTAAGGAAGGGAGGGAGGGAGGGAAAGAAGGGAAGAAAAGAGAAGGAGGGAAGAAAGGAAAATGAATACTCATTGGCTTGTACTTATTATAAAGTTATCACCTGGGAGGATATGAAAGAGATAGGTAACACTAGCTTCCTAGGAAGAGAACCGGGTACAGAGGATAGGGATACTTATTCAACAAATATGTATCACCTACTATGTGCCAGTCCCTGTCCTAGCACTGGCCAGAGAATCAGAGCAAACCTTCATACAACTCTAGGATATAACTTAAACAGTGTGCACATGAAACCGTGAATGGTAGCTACTATTCCCTTTCTCCATTCATAGATACCTGTGCAGAGTTTTTCGGCAATGACTTTTGGAACAGGGTTAGCCCAAAAACTTCAAAGTAGTAGCATGAGAGCTACCTACAGCGAAGTAGATTTTCAGTTCCAAATTAAAAATTGTTGGAACACATCCAGTGTGTACATTTATATGCAATAATCCTAACTAATAAAGAATCATAACTCATTAACCATAAAATTTTCATGCTGGAAGGAACCTAATAATTACCAGATCCTAATCCCTTAGTTTATAGACAAGGAAACAGAAGTTTTCTACGAGAAGTTCTCTATGAGTTACATCAACATAATCTAGACTTATTCTAAAAGCACAAAAAGAAAAAAATGGATTATTAGATAATCTCTGGTGATTTCCCCCAAGTAAGACAAGACAAAAGGACTCAACCCTTTCTTTCCCTTTGGGAAAGCAGAGTGGCTATAGATGTGACTTGGTTGCATAGATACTGAGGTCTACTAATAAACCTAAATGAAAGTGGCAGATCATTCTGGCAGGGGAATGAAACAGAAAATGTGGTAAGAGAAGGAAGTAGTAACCACCCACCAGCTGCCTTTGAATTAAGGGCAAGAGGAGAGTTACACCTAGGCCAGCAAACAGCAAAAGAACTATGGGAGCCACAGTTGAAGAAATTTAGCTGACGGGGCTATGCAGTTAGTACTTTTAGAAGCAGAGAGCAAGGCCTGAACACCTTTAATCAGAAAAGAACAGTGTATGTACCCTGTGTAGAAAGGAAGAATACACCTTTAGGAGGACAGAGATGATCAGGAGGAGATTCCTACTATCAAGGAGTTCACACTGTAGTGCAGAGAATAAACATGCCACTGATTAGGGGAAATGCAGACAAAATGCAGAGAGAGCACAGAAAAGGGAGACTTCTCTCAAAGATTAACCCTACAATGAGGCTTAAGAAAGTCTAAAGAAGAATGGGAGATGATATTCAAAAATACTGTACACAGATTCAGGAATAAGAGAGTTAGGCAGTTTAGGAAACTATAAATAGATCGTATAATCATCTTGATGTAAGCAAAAAAAACAAAAACAAAAACCCCACAAAACTCAACACCTATTCATGATAAAAAAAAAAAAAGTCGGAGGACCTAAGATGGCGGCATAGGTAAACACCGCAGACTGCTGCCGCAAACAACCACTTCAAAAATACAACTAAAAGACGGAACGAACATC
>NW_005362270.1:1373502-1377561 GCF_000412655.1 Myotis brandtii | reverse complement strand
GAGGAACAAATGTAATCTGAACAATAAAGATTTAATTAAAAAAAAAGTCGCCAGCTTTTCTTAAACCAGCAATTAGAAAACAAAAAATTCAAAAATATATAATTTACAAAAGCATCAAAAAATCCAATACCTAGGAATAACTCTACCAAGACATGTAAGACCTTCACAGAGAAAGTTTCAAAAACATTCCTCAGCACTGCTATTTCCTGCTCCACAAAAGCATTTACACTTTCTACTCTTAATTGAGTATCTTGGTGTTTAGCTTTATGTCATTCCCATCCCTTTGTAGGACAAAGAAAAAAATTACTGAATTTGGTCAAAAGAAGGATGGTAGATATTGTCAGAAATCTCAGAGGCTTGGTGAACAACACATACAGTTAAATAAGCTTTAATTTTCTTGCCTTCCCTAGTCTGAAATGTTCATGTTCCTTGTCAAACAAGATGTCAAAGCAAGCAGCTCAATTCTGGTTACAGTTACCTAGAGGAACATAGCTGAATTAAACTAAGAAAGGATATTAAAGCCCAGTCAAAACAAAGGGGCTTTAATAGCATTTTATAAAATTTCTAACCATTGAATCCATGGCCTCCCTTGGGGCATAAGTACGCAAGTATCTAGTGTTGTCTGAATTCCTTTCAAAGGAACATTTACCCTTTAAGACTAAACCAGAGCTTGGGATGCTCTGTAACCAATCTAATGAAGTTTTCAAACCTCAGAATCTAGATGTACAGAGATAGCATTAGGAATATGGGTTTCAAATTGCTTGTAGCATTGATGCTAGCGTTCTGGTTATGGAAGAAGGCCTCTAGTGGGGTGAGGTTATTAAAAGATAAGAGCCTGCCAGGGCTTGATGTTACTTATCCTTTAGAGAATTGAAAATACAGCACAGAATTATGCAGCATATGTATATGCAGCATGGAATTATGGCATCTACACACAAGTCAATAATTACTAGGTCCTAGCTATGGTTTAGAATGTTTCATATGTGACTATATCCATTTGCTCCATGAGACTTTTTCCCCAGTTTCAGAATCTCTAAGCTAAATTAGATGCAAACAGCCAGTCACTCAGAGCAGCTATTTCCTCAGGGCACACCATCTGCTTGCAACACACGGCTAATTCTGAGTCTGGTGGTCCTTAAAGAGTATCCCCTAAGGTTTCTACTTGACTCCTAAAAGCCAATTCATTAAAACTCTCCCCTCCTTCCCCTTCTCCCACCATAAGGCAAGGGAAGGCTGGATTTGACAAAACTTAAATGACAAATGAGAAAGAGTGGAAAGGCCCTAGCTAAAAGAATATCTATATGGCCTTAAAAAAAAAAAAGGAAAGAAAGAAAAGAAAAAAGAATTTGCCCTAGCCCAGTGGTCGGCAAACTGTGGCTCGGCAAATCACGGCTTGCAAGCCACATGCGGCTCTTTGGCCCCTTCAGTGTGGCTCTTCCACAAAATACCGACTTCCGCGCATGGGCCACGAAGTTTTAATCGCACTGTATATGCGTGCCCGCATGTGGTATTTTGTGGAAGAGCCACACTAAAGGGGCCACAGAGCCGCATGTGGCTCGCGAGCCGCGGTTTGCCGACCACGGCCCTAGACGGTTTGGCTCTGTGCATAGAGAGTCGACCTGTGGACTGAAAGGTCCTGGGTTCGATTCTGGTCAAGGGCACGTGCCTGGATTGTAGGCTCTATCCCTAATGGGTGTCGTGCAGGAGGCAGCCGATCAATGATCCTTTCTCATCATTGATGTTTTTATCTCCCTCTCCCTTCCTCTCTGAAATCAATAAAAAAATAAAAAATAAAGAATTTGATGGAAGAAACAATTGTGATCTTAGGGAGAAAAACTGTGAGAACAGAAAGATTCAAGCTTAGAAATGCATTAAAAATAAGAAGGAAGAGGGGAAAGGGGGGACAGATGTAATACTTTCAACAATAAAGATTTTTTAAAAAATATGTTTTATTGACTTTTTACAGAGAGGAAGGGAGAGAGATAGAGAGTTAGAAACATCGATGAGAGAGAAACATCGATCAGCTGCCTCCTGCACATCTCCCACTGGCGATGTGCCTGCAACCAACGTACATGCCCTTGACTGGAATCGAACCCAGGACCCTTCAGTCTGCAGGCCAACACTCTATCCACTGAGCCAAACCAGCTAGGGCAAAGATTTTTTTTTAATAAAAAAAAAAAATAGGAAGAGAACAAAATTAAAATTTACCACAGGAAAATAGAAAGCAAAACAACAAAAATAAAAATAAATTAGAGCATTTGTTCACGGGAACAGGATCTACAGTGCTAATTGGCTTGTTTGTTGGTGGGTTAGGGAATTTCAAATCTGCAGCACACAACTATCATTTGTAATTTACTTTTTTAAAGGCAAGAGAAAAAGAAAGAAAAGGACAAGGTAGACCTGTGGTTCTTACTCCCTCAAGAATGTCAAGGAAAGGCCCTAAAATGTGCACTCCCAAAGGCTCTGGCTCCAGGGTTGCTTTACTTCCATTGGCTGGTTTGTCTGTGTTTAGATCAGTAAAATAAACACTCTGGGGTAAGGAGATTTTTTTAAATTGCCCCCAACCCCAACATTTTATTATGAACATTTCAAACATTCAGAAAAAATGACAGAATTGTGAACACCTATATACCTATCACCTACATTCTATAATAGTTACTATTTTGCTACAACAATGTCATTTATCCATCTATGCTTCCATCCGTTAGATGGTCTGACTTGACAGTATTCTTCCATAAATTTAGGCAATTTTCAAAAAAATCATTTTCCCTAAAAGAAGTCTGAGTCAGAAAGGGGATGCTAAATTAAGTTCTAAAGTGAGGAGGAAGCCAGATAGATTCCTGTTCAGTCATTAGCTGAACTATTATCCTGAAATGCCACATGACTTCTGAGCCCCAATTTCCTCACCTGTAAAAAAAAGTCAGATGAATTCTATGAAAAACTATCTCTTCATAACAACTGTCTTTTACTTCACGTTTTCTATGTGCCAGATGTATGTCACAGTTTTATGTGCACATCTTATTTAATCTTTACAGGTCCCTTAACATTTCTGAGATACCATATTGATGAAAACTATCAACTGTTTTTAGTAGCATGTAGCCACTCTCCATGCTCCTTTCTATATTCTCAGTACTCTTCACTAGCATCAATTTTACACTGCTTTGGTGGAACTAGCAAGCAGAATTATCTTTCCTCATTGAGAAACATGAGCAAACTCTGGCCCCTGGTTTGTAATTTTTTCCAAATGGAAATGAGATAAAAGAGCTAAAACTACTTTAACTTGTTTATTTTGGTAAAATAATTACATATAATTATTGTTTAAGGAAATCTACAATACACAATCTTGATGTTTTTATTTAAATCAGTTGCAGATTAAATAACAAAATTAAAAATGTCAGTTTTCAACTGGAGAAAGTACTCAAATCAACAGCCATGTGCTGAACAAAGAGACTCAATTAGAGCACATTATGGTTCAATTTGGAAATGAATACATCAAGCAAAAAAACAAAACAACCCTCCATACATATATTGTGTGTGTTTGTACAGATTGAAAAGCCAGTTACTGCTTTTCTATCTCTATATTCCTCCTCAGGTTTAACTATCTCCTCCATGTTCAGTGCTCCCGAATATGTGTATAAGACTTCACTTCCAGTAGAAAAAGCCATTTATTTGTTTTTGCTTTTTTCCATGGGAGCTATTTGTATTTCATTGCATATTTAAACATTTTATATTGTAGATGTAACAGGATGCCTGCACAAGGTGTCCTAGAACTATAAATATACACTATTATGTAATCAGTGAGGTTCACACCTAGGAAATCTAGATGGAATGGTTCAGCCTGAAGCAAGTGAACAAAAATAAGGACGTTCAGCCCAGCCAGCATGGCTCAGTGGTTGAGTGTCCACCCTCTTTCGTTTCTTGGTCAGGGCACAAGAGCACCTGCCAACTGCGGGCTTGATCCCCAGGAGGGCACATCTATCTTCCTTCCTATCTTCCTTCCTTCCTTCCTTCCTTCCTTCCTTCCTTCCTTCCTTCCTTCCTTCTTTCCTTCCTCCCTCC
>NW_005362270.1:1365593-1373489 GCF_000412655.1 Myotis brandtii | reverse complement strand
CTCCCTTCCTCCCTCCCTCTCTCCCTCCCTCTCTCTCTCTCTCTTCTCTCTCTCCCTCCCTCCCCCTTCTTCTCTGAAATCAATTTAAAAATATATATATTTTTAAATGAGGAGGTTCAGCCCTGTAGGTTAGAACAAGGATACACAGGAACAGGCCTAAAGTAGCTCAGTAACTGCAGAATAAGAAAAGAAAATGAATCCACACAAGTCATGGAGAGTGATAAACCAAATTCTTCACTTTATTTCCCAATGCCCCTTATACAAAGACTTCTACAATAGATTCTGCTTAAGAGCAGGGAGAAACCTGATTTTCCCAATGAAATCAGCCTATACCTACCAAAGAGTGTCCTTCATGGTGACACGTGTGAGTATCTTTTATTTAAATATTGGGGTTACTAAGGAAACTACATATGTAGGACCACTCTTTCTGAGTAAGGGAAGTCATCATTCCCAACATCCATTACCCACATAGGAGGCAGCTCTTCAAATAAGAAACCCAAGCAAAGACACCCTCTGGACCTTGCTGTACTGTGCCTGTTTGCTGAAAGGTATACGTCTGGCTCTGTTCACCTTTGGCTGAAGTACCCAGATGATGTCTGCCAAATGGAGACAGGCCAAAAGATAAGGACATGAGGAAAATGTCTTTGTAAACCAGGTTGATCAGTTTCATGTTGCTCTCTATTCATTATCCGCTCTAGCTTTTAGCAAAGCTTGATTTAAATGTTCCAGCCTTACATCAGCTGTTCTGTTGGCATTAGGTTAAGACTAGTGTGTTCATACTTGGATCAGAGCCTTAGAGTGGAGAAGAAAAATGGCAGCAGCAGCAGCACTAAACTGAACCCTCAAATACATGTTAAAGACAAAGCCTAAGAAAATAAGAATCAGGGCAGCCAGGTCCAGGAACCCTTACCACTTGGAGATTCTTCCTGCATTGCAACCTTCCTGTTTGGAGTTCCATATTACTAATTAAAGAAGACGGCAGCCTCCTCATGAATTCTCAGTAACAGGCAATGAGATCTACGTGAACTATCAGGTTCCCTTATTACCCTTCGCTGCTAGAAAACTCAGAGCTAAGTATTCAGCTCAAGTTTTCTTCAGCTAAAAGGTATAGATAATTGTTCTCTTTCTTTTCCCCTTTTGCTTATTGGTTCTTATCTTTCTGATTATTAGTTTTGGTCTTATGTTTTATTTCAAGCTTCCTAAATTCGGTTTTGAAAAGTGGTCAAAGTACACAAGCCAATCTATGAATAAGTGTTGCCCAATATGAAGAGGCCAATCATATTACATTAAGAAAGTTACAAAATAATGCTCATCTCTAAAGCCATAACTGCTAGGGAGGTTGAAAGCCTGTATACCGGCTAAAAACAATGAGCAAGAAAGCTTAGATTACACCTAAAAGTACAGAATTCTAGAGTAGAAACAGAACTTGGAGTTAATCAATTCCAACTTCCCACCTAGCACAAGAAATTCCTTCTACAACTTCTCAGACAGGAGGCAATCCAGCCTCTGCCTGAATGCTTGCAGTGATGAGAACAGAACCTTATAATGCTCCACTTTTGACAGTTCCCACTGATAAAGTCCTTCCTTAATTAAGTGAAATCTGCCTCTCAGTCTACCAGTTAATCATAGTTCTTCATGTATTTCCTCTTCCAAAAGACGGTCCTCCAGTTATTTAAATATATAAGTCCCATTTATTAATTATTTACTGGTATCAGGCTATGTGCTAGGTATTTTGTAAACACTGCACTATCTTTACAACTATCATTTAAGTTAGGTGTTATCCTCCTTTGAGAAGTGAGTCCCAGGGAGATACACTAATCAGAATCTAATTCCAGACAAATATAGGGGGGTTCTTATATCTACTACTATAAACAAAGATTTTATTACATTTCTGGCAACCAAGTCACAAACTGGAAGAATAACAAGTGAAATCAATCCAAAGAGAAAAATAAAGATGGTCTAGAAATACAACTGCACCAATGTTTGGTCCATGGAGAAAAACAATAGCGTGAAAAGCATTTAACAGGGAGCTCCAGAAGACAGTCTGAGGTTAGACCTATGAAATCACAACCATGACCTAAAGCAGTGGTATAAATGCAGGCCAGGAACCAGAGCAGATTCCTAAGAGGTCAATCATATTACTGCAGAGAAAGCAGCACAAACTAAAGACTAATTTCAGTACAACCAGAAGATCATACATACTTCTGACTATATTCTTCTTTGGTGTTGGGGGTGGAGGGAGGGCAGCAGCAAGGGCACAGCATGGACATGAAATCCAGGAGGGAATATCACAGTGAAATGAACAAGGCTCCAGATCTAAGCTAGGAGTTTGGGGTCAAAATAAATACTACTCCACTTAAGGTGGCAGAGAATGAGGTGGAAGGTGAAGGATGATAATCATTTCCTGACCTAAGATTCTCATTTCCAATTATGTTCCAGTCTTATATGTTTGCTGCCTATTGAACAATCCCATTTGGCTATACTATCACCTCAACCTTAACATGCTCAAACTAGAATTCATTTCCCCTTGATCTTTCTTTTGCCAAATTCCTTACTACTTAAAGGCATTATCCAGGAGTAAAAATCCTGGGGTCATTCTTTTTTTTATTTTTTTTTATTTCATGGAGTCCTTCTTAATTTTTATACTCCATTTTATAGCTAACTGGTACCACCATTCAGCTAAAAAGCACTCAGGCAAGGGAGCAGCCATGCAAAGGCACCACTACCTTCCAAGTTCATTTAAATGTCATAAAGCCACCCTTCCACTCCATTCCCAATGCCATCATACCAATCTCCAAATCTCCTACACAGCCATCTTGCTCCATGTTCTCTATGGTACATTTAGACTTCTTTTTCTACTTTAAAGCCATCTTCCTGATTTTTAAGATTCATAATTCTCTGAACTCACCTTTTATGTGCTGAACTTCCTAAAATTCTTGAAACTAGCACGTTCTTTCTTCACACACATCATCCACAATAAACTCTATTCATCCTGCAAGGCATGAAGAACAAGCCCTACCACCTCTAAAAAGTAGTCCCTGTGGTTGCTAGTATTGGATCTGTATTCATATTTCCACAGCATGTTATTTCTTGAAAACAAGCCGGCTTCTTTTTCTATACTTCCCACGTGTTGATCACTACTAAATATTTGCTGACTGAGATTAAATGAACCATTTCTTCTGAAGCTCTTTACCAACTTAAAAACACTTTTATTAGTTTTGATAACTACTGAAAGAGACAGAATGATTAAAGAATGGTCTTATTATACTAATAAAAAATGCATGGGGGTGGAATAAGCCAAAATATTAATCACAGTGACAGTTTTTTTTCTTTTCTCTAATTCAAATGTTCAGATATTACTTTGAGAAGCAAAGAGTTTGCTACAAATCTGCATAAAGCAATACAAATAGTGAGTGATCAACTATTACTAGACTCATCAGACAGATTCAAATTACCTAAAAATATGTCAAATAAAAACTGCAAGCATCTGAGTAACTTGCAGTTGCAAAGAGGCAAACTGTAATTAAGACAAGCTAAAGCAAATTCTCATGGTTTAAAAAAATAAAGAAAAATAAAATTTTCCTGATTAAGAAGTAACCATAACAAGGTATCCTATACAATAAAGAGCTAATATGCAAATGGTCATCACACCCTCACATCATCACGCCCTCACGCCTTCACTGATAATGGCTCAGACACTCAACACTGGGGAGAGAGGAATGGGGACCAGCCAGGCTGCGGCCCAGGAGAGGGACAAGCCACCCACCCCATGGTCCCAGATGCCAGTAGCTGTGTCTGCACCTGTGGCCTGGGAGAGGGACAAGCCACTTGCCCCATGGTCCCGGCGCCTGTGGCTGCAGCCCAGGTGAAGTCGCCCACAGTCCCCTGCGGCTGCACACTCAACACTGGGGAGAGAGGAATGGGGACCAGCCAGGCTGCGGCCCAGGAGAGGGACAAGCCACCCACCCCATGGTCCCAGGTGCCAGTAGCTGTGTCTGCACCTGTGGCCCGGGAGAGGGACAAGCCACTTGCCCCATGGTCCCGGCGCCTGTGGCTGCAGCCCAGGTGAAGTCACCCACAGTCCCCTGCGGCTGCAGCTGGCCCGGGTGAAGCCGGCCCAGGTCCTGGGTGCCTGTGGCTGGCCAAAAGGAGGGATCAGGCTGGTAGGGGAGCAGTTAGAGGCAATCAGGCCGTTAGGGGAGCAGTTAGGGGCGATCAGGCAGGCAGGCGAGTGGTTAGGAGCCAATGGTCCTGGATTGCGAGGCAGTCGGACATCCCCTGAGGGGTCCTGGATTGGAGAGGGTGCAGGCCAGACTGAGAAACAGCCCCGCCCCTGCACGAATTTCATGCACCGGGCATCTAGTCCTATATAATAAAGAGCTAATATGCTAATTAGACCGAACAGCAGAACAACCAGATAACTTTCCGGACAAAGCCGGAGCTGTGAGGGCCAGCCAAGGCTGTGAGGGCTGGCCAAGGCTGCAAGGGGCTGCAAGGGCTGGCCAGGACTGCGAGGGCTGGCCGGGGCTGCGAGAGATGAGCCCCTTGCACAAATTTCATGCATCAGGCCTCTAGTTTACTATATATGAAAGCAGCATGATGTACAAAAGAGTACACACTATGGAATACTCAAATGCAGGCTCCACCATTCACTAACACTATGACCTCAATTTCCAGGTCTGTAAAATGGAAACAGAAGCTCTTCTATTTACAAACTTTCGGATACAATGTTCCAATCTGAGCAGAATCCTGCCAACTCTGCTTACCCAGGTAGATGGGGTTAATGGTAATGCACAACCATTTGTCTCTCAGTGGTTAGTCTAGCCCTCTGTTTGATCTGAAGCAGTGTCCTACTTTTATAAATGTATTCATAATTAAAAGATGAAAGACAAAATTTAACATTTTTGGATAATGTATGAGAAGTGAAAAGAATCCTAGGTTAGAACAAATGTCATAAAAATCTAGTTACCTCCTAAGCCAGTGATGGCGAACCTTTTGAGCTCAGCGTGTCAGCATTTTGAAAAACCCTAACTTAACTCTGGTGCCGTGTCACATATAGAAATTTTTTGATATTTTCAACCATAGTAAAACAAAGATTTATATTTTTGATATTTATTTTATATATTTAAATGCCATTTAACAAAGAAAAATCAGCCAAAAAAATGAGTTCGCGTGTCACCTCTGACATGCGTGTCATAGGTTCGCCATCACTGTCCTAAGCACTGGTCACCTGGACCTAGGAACAAATGGACTTATAAAGTCTTGGAAATTAACTGGTACATAAGTAAGAAGCATTTGTACTATTATACAGCCACCACCCAGGGTTGTTTATGAGCATTAAATGACACAAGGCAGGTAGAATGCCTGGCACGTTCTTATAGTATATTCCTTTCAGATTGATAAAGTGGTGCAAGGACCAGTGAACCTTCAAGAAGTGTCAAAGCAAGTAAAAAATTTTTGAAGTTAGAAATCATTCTTTATAATGTATAATCCTCTCAAATTGTCAAAATGAGAAAGCAGCTTTACAAAAGGCCAGATCTGATATATAAAAGTAGACCCATAAAACCAATCAAACTTGTTTCAATCACTAGTGTTTGAGAAAGTGTTTACTAAAGCAAAAAAATAAAAAATAAAAAAATGCAAGTCAACAAGTTATAAGTTCATATCAAAAAGGGATAACCATACAAAGCCTACCTGCATTATCTGAGCCAAAACCATATTGGATTTAATTCAGAGCAGCAGCACATCTTAATGTTTATGGAGCTGCTTGGATTTTATATTGAGAAAATTCAGTTTTAAAAAGGCATTAAATGTTATCCTAAGTATTAGAGTTAGGCTGGGTCAAGATAGACCATACATTTTGAGGAGATTCCAAAAGTTTTCTTGAGCCAGTCCTGGGGATCAAAGCATGAAAATCCCTGAGAAGTATGCCAGCATCTGCCCTCAATTCCAGAAGCAGGAAACAAAGATGTGACCCAATCACATAATATCAAACTACAGTCCATCTGTTCTGAAAACTTGTATTATGTAAGACACCGCCAAGAAAGAACAGCAAAAGCCACGCAGTTTGTCAACATGTGCAAAGAGTTCTGTGGTTTGAAGAGACACATTCTTTCTCACATCAAAAAGGCCACCCACAGGACAATGACATTTTCAAAACTCACTTCATTAGACATAAGCATATCTGATACAACATAACAGTTCAAGAATGGTGTCAAGTTCAGGTAACTATTTTAACTAGGCCTATAAGAATCTTTCAAAAAAGGCCCTTTCCACAGGAACAAGATTTGTCTTCCTCTTGATTATTTTGCTTATGTCAGTTCCCCATTTAATTTCAGTAACAAAGTAAATCATCTAAAATTCTAAACCTGACCATGTACTGCAAGGCCTTTCAATTACATCCCATTTCAATTAAACTCAAAACTGTTTTACCATCTTCCAAAGAACAATAAGCCTGGTTTCTCAACCAATAAATGCTATACCAGGTCCTTTTATCAGCAATATAAGAGATTGACCTTCTCTTGCAGACTTTATATCTTATAATCATTCCCCCTCCCTCCCACCTACAGAAGCCACTTTTCTTAAGTTCTCTGAAATTCAAGATAACTTCACTTAGGTAAGTCACCCTGTGGTAGGCAGTTAAACAGACATGAGCAGAGCAAGGACAATAGGCCAGGTAAAGACAGTCACCAGGGCTGAAAACCCTAGCAACAGACAAAACTGAGAAAACAAGGACCTACCCACAGGGTAACCTTTCCTCCCCTAGCATATCGCTGATCATTTGGTTTAGACCCCCCTGATCTTTCATATCACTGGCTATGCGGTTTGGACACTCCCGCACACTCAACACCTTTCCTCCCCTGGCATGTCTCTAGTTATATGGGCCAGACCCTTAGATGGGGATGAACAAGGGCCTGAAGAATAGTCCTTAAGAATTAAGCCCCCCAGGACAGTCAGGTTCTGACCAGCATCAAATACACCTAAGCCTCAGTTGTGCTTCAGCTCCAGGCCCAGAAAAGCCAGACAAGCAAAGCCATGGCTGACCTCAGCACCAGATGCATTGACTAATAGCCCCTGCCCTGGCGCCCACCAATCAGTGGAGGCCAGGACCCTGAAAGGATACACCTGGAAAGCTGATGGATAGTCTATTGAGATCCTCTTCTAGGACCTCCCCTAAAATCTCCATCCTTAAAAGTCCTTAGGACAGAAGACCCAGCAAGCTCTCCCTCTCCCTCCTCCCCCCTCCCCCTACCACCCCCTGCACATTGTCTTTACCCTTCTCTCTCCTAAGCTCCAAGAGCCCCCCTTTTTTTGCCTCATTAGCTTGTTGTTTGAGCCCATTTCTTCTATGGCTCACTTCTTCTACTTCTGTGACTTTCTTTCTTTTCTTTTTTTTACCTCTGTGACTTTCTAAATAAACTTTTTCTTATAGTTTGAGTCTTGACTCTGAAATCTTTCTTAGCCAGAACTCAAGTATCAAGGTTGCTGAACCTTGGTCGGGTCTGACTCCACTGGTCTAACACCTGTTGCCATTTTCACTGCCAACAACTCCGTTAACCCTGTTCCTCCCCACCACCATTCCGTGCCCCAAGTCATTCATATTTTAAAGTGCCATATAGAGCACAAGATTTGGAATCAGAAAACCAAAGTTCCTATCTTGGTTCTGCCCAACCCTGAGATATTCACCTTACCTCTCTCAGTCATGTTTTCCACCCATAAACGGAAGTAACTTAATGACTCACCATTAGAATGCCTAGTCCTTATGGGCATCCCATAATATTCTCCCTTACTTATCCCACTTTGCAATACCTTTCTGATTTGTTTCCAATCACATATTATAGAGGTTTTAGAATTGCAAAAAATATAATAATAATAATAATAATAATAATAATAATA
>NW_005362270.1:1355442-1364495 GCF_000412655.1 Myotis brandtii | reverse complement strand
TTTTTCTTTTTTTCCTCTTCTTTTTTTTCCCTCCCTTTTTCCAATTTTATTTTTGCACTCCTTTTTTTTTCTTTTTTCTTTCTTTCTTTTTTCTCTTCTACCTTTTTCTCTTCTTTCTTCCTTATCTCCTAACTCTCTTAGCTCGGGTGGCCACCTTTATTTGGGGTTATTGATATCGTAAATACATTCGTGTTCAGTGCCTGGTACGTTGTGCCTTGTTGTGTTGTATTTTGTGCCTTTAAATCAACGCAGCAGATTCAAGCAACAGCGGCCTCCTGATCTCCACACGCTCTGTCTGGGGAACAGTTACTGTGTGTGAAGCCTCCCTCCACCTGCCAGAAGAGCCACCACAGCTGTGAACAGCACCCACCAGAGGCCCTGCTATCAACGGAGGAGCCACTGCTACCACAACCGCCCAAGGAGCAACCACAGCCCGAGGAGCCACTGCCACCCAGGGAGCAGCCACTGAACGACTCAACAACTAGATATGTCAGTGAGATCAAACATGGGTAGACAAAGAAACCCCCAAAGGAAAGAGAAGGAGGACTCGCCAGAAAAGCAGCTAAGTGAGACAGAGGCATGCAACATGACGGAAAAAGAATTCAGAATAAGGGTCCTAGAGTACATGCACCGGTCGGAGGAAAAAATCAATACCATATGCAAGAAGCTAGAAGAATCAGATGAAAAATTCAATACCATATGCAAGAAGCTAGAAGAATCAGATGAAAAATTCAATACCATATGCAAGAAGCTAGAAGAATCAGATGAAAAATTCAATACCATATGCAAGAAGCTAGAAGAATCAGATGAAAAATTCAATACCATATGCAAGAAGCTAGAAGAATCAGATGAAAAATTCAATACCATATGCAAGAAGCTAGAAGAAACAGATGAAAAAATCAACAACTTAAGTAAGGCCCAAGAAGAAATGAAGAGTGATATAGCTGCCATAAAAAACTCCATTGAAAGTATCAACAGTAGACTAGGAGAAGCGGAGGACCGAATTAGTGAATTAGAAGACAAGGAAGCAAAACACACCCAAACTATACTGCAAATGGAGAAAAAAATTAAAAGACAGGAGGAGAGCCTAAGGGAGCTTTGGGACAACATGAAACGAAACAACATACGAATAATAGGGGTGCCAGAACAACAGAAAGATGAACATGGATTAGAAAACCTATTCGAAGAAATAATATCAGAAAACTTCCCTGAGGTGGGGAAGAAAAAAGTCACACAAGCCCAGAGAGTCCCAAACAAGGTGAATCCGAAAAGACCCACACCAAGACACATCATAATTACCATGGCAAATGTTCAGGACAAAGAGAGAATCTTACAGGCTGCAAGAGAGAGACGGAAAGTTACATACAAGGGATCTCCCATTAGATTATCAAATGATTTCTCAACAGAAACACATCAGGCGAGAAAAGAATGGACGGAAATTTACAAAGTGATGCAAAGCAAAGGACTGAATCCAAGAATACTCTATCCAGCAAGGCTTTCATTCAAAATTGAAGGGGAAATAAGAAGCTTCACAGACAAAAAAAGGCTAAGGGAGTTTATCACCACCAAGCCAGCCATGCAAGAAATGCTAAAGGGACTGGTGTAAAAAGAAGAAATAACAAGCTCAGAAAGAAAACAGCCACACACAAAAAAAGAAATGGCTACAAACAAGTACCTTTCAATAATAACTTTAAATGTAAACGGACTAAATGCTCCAACCAAAAGACATCGAGTGGCTGAATGGATAAAAAAACATGACCCATACATCTGCTGTCTACAAGAGACCCACCTCATTAGAAGGGACTCACACAGACTGAAAGTGAAGGGATGGAAAAATATCTTTCACGCAAATGGAAAGGAAAAGAAAGCTGGGGTAGCAATACTTATATCGGACAAAATACATCTCAAAGTGAAGGCCATAACCAGAGATAAGGAAGGCCACTTCATAATACTAAAGGGATCAATACAACAAGAAGATATAACCCTGGTAAACATATATGCACCCAATGCAGGAGCACCCAAATTCATAAAAAAACTCCTGGAAGATATCAAAGGAGAGATCGACAACAATACAATCATAGTAGGGGACTTTAATACACCACTGACATCACTGGATAAGTCCTCTAGACAAACAATCAGCAAAGAAACAGCAATCCTAAATGACTCACTAGATCAGATGGACTTAATTGACATCTTCAGAACACTTCACCCCAAAGCCATGGAATATACATTCCTCTCAGGTGCTCATGGGACATATTCAAAAATAGACCACATATTGGGTCACAAGCAAAGTCTCCACAAATTCAAGAAGATTGAAATCATAAAAAGCTTCTTCTCAGACCACGATGGCATAATGTTAGAAATAAACTACAATAAAAACAACCCAAAATACTCAAACACTTGGAAGCTGAATAGCATGTTATTAAATATTGATTGGGTTACCAATGACATCAAAGAAGAAATTAAAAACATCCTGGACACTAATGACAATGAAAACACAACAATCCAAAACCTATGGGACACAATGAAAGCAGTCCTGAGAGGGAAGTTTATAGCTCTACAGGCCTATCTCAAAAAACAAGAAAAAATGGTAGTAAATCATCTAACTCTTCAACTCAAAGAATTAGAAAGAGAGCAACAAGAAAACCCCAGAGTGAGCAGAAGGAAGGAGATAATAAAGATTAGAGCAGAAATAAATGACATAGAGACCAAAAAAACAATACAGAAAATCAATGAAACCAAGAGCTGGTTCTTTGAAAGGATAAACAAGATTGACAAACCTCTAGCCAGGCTCACCAAGAAGCAAAGAGAGAGGACCCAAATAAACCAAATCAGAAACGATAGAGGCGAAATAACAACAGACCCCACAGAAATACAAATGATTGTTAAACAATACTATGGACAGCTCTACTCCAACAAACTAGACAACCTGGAGGAAATGGACAAATTCCTAGGAAAGTACAACATTCCAAAACTCAATCAGGAAGAATCTAAAAATCTCAATAGGCCAATAACTATGGAAGAAATTGAAGCAGTCATCAAAAAGCTCCCAGCAAACAAAAGCCCAGGACCAGATGGCTTCTCAGGGGAGTTTTACCAAACTTTCAAGGAAGAACTAAAACCTATCCTCCTCAGACTACTACAAAAAATTCAGGAGGAAGGAACACTTCCAAGCTCATTCTATGAAGCCAGCATCACCCTAATACCAAAACCAGGTAAAGACAACACAATGAAAGAGAATTACAGGCCAATATCCCTCATGAACATAGATGCCAAAATCCTCAACAAAATCTTAGCAAATCGGATCCAGCAGTACATCAGAAAGATCATACACCATGACCAAGTAGGATTTATCCCAGGGATGCAAGGATGGTACAATATCCGCAAATCAATAAACGTGATACATCACATAAACAAATTGAAAGAAAAAAACCACATGGTCATATCAATTGATGCAGAAAAAGCATTTGACAAAATCCAACACCCATTTTTGATAAAAACTCTCAGCAAGGTGGGAGTAGAAGGATCATACCTCAACATAATAAAAGCCATATATGACAGGCCCACAGCCAACATCATACTCAATGGACAAAAACTAACACCATTTCCCCTAAGAACAGGAACAAGACAGGGATGCCCACTCTCGCCACTCCTCTTCAACATAGTCCTGGAAGTATTAGCCATTGCAATTAGGCAAGAAGAAGAAATAAAAGGCATCCAAATTGGAAAAGAGGAAGTAAAACTGTCCTTATTTGCAGATGACATGATATTATACATACAAAACCCTAGAGACTCCATCAAAAAGCTACTAGACTTAATACATGAATTTGGCAATGTAGCAGGATACAAAATTAACCCCAAGAAATCTGAGGCATTTCTATACACCAATAGTGAACTTTCAGAAAGAGAGATTATAAAAACAATCCCATTTACCATCGCACCAAAAAAATTAAGCTACCTAGGAATAAACTTAACTAAAGAGGTAAAAGACCTCTACTCAGAAAACTACAGGACGTTGAAAAAAGAGATAGAGGAAGACATAAAGAGATGGAAGAACATACCATGTTCTTGGATTGGTAGAATCAACATCATTAAAATGTCCATACTACCCAAAGCAATCTATAAATTCAACGCACTTCCCATTAAAATACCAATGGCCTACTTCAAAGATCTAGAACGAACTCTCCAAAAATTCATCTGGAATAAAAAAAGACCCCGAATAGCTGCAGCGATCCTGAGAAAGAACAAAGTAGGTGGGATCTCAATGCCAGATATCAAGCTGTATTACAAAGCCACTGTTCTCAAAACTGCCTGGTACTGGCACAAGAACAGACATATAGATCAGTGGAATAGAATAGAGAGTCCAGAAATTAGCCCGAACCAATATGCTCAATTAATATTTGACAAAGGAGGCAAGAACATACAATGGAGCCAAGATAGTCTCTTCAATAAATGGTGTTGGGAAAATTGGACAGATATATGCAAGAAAATGAAACTAGACCACCAACTTACACCATACACAAGAATAAACTCAAAATGGATAAAGGACTTAAATGTACGACAGGAAACCATAAAAATTCTAGAAGAATCCAAAGGCAACAAAATCTCAGACATATGCCAAAGCAATTTCTTCACTGATACAGCTCCTAGGGCAGTTGAAACTAAAGAGAAAATGAACAAATGGGACTACATCAAAATAAAAAGTTTCTGCACAGCAAAAGAAACCATCAACAAAACAACAAGAAAGCCCACTACATGGGAGAACATATTTGCCAACATTATATCTGATAAGGGCCTAATCTCCAAAATTTATAGGGAACTCATACAACTTAACAAAAGGAAGATAAACAATCCAATCAAAAAATGGGCAAAGGATCTAAATAGACACCTTTCAAAAGAGGACATTCAGAAAGCCAAGAGACATATGAAAACATGCTCAAAGTCACTAATCATCCGAGAGATGCAAATCAAAACAACAATGAGGTACCATCTCACACCTGTCAGAATGGCTATCATCAACAAATCAACAAATGACAAGTGCTGGAGAGGATGTGGAGAAAAAGGAACTCTCCTGCACTGCTGGTGGGAATGCAGACTGGTGCAGCCACTATGGAAGACAGTATGGAGTTTCCTCAAAAAGCTGGAAATGGAACTCCCATTTGACCCTGTGATCCCACTTCTAGGAATATATCCCAAGAAACCAGAAACACCAATCAGAAAGGATCTATGCACCCCTATGTTCATAGCAGCACAATTCACCATAGCTAAGATTTGGAAACAGCCTAAGTGCCCATCAGTAGATGAATGGATTAGAAAACTGTGGTACATCTACACGATGGAATACTATGCTGCTGTAAAAAAGAAGGAACTCTTACCATTTGCAACGGCATGGATGGAACTGGAGAGCATTATGCTAAGTGAAATAAGCCAGTCAATGAAGGAAAAATACCACATGATCTCACTCATTCATGGATAATAAAGACCATTACAAACTTTTGAACAATAATAGATACAGAGGCAGAGCTGCCTCAAACTGATTGTCAAACTGCAGTGGGAAGGCCAGAGAGGGTTGGGGGGCAGAAGGGAGGGGAGTAAGAGATCAACCGAAGGACTTGTATGCATGCAAATAAGCATAACTAATGGACATAAGACACTGGGGGGTAAGGGAGGGCAGGGGATTGTCAAGGGCGGGGGGAAAAAAGGGCACATATGTAATACCCTTTGTAATACTTTTAGCAAAAAAAAAAATAAATAAAAATTAATTTAAAAAAAGAAGAAGAAACTTAACTCGAAAGAGTAACTTGCCAGCCAGTCAATAAAAGCTTTGGTTTCTGCACTGGGGTAGGCCCTGGCACAGTTGAGGGACACCGTTTGCAAAGAGAGCTTAACACTCATCAAATCTCTGTTTCTGCCCACCTGCATTCTAGCCACCCTTCAGTCAGTTTAAGTCCTAAAGTGTCCAGGAAACCTCCCCCAATCACTTCAGCTTACATTAATCATTTCCCTCTTTGAATTCTGATGCCTCTCTACTGGGAGTTATATTAAAAATATTTATCAACTGGCACCACAATGGTACTAACCAATCAGAAAAGATATCTGACCAATCAAAACACACATGGTCAATGGGAATTGCTGGTTGAACATCAATCCAATCTATTACTACCAATACCAAATAGCAACCTCAAACTCTAACACAACTTTCCTTCATGATCTCATGAATTAGGAAAAGTAGGTATCATACCCATTTTCTGTTTAACTAGAGGTAAAGTTGGGACTAATAACCAAACCTAAGAACAAACTGCTTATTTCACCACATCATATGACTCATTCTGAATATATATAGAATTATCAACTACGCTATATAATAAAAGCCTAATATGCTAAGTGTCTGGTTGTCCAGTCGTCCATTCAACCAAAGTGTAATATGCTAATGATATGCTAAGGCCACTCAACCACTTGCTATGACATGCACTGACCACCAGGGGGCAGACAGTTGACCAGTAGGTTAGCTTGCTGCTGGGGTCCGGCAGATCAGGACTGAGCGAGATGGGCTGGACATACCCTGGAGCCCTCCCATAGTCTCTCCCCGGCATGGTCAACCTCCTGCACCCCTCCACGGCCCCGATTGCGCACCGGTGGGGACCCTCGGCCTGGCCTGCACCCTCTCGCAATCTGGGATCCCTCAGGGGATGTTGGAGAGCCGGTTTCAGCCCGATCCTGCAGGCCAGGCTGAGGGACCCCACTGGTGCATGAATTCGTGCACCGGGCCTCTTGTATTGCATAACTATTAATATAACAGTATATTACATGAATGCTCAGTCAAATGGAATGCATTTAATCAACAAGCATTTAAGTGGAACAGAATATAAAACACAGTGCTAGGTTCTGAGAGCATAAAGAAAATAAAAGGCATAACCCTGGCCCTCTGATTACCTATAACATGTTCAAGAGTATAGTTAAATAGTTAGTACAGGATGGTAGAAACAGGCAACAAAATCTGAAGTGCTATATACAGTTCAGGGGAATAGAGTACAGGAAGGAAGTCAGCACTGAGAACTTCTCTGCTCACACTCCCCAAAGGGGCAAAATCATGTAATTTTGAAAAGGCTGAAAAGTCAGGAGTCAATAGGAAAACAGAAATCACTGGAATTGAGGGTTTGCAATAGTGAGAAGTGTTGGATAACCAGAGATGGCCCTAATCATAAGCCTCAAGTGTTGGTCTAAGTGCTGAATACAAATAGGAAATCTTGTAAAACCTTTGTAGGGATGACTGAGGAAGATGAGCTCAGCAGTAGCCTATAGAAAAGCCTAGAAGACAGAAACACTGGAAAGCAACTAGATTTTGAGGGATAACACAGGCAGGAGGACTAAACTGATAGATGCATACGAAGAAAGGAAGAGATATATCCAAGAGATAATAATATAAAGAAGAGTTGGTTTGGGGGCGTGTTTGTAAAGAAAAAAGTTATGAATCGGCAGAAAGGAAACAAGCAGCACTCTCACATGATTACATATAGACACACAGTGGTACTAAACTGTGTACTAGGGACAGGGAACCAATTTCCCTAGAGACATCTATGTTGGAGATAGCAGAAGCTGAGAAATACAAAACTGATACCCAGACAATAAGGAACTGTGAGCTCTTAAAAAGGAAGCCAAATTATAAACTTAGAAAAAGCATTGAGCTTCTTCAGAATGTATGAAAGGATGGACTGAAACATCAACATACCCAACAAGGGCAGGCAGAACAATTGAGCTAGTCTATACTTAAGTGCATTAGCACCTGAATCAGCTTTGTATTCTAATGTATGCCACCATCTGTAAACTCCTCCAGAGCCTGGACTAGGCAATGTTCTGTACATCGATCACTCCAGTATTATTACTTGATTCATGAAAACTTTGTGTGCTAAGTTAGGTGAAAAAGAATGAACTGTTATTTGAGTTAACAGTGGTGTGGAAATGTAATTTATGCTTGAGGAATAACTATACTGATTCTCCCATCTGTCCACCCATTTATCTTGCCCTCCTCCTTAGACTAATGTCAAAAATTGATGGTTTCCCCTAATGTAGGCCCAGTGAGAGGAGACTCTGGGAATGCATTAAGAGTCAGAAAGCCAATCTGATTTTCAAATTGTGAGGGCAAAATCTAAAAGTGAAGAATAAAGCTTATGCTCGTTAGAAGACTGAAAAAGACAAAGGGCCAATTAGGTGTATGTATTAAAGTGTATAGGCTTAGGAAACACTAAACCCTGGGTGCAAATCCTAACTCCAGCTCTTAGTAATTGAGTAAAAACAAACAAACAAACAAAAAACACCTCTCCACACCGCAGTTGTACGTGTATAAAACGGGGCAAATGCTACTAGCCCTGAGGATTCAGTTAGGAGGATCAAGATAATGTACTTTGGTGCACTTTTAAGCATCCACATCACAGTAAGCTCTTGGTAAACAGTAGCTCTTGATAATAGTAATTGGCACCCTCCGTCCTGAGTTTTTGTTTCTGAAAACATCTGGTATTCAGTTTCAGAAACGTGCTTCCACTGTATTTTAGTTGCTAACACTAAGGCTCTATAATTCAGTTTTTAGTATTTTAGCTTGGATGCTAACAAAGTTCTTCACCCTCCTCGGTGGTAGGCAATGACCGGATACCCAGTCCCGATACCCAGTCCCGATTTAATATTTTGGAAAACGGAGCGGGACATTCTCCCCCTTGAAAACCAGCTACACAGACGACTGATTCAAACGAACTGTCACTCCAGAAAAGGAACCTCACTAGCGATGTTCCTTCGAGGAAACAGAAGCGTTTGACCACTTCACGGAGCCATCCCCATTCAAACATTCCCAACCCCGCAGAGTGAACAAAAGTTCAAGTTTCTACGACGAAAACCATCTGCAGCCTCCCGATGACGGGGTTCACTTCCACAATCCCCAGACGCACGCGAGAAGCCCTCCGCTCATCCTCGGGGCCCCGCTTCTCACACAAAGCTTCGCAGCTCCTGTCCAGAGCCACGGCCGGCTGCAGAGGCCGCCCCTCGCGGCGGGGTGGCCCCGCTGA
>NW_005362270.1:1335328-1354578 GCF_000412655.1 Myotis brandtii | reverse complement strand
TCCCCGGGAGCAGCGCTTCCAGAGACCCCTGCCCCTGCCAGAGCCGCTCCACGCTCGCTGGAGACCGAGTGGGGGCAGGGTCCACACTAGCCCGCGTCCTGCCGACCCCACAGTCCGGGAGGGCCCAGGCTGGACGATGGGTGTGTCTGGGTGTGAGTCACTTTCGGAAAAAGAGAAAGGCTGTGGTCACTGGACGCTCTTTTCTTCTAGCCTCCTCTAGGAACCTAAGATCTGGTCCTGACCCCCAAACCTCGCCGTCCCCATTCCCAGTCTTACACTACGAGTCGCCAACGCATTCACCCAGATCCGCAGTATCGGGCAGGCTTCAACTTCCCTCCGCAGATCCAAGCCTCAGCTTTCAACACTCCTCCTAAGATCTTTCCTCTGTGCCCTTCATATATGACTCAGTCCCCTGACTCCCGCTGTCATCTTCTACCCCCAACCTAGGCACCCCCTTCCCCCAAATTTCAGGTCCAGCAAGTCCCCAAATCTTGGCCTCATATCCCAGCCTCAGAGTTCAGATCCTGAGCTAAGACATATCCCTATAGCCTCCCGCCTCCCCCCGGAACTCAGAGCAGACCCAGAACGGGACTCCAAACCACACACCTTCCCTCTCACCCCTTTCTGATTCAGGTGGGAAAGGGAAGGTGTCCACCATCACCCCCCCCAAATAGGAGGATTCCCCTTCTTAGCATGCAGCACCCCTGGGGCGGAAGGGAAGCATTCATTGCTTTGAGCTGTCTCTGACAAGCCTGCACAATAATTCTGAGGTGTCACTAGAAACCCAAATAAACTTGACTACGTTTTCATTCTGAATTTCTAATTGACTGTGAGACTGAGAGGCGCTCCACCCACCTTCCCTCTGGGGTGCCAAAATGAGCTCCAGATTTGTAATTCTTCCTGTAAGACTAGTTCAGACACAAACAACAGCCTAGGAGGCTGTAACATAGAACAGGGGACATTTTTCCACAGAACCTTTCAAGGAGAAAACTATTTTCTGTGTGATTTGAGCATGGAACGAAATAAACCTTGGTAGCAGGAATCAAAACCAGCCTCCAGTACTGGCTTGTAAATTCCTTTAACCGACCTGTGAAGACTTCCCTCCTGAGCTGTAGAGGGGCAGGGTGGGGTGTTGGAGCTGGGATCCGAGGCCTGCCCTATTCCTTTCTTGGCTAGGACACTTACTTGAGCAAGTCAGTTAACCTTTCTGAAACTCCATTTCTTCATTTATAAAAGGGAAATAATATCTACCTCCAGAGGTTAGTGAGAGAATAAGATATGGGGGTTCTGCCCTTTCAAGTTCTTGTTCTAGGCTCTCCCTCCAGACCCCTGATCTGCTCCTCTCTTCTCGACAGGTAAGGGCCTGGTGTCCGCTGAGCAACCTACCAAAGGGATGCAGCTACTGCTAAAACCAAGGACCTCCTGCTCTCTGGGGCTGCTGGAGACTCCCAGCAGCAAGCTCTCCTCTTGCTCCCTGCAGCAGGCAAACCAAACCTGGAGAGACTGCTTCTGGCAGGCTCTTGTCCCAATCTGCTCTTTCATTGCCAGTTTTTTCAATGGAGACTTGGTGGGTAAGTCAGGGCCTTGCGAGGTCTCTAGACTGCTTTTTCGCTGCTCTGTTCTCAGTACCTTACATAAGAGATATTGATTGAATGAATGAATGACTCAGCTCAGACAAGCGACTGTTTTTCTCTCATCATTAGGTTCTTCATCTCTAAAATGGAAATGTAATACTACCAATCCCATTTATCAATAAAAAGGATTGGACCACTTAAGTGACATAAGGTGTCTGGAACAGTATCTGGAACATAGCAATATTTAGTTAATGTCATTTCCTTTGCCCATCGCCTTCCAGCTCTGTATGATTCTTTTTTTTTTTTCTGTATGATTCTAATCGGCGTTCATGTTCATGGTAATCTGTGCTTTTGCCTTACAGAGCCTCAATTAATCAGTGTTAGGATATCTCCTATGACACACTTTCAGCTCCTTAACATTTTCCATGGAATTGAGTGTATTCCGTAGGAAACCAAGGAACAGGAAAAAGAAACAAACTATTTTTAAATTTTATTTTCCTAATATTAGGAGGAAATTTCCATGAGCCACAGCTCCATAAGTAAACTACATTAAAATGCAACAAAAATTATTCAGTTTTAAATCATGGTTCTCAAACTTTAAAATTTCTTCCCATTACCTGGGAAGCTTTCAAAAATGCAGATTGCTGGGTGTCAGCCCTAGATAGTTTGCTTCAGTTCATCTGAAGCAGGTCCAGGAGTCTGCATTTGTAATAAATACCCCAGGTGATTCTGTTGCAGACATTACCGGGCTACACTTTGAAAGGCACAGTTTACGTGTGACCTTAAACTTCAATAAATAAAAACGCATGTGCTTACTTCACCTGTTGAGAAAGGGTGGGCACTAGAAGAAGCCTCTGACTTTGGAGGCCTGCAGACCCCAGTTGAAATTCTGCCACTTACTAGATCTAGGATATGTGCACACTACTTGATCTTTCTGAAATTTCACATCCCCTTGTGGAAAGTGGGATAATGGCTCATATATTTGTTATAAGAACTAAATGAGCTATTGCACATGAAGAATCTATAATAATAAAAGTGTAATATGCTAATTAGACCAGACAACCTTCCAGAGGAAGCTAGAGTTGCGAGGGAAGCCCAGGTCCCAGGTGCTGGAGGGAAGCCGGTGCCGGCAGCCGGGGGGAAGGAAGGCCTACTCTTGCACAGATTTCGTGCATTGGGCCTCTAGTCTATCATAAATGTTAATTCCCTTCACAGTCTCTACAGGCTCTCCAAAATGCTTACAGGTGTTTACTCCAACGTCTTGATTTAAAGGAGAAAAGAAGTGAGAACCAGTCCCCAGCTTATCAGCTGCAGAGCCAGGATTAGGAGGCTCTCATGCCAGTGCCTTGCTCCCTGCACCATACTACTTCTCAGTCTTTGTACCTAGTACATTGATTCCTTTTCCTTTTGGATTATTCCTTTGAGTAAGAAGGTTTTATTTTCCAAATAGAGAGCAGAGAATGACTGCTAGTTGCCTAACTTATATCCAATCCTACATTCACTTTATAACAGAGTCCTCATATCCTTTGGGAAAGCAGTTCACCGAGCTAAAAATCTCAATTTGCCAGGCTCCAGGCACCTAGGTATGGCCATGTGACAGAGTTCTGGTTAGTGAAATATAAATATGAATCTATCAGAGCTTGTGGGAAAGATATCGTTTCCCCACAAAGAAGAGAGACTCATCACCTTCTCACCTTCTTCCTGCCTGGAACACAGTTGCAATGCCTGGAGATGCAGCAGCTAACTTGTGACCTTAAGAATAAAGATGATCAGAACTGGAAACAGCAGAAATAAAAATGGGAGAGAGTTTGGGTCCTTGATAAATACTGTGAACAACTATACCAGCTCTCAAGTGCTTACTTCTGGAGTTCTTAATATATGAGAAAAATAAATGTTTGTTGTTTTTTTTTACTTTAGACACTTCAATTCTAGTCATATGCTAAGTATTGTAAATTTTATTTCTATCTTATTTTTTAACCCACAATATATCATTGATTTATACCATTATTATCTATTGCTAACTCTTGGTGCTCCTAACTGAATGCCAAATCAACTCAGAATTTAGTGGCTTAGAATAATGACCATGTATTATTGCTCATGAGACTGTGGTAGGCTGGGCAGTTTTTTCTGGTCTAGGGCAATTTAAGTTTATCTCAGCGGAGTTCACATATGAGTCTGCAGTCAGGTGGCAGATCAACTGGGAGCTGAACAGATCTCTAAGGCCTAGAGCACTTCCTCTGTGTAGTTTTTCATTCTCAGCACGCTAACCTGGGCTTGTTAAAGTGATAGTTTGAGGGGGAGGGCAAGATAATGAATGGAAGTTTACAACTGGCCCAACATCATTTCTGCCACAACCCATTTGTTGGGCATGAATTGGGTCAAGGCCAAATTCAAAGAGTGGAGAAATAGCCCTAGCCAGTTTGGCTCAGTGGATAGAGCATCGGCCTGCGGACTGAATGATCTCAGGTTCAATTCTGGTAAAGGGCGCATGCTTGGGTTGCGGTCCCTATCCCCAGTAGGGGGGTGTGCAGGAGGCAGCCGATCAATGATTCTCTTTCATCATTGGTGTATCTATCTCTCTCCCTCTCCCTTCCTCTCTGAAATCAATACAAATATATTTTTTTAAAAAAGAAAAAGAATGGGCAAATAGACTCCATCTCTTGACAAAAAGCACATTGCAAAGGGGAGTGGAGACCAAGAGAGTTGCTAAATGTGGCCATTTTTGCAAACAATTTTTACTACTTTTTCTGGTCTTTTTTTTTTAACCTCTGGACATTACATCTCAAATCATTTTCATTCTGCCTGAAGTATACCCTTTTTAAAAAATATCTTTTTAAAAATGTTTTTATTGACTTTTAGAGAGAGAGATAAAAAACATTGATGAGAGAGAAATATCTTTGGCTGCCTCCTGCACGCTCCCTACTGGGGATTGAGCTCGAAACTCAGGCATGTGCTCCCACCAGAGTCTTGGAACTTTTTCTGGCAGTGAGTTAGGTATTTCAGATTAATTCAATCCTTTTGAGGTTTCTTTTAAAAATCCTTTAGGGCCCTAACCAGTTTGGCTCAGTGGATAGAGCGTCGGCCTGCGGACTGAGGGGTCCCGGGTTTGGTTCCGGCCAAGGGCATGTGCCTTGGTTGCGGGCACATCCCCAGTGGGAGGTGTGCAGGAGGCGGCTGATCGATGTTTCTCTCTCCTCGATATTTCTAACTCTCTATCCCTCTCCTTTCCTCTCTGTGAAAAATCAATAAAATATATTTTTAAAAAAATCCTTTAGGGCAAGTCTAAAGTAGCCATTATTCTAAGACTAATTTTGCCTCACTTGTAAGGTATGGCCTTTCTCATATCCCTGCTAAATGCTCTATATATTCAACAAGGTCTCTCTACTCTGGCTGAAGAGAATTCAAATGATTCCTGACCTAGTCTGAACTCTGAGAATTGTCTATTTTATACCTTCTCAGTTACTATTCTTTCCTCCAAAGTTGTGCTTGCTGGCTTTATGGGGTTTCACTCTAAGCATGCATAGATTAGTATTCAGCCAAAGACTTAAAAGGACTCCTATGCAGATTCATAAAACTCGGCATAGCCCCTTTTTCTCTAGAACTCTGCCTTGCAGATTCTAGCAGTTGCAGGCTCCCTGAGCACTAACCTCTACCTTCTTAACTCAGAAGAAATATCGAGCATTGTTATTCATTTGCATATCATCTTTTGTGAATGTCCATCAAAGTATTTTACTCTAGTCTTTTATTAATGATTTATAGGAATTACCTATTTAATCTGGATATGAGTTCTTTGCAGATGTGTTTATAGTAAATATTTTTGTTCTGTTACTTTATTATGTTATTTTCAAAGAGCAGTACTTTTTAAAATATATTTTTATTGATTTCAGAGAGAAGGGGAGAGGGAGAGAGATATAGAAATATCAATGTTGAGAGAGAATCATTGATCAGCTGCCTCCTGCATGCGCCACACTGGGGATCAAGCCCACAGCCTGGGCACGTGCCCTGACCAGGAATTGAACTGTGATTTCCTGGTTCATAAGAAGATGCTCAAACACTGAGCCATGCCAGCCGGCCAAAGAGCAGTAGTTTTATGTTTTATTTTATAGTTCGTTCTTTTTGTGTTCTGTCCAGAAAATATTTGTCTACCCTCAATCACGAAGATATTCTCGTACATGGTCTTCTAGCTGCTCTATAGTTTTAGCTATTGCATTTAATTCTTAAAACCATCTTGAATTAACTCTTGCATAAGATGTGGGGTATGAATCAGGGTTCAATTTTTTCCATACTGGTATTCAGTTGATCTAGCATGATTTTTTGAAAATCTTTTCTTTCTCCATTAAACTACATTGGTATCTTTGTCAAAAATGATTGACTATATACTTGTAGGTTTATTTCTGGACTCCCTTTTCCTTTACATTGGTCTATTTATCTTAATGCCAATATCACTGACCTGATTACTGGACTTTATGGTAAGTCTTAAAATCAGGTAGAGTAAGCCCTCCAACTTTGTTCTTCTTCTTTGCCTAATCTACGACCCTTACTGTTCTCAGTAAATTTTACTGATAGTTTGTCAATATCTATAAGAATTTTGGGAAAATTGAAAACTTTATAACATTGATTATTCTAATCCATGAGCACGATCTATTTCTCCTTCTATTCAGGTCTTTCATTTCTCTCAACAATGCTTTGTAGTTTTTATTGGCAAAAGTCTTTCATAACACTTGTTAATTTATATCTGGGTAACTTTTTATTGTATTGTAATTGGAATCAATTTTCAAATTTTATTTTCTAATTGTTTGTTGTTTCCATTATGTTTTAATTTCAATTATTTTATTTTTCATTTGTAGAAGTTCTATTTGGATCCTTTCCAAATCTGCTTGGTCTTCCTTTATAGTTTCTTTTCTCCAACCTATGTATTTTAATTGGTCCTTTTTTAAAAAAACAACATAGCAATCAGTTATTTCATAGTCAGCACTTCAATCCCTGTGGGTCTATTTCTGCTCTCTATTGTTTGTCATTTACAGCCCCTCTTTGTAAGTATAGTTACTTCTTATTTAAAGCCATGCATTTTCCTTGAGATTTTATTTGTGGAAACTTTTTAAGGTCTGAGATAAAGGTAGGGTTCTCTATCGAGGATTTGCATTTGTTCTTGTAACCTGTCCCACTACCGGTCTCAGATTACTCTAACTTAAATTATCGGCTTGAGTTTTTTTGGTTTTTAATTTGTTTATTGTTTAGAACACACGGGTAACATGAATTTGGGCTTCAAACAACATGAAGGATAGATTGTGATTCCTGATTTGTAATGATGATATGATTCTCTCTTTCTTACTCAACACCTAGGTTTTTGAAATCCCCTGGTGGGTGATGGGGTTAGTACTCACCTTGTTCACCCTTTTACTGGGAATGCAGACCTTTGGAGTTGTATCCTTATGGAGGAGGTGTCCCTGATCTTTGTACTCTGTGTTTCTCTGTACTCTGTGAGGCCAGGCAACAGAAGCTCAAATTCATCTGGCTCAATAAATGTCCCAGGAGCAACAGCCAGCTGCGGAACTCCAGTTACCCTGCTGAGTTCCTTCTTTCACTTAGTATTTTGGCCTGAGAATCTCTTACTTTCTTGCCAGCTTATAAGTGCAGTTAGAAAGATATATTTCCCCAGCAATTTTAGTTTTTTTCAATGGGAGTGTCAATCCACCAATTATGAAGAATGGCACTCCTACTACCTAACCGCCTCCATTCCCAGACATCTTACAAATCACTATCACACTGTCTGTGACAGCAGAACACCATTGTAACTGCTCTAGGTATCAAATGGAACTAAAACAAAAGCTGTTTTGCCAAGAGAAATTCAGCTTCTGGCATTGTCTCTGCTGCTTTTCCAACATTAAAAACAGCTCACAAGCTGTCTACCCCCGCTTGCCTCTGTCAAGCTGGTTTTCCCAAATGCTTGGGCTGCTTTAAGAAAATGTTTTGTTTTGTGTTTTGCATTGTTTTTGTTTTCTCTTAGACTTTTGTTATGAATGTCTCATTTTAAACACACTAAGGATACTTTATCTGCTTTGGGGACTTTATTTACTAATTTTTGATTAATTTTACAAATGCCCCATGGATACTAGAAAACAGAAGTAGACTCCTTTTTGTACATGCAAACTTGTGAGTATGTGTATGTGTGTGTATATTTAATCCTGGTGGTTAATCTTGGCTTAATTTTGACTGCTTGGTGGCAAAGACAGACAGAGGTGCATTCAACTCTCCTCACTGCTTTCCCTGTTTCCCTGGAGATACATCCTGTGGCCTTCACCACCCACCTCACATCATCATAGAACTAAAAAGTAATGCTGACTTCCTTGGCCCTCTCAGCACTGAGGGCTAGTAGGCTTGAGCCATCTTCTCTCTGATCCTGAAAAGTAGTCCCGCAGCTACAGACTGTGGCTCTGTTTGCACTAGTCCTGCCCTCAGACAATTGACCTTGACCCGTCCCAGCCTTGCTCTCTGGGACTAATCCTCCAGTGGGCTGACCACTAGGTTCCTGCGGTGTTCCCATATCCAGGCTGTGGCATTTGTGTCTACAATTCCTCCATCTGGCCCAGCCTTCTTCTTATCATCCCCCCTTGCAAGACTGGAATCTCTGGCCCAAACTGAGCTCAGTGTGTGAGTGTTTGCTCTGTGCAGACCAACCTCCTAAGGTGGTTGTTTCTGCTTTGGAAGCACCCTTGGCTGTTCTCTGTCTGTCTCAACATCTTGTTCCTTGTTAGAATCTCTGGAGCTGACTGCCTGCATGTCATCTGTCACTCTTTCTTTGGTTGCAGCCTGACTAGTCTCATTGTCTCACTATGGTCCTATACCCTTCCTCCTGTTGGTCTGTTTTTTTTTAAGCCTAGCTTTCCCCCGGTCAGCCTGGAAGATTCCCTGTGGTCAAGGCAAATTGATGGTATTCAATAGGTAGCCACTTCCCCTTCCCCTTGGTTCAAATTTTTCTTTAGTCACCTGTTTTGAAAAAGTACAAAAAAAGGCCAGAAGACATGAAACACATGCCCATTTGGCCTCTTTGTAGGAGACCTGCATAAGTTTAATTTTACACATACACACACATCACATGCACATTTAGAACTATACATCCAAACATCCAAAACAACAGCATCCACATTAGATGAGAGAATTAAAACAAAACAACAGCAGCAGCACTGGGGAGAGCTTAATACAACTCTATTTGGCAGGTCCAGCAGTCAAAAAACAAGCAAGGATAACTACTAGAATTAAGCATGCACACAGGCAAACACACACACACACACACACACACACACACACACACACACACACACATTCACTCACAGGTTCACATGCATGAACAGCAGAGCCTAGTTCTGTTTTCCAGTATCCATGGGGCATTTACAAAACTGACCATAAATTAAGAAACCTGAAGAAATTCCTCCAAAGCAGAAACAGGAGAGGATAAGTCCTGTGTCCCTCATGTGTTTAAAGTTGGACATTCCTAACAAAAGTTCAAATGAAAACAAAACAAAAGAAAATATTCAAACACCCTTTTAAAATTTTCTAAACAACCCAAGCATTTGGAAAAATCAGCTTGAAAGAGGGAGGGAGAGAGACAGCCTGGGAGCATCTTCTCCCAGTTGGAGAAGTGGAGATAACACCAGAAGCTGAATTTCTCTTGTATTGTATTGCCAATAGCTTTTGTTTGAATTCCCTTTGATATTGATAGTGATGAAGACGGCAGGAAACTGCAAGGAGGAACTGACAGCGACTTTCAGTCTGTCTGTGTAGCAGGTGTGAAGGTGGAGAGTGGGAGGGTGGAGGGGGCAGGGTGGATAGTGGGCGCTCCAGAGGATCATGTCCCCCAACAGCTCTGGATCCAGGCTAGCACGGAAAGTGAGCAGGCTCCCCACTGCCCCCAGTGCAGCCTCCACCCACCTAAATCAGGCAAGCACCAGCCTTGCATAAATCCTTCCTACCTACAGGGGAGGGGCAAAGGAGCCCATCTCCACTTAATTATAGTGTCTTGGCCACAAGGAGCCTCTCAAAATTCTCTGGACCAAAGAGAGATGCCGACTGTCTCCTAATGGTCTTTTGCGAAGGAAATGGGAGATCCTAGAGCGCCGTCACATGACCTGAACTGGAGGTAGGAAGAAGGAGTATGAGCCTTAGCAGGCTTGGCATTCGCTGCCCCTTAGCTTGGTTGCCTGTGTTCCAGTTCCATCCACATATCCGCTTTTTTTTATTTTTAAAAAATATATTTTTATTGATTTCAGAGAGGAAGGGAGAGGGAAGGAGAGGAGAGAGATATAGAAACATCAATGAAGAGAAACAATCATTGATTGGCTGCTTCCTGCATGTCCCACACTGGGGAGCCTGCCACCTGGGTATGTGCCCTGACTAGGAATAGAACCATGACCTCCTGGTTCATAGGTCGACCCTCAACCATTGAGCCATGCCGGCTGGGCTGCATATCCCACTTCTTAAAAATATATATATTTTATTGATTTTGTACAGAGAAGAAGGGAGAGGGATAGAGAGTTAGTAACATTGATGAGAGAGAAACATCGATCAGCTGCCTCCTGCACACTCCCTACTGGGGTGCCCACAATTTTTTTTTTGCCCTTGACCGGAATCGAACCTGGGACCCGTTAGTCTGCAGGCCGACGCTCTATCCACTGAGCCAAATCAGCTAGGGCAGTGGTCGGCAAACTCATTAGTCAACAGAGCCAAATATCAACAGTACAACGATTGACATTTCTTTTGAGAGCCAAATTTTTTAAACTTAAACTATATAGGTAGGTACATTGTTATTAACTTAATTAGGGTACTCCTAAGGCTTAGGAAGAGCCACACTCAAGGGGCCAAAGAGCCGCCTGTGGCTCGAGAGCCGCAGTTTGCCGACCACAGGGCTAGGGCATATCCCACTTCTTAAACCAAATCAACAGGATCCAGGACAGCCCCAACCAGTTTGAAAGTTCCCAGAGGACCCAGACCTCCCCTTTGTGTATCTCAGCATTCCCCTACGTGCCCAATGTTATATTAAGGACATAATTGCACCCCCACCCCAAGGACAAGAACTTACATTTGATCTTATTAATTGAGAGTAGGCTGTTCATTCTGAGCTCCCAGGCAGGAGACCCGACTTCTAGTCTGGTCTCTGTCACTGAGTTGCTCTGTGGCCCTTCTCTGGACCTGTTTCCTTATTTGTAGCAAATATGGAGGGTGTTTGGGACGAGTAGAGAGAGAGTTAAAGCTGCTTTCTAAATCTGATCCCCTATGTTGGTGGCCAGGGAGGAGGAACATTGCTCCTTGAAGCCTCAGGGGGATTGGGATTTTTTGGGTTATAAGAGAAAGGAACCCAATTCAAAAGAGCTTAAGCAGAAAAGGAAAAAGGAAGAAAAGTTGTGGTACATTTACACAATGGAATACTATGCAGCTGTAAAAAAGAAAAAACTCTTACCATTTGCAACAGCATGTATGGACCTGGAGAGTATAATGCTAAGCAAAATAAGCCAGTTGGCGAAAGGTAAGTACCACATGACCTCATTCATATGTGGAATCTAATGAACAAAATAAGCTGATGAATAAAATAGAACCAGAGACATAGAAGCATGGAACAGACTGACAAATTTCAGAGGGAAAGTAGAGATCAGGGGTGGGAGGGGAGTGGTTAATCGGGGAACTTATGTGCATTATGTGCATAACGTATGGACACAGACAATAGAGTGGTGAAGGTCTGGGAGGGGATGGTTTGGGGTGGAGAGGGTGAATGGGAAAGAAAACACAAACAAACTAAGGGGACATCTGTAATATTTTCAACAACAAAGATAAATTTTTAAAAAAAGAAAGAAAGGAAGGAAGAAAAAGAAAGGAAGAAAGGAAATTGGCTGTCATAACAGAATAGGATGATGTCATTAGCTCTCTTACATATCTCTCTTCATCTCATCCTTTTCTCTATGTAACCCTGTTTTCTCCTTCAGACATCTTCTTGCATATGTTCGGGATAGAGGGGATGGCCAAAGCCTTCTCCTGCCAGACATTCTTAAACAAAATCCTAGGGGTAGACTCTGATTGGGGTCAGGTGCCCATCCTTTGGGTCAGGGTTTCTCAAGTGAGAAGCCACTGGCCTTTTGAAGAAGACAATTCTATGCTGTGGGGCATTGTTCAGGGCATTGCTGATGGTTGAGACCCCTGGACATTAACTGCCAGAAGGGCTCCCCAATCATTGTGACATCAACAACAAAACTGCAGCTGACCCTCCCCCCCTACCATTTCAAGCACAAGGGTATGGGGTGCAATACCACCTTATGTGGAGAACCACTGCCTTGTATCACTTGTTGAAGCCAGGGTCCTGGGTCACTGGGACTAGCTAACCCTTAGTCACCTGTGTTCTCCTGTGGTGCAGATCAGGATGGATAGAGCACTGTGTTTGGCAACCCCACCACACGCATATGGCGCAGTGGTTGAGGAGGAGTCATTTCCCAGGGGAAGTATCACCAAGTTCCCATTACCAGAAGGGATGCTGCACAGACAAAGACCAACAGCTGTTGATTGCAGCCCTCTACCTTCATCCCTGAGCAGAACAGTGAGCGCTCCCTCCTCCCACGGACCAGCCTCCAGGCCTCAGCCACTCAGCATCCTAAGTCTCAGGACTTCAGTTCAATAAACAATCCTCTTTAAGCTGGCATCAAGGCCCTCCTGATCCCTTGTGTTTTTTACCTCTCCATATGCACTCTGATCTTTGACCACCAAGAAGGTCAAGGTTCCCTATGTCCCCAGTCAGCACCAACAGTCAGCTGGACTAGACTTGCCAGACGGAAGGAGAACCAGAGAGGGCGGTTTTGTGAGCTGATTACACCCAGGGCAAGTGCTGTTTCCCACTCATGAGCTCATTGGAACTAGGTCACATCGTGCTTCCGGGAAAGAACAGAGGCCGAGAGCCCCGCCATCTTTGGAGTTCTGAGAAAGAGGGAAGGCAGGGCTGTTTCTTCAACAATCTCAGTGCTTTCATAGCTCCATTTGCTGAGCTGAGCTGAGCTGATGAAGCATGAAGCTGCAGGAGTCTGGTTCTGGGAAACATCTCATGTGAATCAAAAGCAAAGGTCAGGACACATTTTTAGGAGAGATTTCAGAGAACCTGAGCACTGGGTGAGCACTGCTCAGATAGGGACAGACCTGCCCCCTGAGTCATCACACCCAGCTCCCCAGAGGACAGTGCTAGACTCCTCCTTCGGGCCCCAGAATGTAACTCAAACTCCTTTTCCATTTCCAGTAAAACAGTACTTTTCAAAGAAATTTAACTGTGAAGCTAAGGAAAAGTAAAGAAAAAAAAATGCTGAAAGTCTACCAAACTTATAGAATCTGTGTGTCTCAGCTTCTAGAAGATTCTGCTCCACACTCTACATGAGAGTTCCTTTTAGGCATGAATCCATATTATTTCTGAGGTGGGTGCTCTCAATTCCAACGAAAAGCCAGTCAGTCCCCTGGATGCACTGCTTTCCCTCTCCTTGCTCTCATGGGCAGGCTTGCGTAGGCAAGGGCAGGTGCCCAGGGAGGGGAAACTATAGCATGAGACCTTCCCACTCAACTGTTCTTCCCTTCTTCAAACATAGGTAGGTCATTATGTCTCAGCTCAGCCCTTTTTCTTCTAGTTGCTCATAGTTTAGTGAGGGAGATGACTGCATACAATGAATTATCTCTCTTAGCACTGCAATCCCAATATAGCTGGACCATCTCCAAACCCCCTTATTATAATGTTTCATCAAAACAAACAATGGTCTAACTACACCCCCCCAACCCCCGCAAAAACCAAACAAATAAAAACCAAAAAAAGTCTTAAAAGTTTTTATTGCAAAGAAAATTTTTAATGGTGCAGCAAGGACTACACTTAAATCTCTCAAAAGAAGACTCGTGCCACTCCATCCTCTTCCATCCTACTGAGGGCCCTCTGTCCTCTCACATATGCCCAGCTAGCCTTCTCCCTCCGCTTCTCCTACTACCCAGATCTCTAACCCCAAAGCCCTGAGAGTCTGGTGAGAGAATGTAGACCAGGGCTTGGCAGGTTGCCAGACACAGCAGGAGGGCCCACTGCTCCTGTTTGTATGACCACGATGCAACAGAGCAAGTGAGGTGGTGGTGGGCTTCCCTCTTACCACTGTGTCCATCCCCAAGCACTATTGTTCCTTAGGGTCTGTCCCAGATCTTCTCACTCTGACTCAATTCATACCTCTTTCTGGACAACCTCAAATGCTCCCTTGGCTTCCCCTGCCACAGACATGCTGAGGACTCCCAAATCCCTGTTTCCCCAGGAATTCAGTCTCCAAAGTGCCCAGGTCTTCCAATATGTAAACTACCTCTTGGGGGACCTAGAGCTTGAGAGGGACCTGTGGCCACCTACAAAGCTCTCTTTAGGGCAGCAAAACCATGACTTTTATAAGTAGGTTATTGATGATGTAACTTGGAAATTACCCAGTGTCTTATTTGTTTGTTCTTTTTGGTCTTTTCCTCTTCCTCCCCAGCAAGCTCTGGTCTGGGTGGGGGTGGGGTGGATAGTGAATAGTCTTTTTGTGTTTCATAGGAGTGAGCAAGTGAGCTTGGGGCTCTCCAAAGCATTTATTTGTAAAGTTTGCAGACCAATTAAAGGATTTGGTGGAATTTTCTAAGAGACAGAGTTCTAGGTTAATTGGGTCACATTCCCCCCATATGTCCTGGTTGGCTAGGCCAAGCATTACTGCCCATTTCTGAACCAATCATAGTGTTAACTGAGTTGGATTTATGATAATTAATTTAGGTCAATCATGGGTACTCCTAGGGCCCATCCAAACCACGAGTTTATCCCACCATAGGGGACAGAGAGAATAGATCTTGAGTAGTGGCTTGCTTGCAAACATTTTTGGAACATGATCCATAGTAGAAAATTCATTTTACACCGTGACCCAGTACACACACACACACACACACACACACACACACACAGCTGGAACAAAACTTTCACAAAATAATATTTGCCCCTTGCTCCTGATATTTACCCCAAACTCTGATATTTTGTAATCTTGGCTTCTTGACCAGGTAAAGCCCAATTCTATTTAAATTTTTTTAAATCCTGGACTGAATTCACCAGATCGACTTCAAAACTGTGGGTCATGGCCCACAGTTTTAAAAATGCCACTCTTAAGGCCTGCATAAATTGCTTGCATTGTTTAAATAGTTGGTAAAATATGTCATAAATTCTCCAGGAATTTAAAAGAGAAGTGTAGAAGGAAGTGGAAGTGGGTTAATGGAGGGCACAGGGTCGTTACTAATAAGAACATAGGGGTGGTGCTTGCCACTTGTGACTTAGAAGGAAGGCCCTGAGAGAAGAGATTTTTGAACTGCGAGGTGGGACTCCAGCTTCCAGCGGCAAGGCAGTCCTCAGGATTTGCCTCTGAATAGCTCAGATTTGTGGCTATTAAGGACTCCCCTGGAGCGTCAGCGTGGGCATGGGAACCAGCTGGGCGCCCGGAGATGTGCTGCTCTGTGGTTTTGGAGACCCAGAACCCAATTGCAACCTCTGACTAGACTTTTTAAACCCGTTATCAATCACAGTGAGCAGACAGATGCTTTTTGGTCATACTAGGGCCAGGCTAGCCCAAGCTCCTACTGTGTGCAGGACAGTGTTTGTGTCTGTGGAAGGTGTGTGTGGGAGGAGTGAGGATAAATAGACCATGTGTTCGTTTATATAAAGTTAAGTTAAATGACATACACAAGTAAATAATATGTTTTTGAGGCTACAGCCATATAATAAAGACAAAATTCAGAATAGTGGTTAGGGGGAGAGAGAGAAAGTTACAGGGAAGAGACAGTTACAGGAACATTTTATTTCCTAATCTAAGGGGTGGTGAAACGGCTATTTCATTATTCATTAAACCTTAAAGATGCAGTGTATGCACATATATGCATCTACACACACCTATTGGTATGTATGACAAAAATATAATAAGCCATGGACTGTGCGCTTAATGAGCTCACAGACTCAGGTGGAAGACAGACATAATTACGATGAGTATATTGTACAATGAGATCATAAGACATGTAAAGAAGCAACTTATTTGCTAGTTATATGACCTTGGGTAAGTCATTCTCTTTCTTGAAGCCCCAGGCTCTTCAAATACATTTTAGATGGCAGATAGAAAGATAAACACACACATATAGCATAGGCTTACTGTGAGAATCGTTTGATATGAAATGCATGAGAAAATGTCTGATAAACTGTGAAACACTGTAAAAATGTGAGATATTGTTATCATTTTGGTTATCTTTGCAACTGTCTATTTCTCCTGTGAAACTGCTGTCCCACACAGTTTTGTGCTCAAGTGGCAGTCTGAAGGAAGCAGGTTGCAAGTGACTGTAAATTATTCTCAGTCTAACATATTTTGTGTCTAGCACAAGGAAGGAAAGAAATAAGGACGACACCGGCAACTACTGAATCGCTTGTGATTGTCAGAATGGGGGGTGGGGAGGAGGACTGTGAACTAATGGGCTATTGGTGGGGGTGGGAGAGTGGTTAGAGCGGAGAGGAGAGTAACATGCTTCACCTTCCCTAGGGGCTCTTGGCTGCACCTCCCTAGTGTTTGGGCCTAAGTGGCCTAAGAAAGCACAGGGACACTCTGGCTTCTGATGCTGCCCGAGTAGGTTCTCCTTCAGGATTGCCATTCCCTGTGAGACACCTGACTCCAGCCCAGACAGCCAGCCCAGTTCTGCAGGCTCCTTGCTCAAGGTCCTGATTTCTGGTTCCTTATCATCTCCATGTGACCAGTCCCACCTTAAGGTCTTGGAGGTTTAGTCTCAGGAATTAGTTGAGAATTTGCTGTTAGGGCTTAGGACTTCTGAACTTTGGCTCTAAATATTGTCTCTCTGGGAGAGAGTATGTCTCTGAGCTGAGGACAGATTGAGACAGGTTGGAGCCAAGTAGTTCATCAGAGTCCCAGCTGAACACCGAAGTGGAGTAATTTGAAGAGCCTTTAGTAAAGTGATTATTTTTAAAGGGATGCAGGGTCTGGAGATACCACAAGAGAGAATGCAGAATCCCATAGGGCTCATGCTGTTACCAACCCAGGCCTGAACTACAGGGAGAGAGAGTTCTGTGAAGGGAGCTGATTGACAGGAGGGATGTAGCCAGCCCTTGGAGATCCCACAGATAGGGACCCCAGCAAATAGGTACCCTGCCCTCACTCTCCTCCCTCCCTCCCATTCAGCCAGGTGGCCTCACCTAATTTGGAGCCAAAGGGCAAGGGAACCACTGCTGTATCCAGGCGGATCAGGTGGCAGGGCACAGAGGCAGGTTCATCTGATGGAACAATTGAGCCACACAGCCTCACTGTGAACGTGAGGGACAGGCCGACAGGGACCAGTCTTGAGCAGCACAGCCTACCAGCCAAAGGGGGAAACCCAGAGGTACCAGAGATGATAAAGACACAGTCCAGCAGTCCATTCAGGAAGACAGCCTTCACACCACAGAAATTCAGATACTGCCATTGGGAGGGAAGATCACGTCCCTGAAGGCTGAATTCAAATGTGTTGAAACCAGGACAAAGTCGCATCTTTGCAGAGATACTTTTGGCATGAAAGAATCGAATTCATTTAGCAATTTCACATGCAGCAGCGGGTTGAAATTTCACATCAACTACTTGCAAGGACATTTAGACGTAAATCTGTAGCAGACACTCCATTATTTACTTTATTAAGCATCCTTGAGTGACTTAATGGAAAGATCCTTGTGCAACAATCAGAAGACCTCAGTGTTAGACTTCACTCGGCCTCTAACTCATTGGGTCCTTCGAACAACTCCCTTCCCCTCTCTGGGCCTTGATTTCCTCCTTGGTGATATGAGAGGGTTGGCTATGATCTCTAAGATCCCTTCTGATTCTGGCATGCTAAGGTTTTAATATAAACTATCTGATCAGAACAAGTTTTGACAAATTGCTCTTGGCAATGATTTTTTTTTTAGGGGGGGCGGGTAGGAAACCAGACAACAAAGCAAAAATAAACAAGTGGGACAGCATCAAACTAAAAAAAACATCTGCACAGCCAACAAAATGAAAATGCAACCTACAGAATAGGAGAAAATATCTGCAAACCACATATCTGATAACCGGTTAATATCCACAATATATAAGGAACTCAAACAACTCAATAGCAAAAATAAAGAAAGAAAGAAAGAAAGAAAGAAAGAAAGAAAGAAAGAAAGAAAGAAAGAAAGAAAAGAAAAGAAAAAGCATGAGAGCTGACCACCATGACACCAGAGTCCTCTCCTGGGGCCATTAAAAAGTGTTAAAATGTCCCTACCAGCCTCCCATACCCCTTTAAAACCCAAATTTTAAAATGAGCAAAGGAGCTGAATAGCTCTTTTTCCAAAGAAGATATAGAAATTGACAACAGGTACATGAAAAGATGTTAAACATTACCAATCATCAAGGAAATGCAAATTAAAAACCACAATGAGATATCGCCTTATCCCTATTAGAATGGTTATTATAAAAAAGACAACTAGTATTAAAGGATGTAAAGAAAAGGGAAGCCTTGTACACTGTTGGTGGGAATGTAAATTGGTACAGTCATTATGGAAAATAGTATGGAGGTTCTTTAAAAATTAAAAACAGAACTACCATATGATCCAAAATAATGGGTCTATATCAGCCGTGGGCAAACTACGGCCCGCAGGCCGGATCCGGCCCGTTTGAAATGAATAAAACTAAAAAAAAAAAAGACCGTACCCTTTTATGTAATGATGTTTACTTTGAATTTATATTAGTTCACACAAACACTCCATCCATGCTTTTGTTCTGGCCCTCCGGTCCAGTTTAAGAACCCATTGTGGCCCTCGAGTCAAAAAGTTTGCCCACCCCTGGTCTATATCCAAAATAAATGAAATCAGTACCTTCAAGAGAGAGCTGCACTCCCATATTTACTTCAGCATTATTCACAATAGCCAAGGCAGGGAAACAACCTAAGTGTCTGTTGATGGATGAATGGATAAAAAAATTATGATTACACAATGGAATATTCAGTCTTAAAAAAGAAGGCGATCCTGCAATTTGCAATAACATGGATGAACTTGAAGAACATTATGCTAAGTGGAAAAAGCCAAACAGAAAGAAAAATACTGTGTGATCTCATTCATATTGGGAATCTAATGAAGTTGAATTTATAAAAATCATAGAATAGAATGATGGTTACCAGGGCAGAGAAAATGGGGACATGCTGGTCAAGGGTACAAAGTTGCAGTTATGTAGCATGAATAGTTCTAGAGATCTAATGTATAGCATGGTGACTAACATCTATAATAATAAAAGCATAATATGCTAATTAGACCAGGCAGCCAAATGACCTTCTGAATGAAACTGGGGCTGAGAGGGCCAGCCGAGGCAGGTGGGGCTGCGAGGGCCGGCTGAGGCTGCCAGGGGTTGAGAGGGCTGGCCGGATCTGTGAAGGCCAAGCCCCTTGCACAAATTTTGTGCATTGAGCCTCTAGTCCTATCTAATAAAAGAGAAACATGGTAATTAGCCGTACCTCCGCTACCCTTCCCATTGGCTAATCAGGGCGATATGCAAATTAACTGCCAGCCAAGATGGCGGCCGGCAGCCAGGCAGCGTGAAGCGAACATGAGGCTTGCTTACTTCAGTGACGGAGGAAGCCAACGTTCCC
>NW_005362270.1:1333267-1334237 GCF_000412655.1 Myotis brandtii | reverse complement strand
CCCCCCCGAGTGCACAAATTTTTGTGCACTGGGCCTCTAGTATATAATAAAAGGGTAATATGCAAATCGACCGAACAGTGGAATGAACAGTTGCTATGTTGCACACTGACCACCAGGGGGCAGACGCTTAGTGCAGGAGCTGCCCCCTGGTGGTCAGTGCACTCCCACAGGGGGAGCACCGCTCAGCCACAAGCCAGGCTGATGGCTGGTGAGTGTAGCTGTGGTGGTGGCGGGAGCCTCTCCTGTCTCTGTGGCAGTGCTAAGGATGTCTGACTGGGGAGGGGGCCTAAGTCATCAGTCGGACATTCCCCGAGGGCTCCCAGACTGCAAAAGGGTGCAGGCCGGGCTGAGTGACCCCTCCTTGCCCCCCCCCCCCAGTACACGAATGTCATGCACCGGGCCTCTAGTAGTTAATAATACTGTGTACTGGAAATTTGCTAAGAGAGTATATCTCAGGTGCTCTTACCACACACACACACACACACATACATAAATGCCAATTATGTAGAGATGATGTTAAATTAGATTGACTGCAGTAATCATTTCACTATGTATATCAAAACATGTGTACACCTTAAATATAGCATTTTTATATTAAAAAAGAACCAGTCATGACATAATAGCACAGTCAAGTTGGCAGTCACTCTGTGATTCCATTTTGTAAGCTGCATAATTGTTTCTTTGAATTCTTTTTTAAGTGGCTCCATTTCTCTGATGCAGCAAAGAGACAAGAGAAAATAATTGCTTTCCAGTGGACTCATGCCCATGAAAACAAACCCAAGTGTACTGCTGCTAAAAAGAACCCAGTCTGCCACACTTCCTATTTATTTGGCTTTGGAGAATTGGACAGAGCAGAGCTGAGGAAGGTGTGCCACAGGGCACTGACTCATCACCTGAGAGGCTTACTTCTTCCCGAGCCCCCTACAGGCTGGCAGTGGGTGTGTGTGTTTGGGGCGGGGAGTGAGGGATG
>NW_005362270.1:1326967-1332980 GCF_000412655.1 Myotis brandtii | reverse complement strand
CGGGGGAGGGCTGCCAATCACAGATTCCTGACTTCTGGCCACAAAGATGATGCAGGGCCTCAGTCTGACCAATTGTAGAACCCCATCCCCCAGCCTCGGAGACTGAATGAGGAACTGATAAAAGCTGGGCCCATCAGCTGAGACTTAAAGCCAGTGAAGCAGGGGGAGGAGAGAGAAGCCTTCTCGTTGCTCTGCTCAGCTGAGCTAAATAATGTAAGCCAGGAGCTTCTGGTGGCCCTGCCTCATGGAGGCCACTAGGAGGACGGAGGAATTTGCCCCTCTGCCAGAGAAGTGAGTTTTTGCTGTCTCTGTCCAGTCATCCGTGGCAAGAACATGAGTATGTTCATTAGGCATCTCAACTATAACCTGATCCAACTACTGCTTTTTCAATTATTCAGCACATATTTATTGAGCACCTACAAAGTGACAGGTACTCTTCTAGATCCTGGGGCTACAATAATGAAGAAAACCAACAACCAAAAATGACTTGTGACTTATAGAGTCATTCCCATACCAGGAAAATAGGACCACCATCCAGGTAACTGGCCAGGCCCAAAATCCCAGCAACCATTCTCTCACAACTGAGGCCTTTCAGCAGGGCTCCTCCTAAATTCTCGCCATCTCCCTGCCTCAGCCACAGCCCAGGACGTCAGCCCTTCTCAGCTAATTCCCCACAATGCTTCACTAGCTGGTCCATTCACCGCCAGCGTTGCCACCACAGTCCACTCAGCACACAGAAGTCACAGTGTTCTTTCCAAAACAATAATTAGTTCATATACTTCTTATCCGAACAGATCTGGCGAGAACAAAAATGTAGACAATTGTACCTATCCCAGTAATAAAATGAACGTTAGCAGCAGGAGGCGAGTGTGTGTCTGTGAGGCTCACATTGTGTCTCTGAAGAGTTAATGCTGGTTTTCTGTTTTCTGACAGTGAAAAATGTCATAATGATACATCCAATTATATAATTTGCTGCCTCAAAAATAAAACTAACCCAAAAATAGTTCATGTTTCTCTCCTGCTTAAAATCCCCCAGTGGCTTCTCAGAACAACCAGACATAAAATTCCAACCCCTTATTGTGGTCTACGAGAGGCCGGGTGACAAGCAGCTCTGCCCAGCCTTCCTGGTTTTGCTCACTTCACCCCATTTACTCTTGCTCCACTCCTTTCTGCCACTCAGACACACCAAGCAGCTTTGCACCTTGAGGCCTTTACATTTGCTCTTCCTCCTGCCTGGGACACTTTCCCCAGACCTGTGCAAGCCTGCCTGGTTTTTAAAAATATATATTTTTATTGATTTCAGAGAGGAAGGGAGAGGGAGAGAGAGAGAGAAAGAGAGAGAGAGAGAGAGAGAGAGAGAGAGAGAGAAACATCAAAGATGAGAGAGAATCATTGACTGGCTGCCTCCTGCACGCCCCACACTGGGGCTGGAGCCCACAACCCTGGCATGTGCCCTTGACCGGAATCAAATCCGGGACCCTTCAGTCTGCAGGCTGATGCTCTATCCATTGAGCCAAACCGGCTACGGCAGCCTGACTGATTTTCATTGTTCACAGGTAACAGGATGTTCAATGGGGCTCTTCCTTGTTTGGGAATTCCAGCTAAAGCTTAGACGTGAAGACAGGGGCCTAAGCACGAGAGTTGTCCACTATGACACCAGAGTCCTCTCCTGGGGCCAATAAAAAGTGTCAAAATGTCCCTACCAGCCTCCCCTCCCCCTTCTTCCTAATTTTCATGAGATGACTAAGAGAAAGAGAAAGAGGGAGTTAGTCAGAATCATTTGCCTGGTGGGGAGTGCAGTGTTCGTGGTGAGAGGTGACCTTCCCCTTAAGTCAAATAGTGGGGAGGTTCCGAAGATTCAGACATAGAGAGGGGGTCCCCGAGGAAAGGGGAGTTTGGCATGCTGTCCCCAGGTTGGGTATCACTTTCCAACTTGTCTTTGGACTTATCTGACTAAGGTAGAGGAGGATTGGCATCGTTACAAGATGGGAATAGAGGCCGAAAGGGAGCTAGGAAGTAAATTCCTCCTGTTGCCTTGGCAAGAATGGGAAAATTTCTAGTTGGGCTAAGTGGACATTACTGAAGGTAGTCGGGCTTGGGCCCACAGGTCCTCCAGAGGACTCACCAGCATTTGAATGCCTGCACAGAGAAGGTATCAGTGGCCACTATTAGCCAGAGAAGTAGTAACAGCCAACCTAGAAAGGAAGACAGCTGTGGCCAGGTGAATAAAGAAATGCTTGTCCAGTTTTCTCTCCTTCTGCCCCCAGCCCCTCAAAAAAACAAAACAAAAAACAAAAAAACAAACAAACACCAGGTGAGCTGGGCCTTGAAGAAGAAAGGGGAGGGGATGGATATGTCAGAGCCTGATCACACTCCTTCCCCATCTGCATTTTTAACAATCAGGGTCCCAGCTCAAGAATGTTCTGTGTGAGGACAGGGGAAAGGGAAATGAGACTTCAACAGTTTGAGATCGAGGTCTAAAAGTAGGCTGGACTTTCAGTAACCAGGAACTCACAGAATCTTCCGGTGTCTGGCTGGGTACGTTTGCCCTCAGAATACCTTGTTCACCCTTTCCCCATGCTGCCCCAGAGTGCAGGTGGGGATCTGACCCCTGCAGGTCCTGCTGCCCAGGCTGCTGGGTCCGCTGCCTCCCGCTGCCTTTGGCAGATGAGGGATTGGGAAGCAGGAGGAATAAATGAATCAAGACATTTTTCTTTCACCCTCTCGCCCTCCAGTGCAGCTCTGGCTGTGGGCTCTTCCTCCTTTATGTCTTCAGGTCCAGCACAGACTAATTGTTGTGGTTTGATCCTAGCCCCTGAGCTCTGGTAACACATCCTCTTTCCTTGGCTCCTCTTTAGATACTATCTGGAGAGTCTTATTGTGCCCTGTTCAGTTTCTCAGCTTTCCTATCACTGTGTAACTAATAGTCTGCATCCAATTCCCTCTGTTTGAAATACAGTGCTTTTTGTCTTTTATATGCATCTCAACTAATATACTTCCTCACAGGATTATAAGGGTTTATGCTCTTAAAGGACTATGCTATAAATATAAGTATAGCATAGTCAGGGATAGTATTTGTAAGAAATCAAATTGTTTTATATTTATATTACATTAATATATTAATATTAATCAAGACATCTCAATACAACAGTGTCAAACATCTCACTCCAAATGTCATCTCTTCAGAAGGCTAGCTCAGCATCCCCTTCCCCCAATCAAACCCCTTATTTTATTTTTATCTTCTTTTAGGAATTTTCAATATCCGAATTCACCTTCCCTATTTATTTGTTTGCATGTTTATTATCTATCTCCCCTTCCACTGGAATATAAGATCCTTGAGGGCATTTACTCTGTCTTTTTTTGGTACTCCTCTGTGCTCAATAAATAATGAATGACTGAGTGACCAGCATCAGGACCATGAAGAATGGAATGTACACCATCCAGCAGCTGGATGTCTCTTTGGTTGTCTAAGCGATGAGTGCACTTTTATTGTATGTGAGATAAATGAGTAGAATCTGATTTCTAGGAAAATATAAGCAACCCTGGAATATGTGAAGGTAGAATTATTGAAGAATTTTTGAGGAAGAGAAGGACTGGATTTAGTGCTAATTTCACATCCAGATCAGGCTTGTAATTTAGGTTAAACAACAACAACACGTGAACCTATTTTATCATCACAAGTTGGAAAAGTCTGGAACATATTTTACAATCACATTATCAACAATTATTTACTAAAATGTTCCCCCAAACTCATTCATTTGCCTACTATCTTAATCACATGCCATTTATACAGTTAGTTATCTAATATTCTTTAAGCCAACATACTTTTAAAAACTTAAGTACCTTCTTCAGCTTCAGATTAAATAAAAATAAATGTGAAGTTATGAATTTGGTGCTACTTATACCTGCATATTTCTAACACACATGAAAATAAGTATATAACTACTAGTGCCCTGGTGCATGGATCCGTGCACATTGAAAAGAAATTAATTAGAAGGTGGCCGGCTGGGCGGGACTGGGTTAGAGGGGCGGGACACATCCTAGAGCCAACCTCCCGCAGTCCCTCCCCAGCTGGCCTCACCTGGGGCGGTGCCATGGCTTGAAGGGTGTCTGCCTAGTGAGCAGGGGTATCTCCGGCAGGTGGGGTCCCTCGGCCTGGCCTGCGGGGATCGGGCTGAAACCAGCTCTCTGACATCCTCTGAACAGTCCCAGATTGTGAGAGAGCAGTTCTCAGGTGATGCACCCTGGAATTGGGCTCCCTCCTCTCTGGTTCTGGGGTGCGTCACCCAAGAACCGCTGCTGCCAAGTCACCACAGCTCTGCAGCTCCTGCATTGAGCATCTGCCCCCTGGTGGTCAGTGTGTGTCATACCTACCAGCCGATTGGCTGGTTGGCTGGTCGCTTAGCCTTTTATATATATACATTAGGAAACATTGATTAGACATAGCTATAAATTATCCTGAATTATTTCTTATGAGATTTCTAAGATATTGCAATGCCCTCTACTCTGTGAGATATTAATTCTCTGCTCATTTTTATTTGGTTATAATTATTTCACAAATTTTGTTTCTCAGAAAGCGTACCTGATACTATATTTGGAGTCTTGACATTTCTCTTTTGTTCTCAGTCTGGCCGGCTGCAAAATTTTATTATAATTCTAAATCTATAAGATTATTTATACATTATCTTCTAATTTTTAATATTGCAAATGAGAACTCCAGTGCTAGTCTGAATCTCCTTATAGGATTCTAACACCATTTGAAATGCAGAAATCTTACCTTTATGCCCTGGGTTGGATTTTTTTTTACAACAATTCTGCCCAGGATTATTTATAATCTATAGGTAATACTCTTTCAGCTCAGGAAATTTTCTTTCATTATTATTTTTAATTGTTTTCTTACATTCATTCTTTTTTCCTATTCTATGGCTCCTGTTATATATAAATATCAGGACATTATATATACCACCCTCTTTTTTTATCTCATGAATCTATTATTCGGTCTGTGTTCTGAGAAGATCATATTAATTCTTTTAAAAAATATATTTTATTGATTTTTTACAGAGAGGAAGGGAGAGGGATAGAGAGTTAGAAACATCGATGATAGAGAAACATCGATCAGCTGCCTCCTGCACACTCCCTACTGGGTATGTGCCTGCAACCAGGGTACATGCCCTTGACCGGAATCGAACCTGGGACCCTTGAGTCCGCAGACCGATGCTCTATCCACTGAGCCAAACCGGTCAGGGTGATCATATTAATTCTTATGAGTTTACCTGATAACTCACTAAATCAGTTTTTGCGAATATATATGCTGCAATTCTACTTTATTTTGAGATGCATAAAATCACATATTTTATTTTCAAGAATTGTTTCTTGTTCTCCTCAAATTCCAGGTCATGCTTCTTTTGCCCTCTGACATTTCACCAAAATACAAATTTGAACTTTTGAAAAGTTAGCTCCTGTTTTCTGCAATAATTCTTTTTAATACAAGCCATTTGCTCTGATTGATCTGCTAGTTCCCTTCTTGAGATTGCTTAATCTCCTCAGATGACTGAGGAGGTTTGGCAAATCAAATATTTGTTGATATTTATAAATATGGAAGTTTATACTGAAAAGGATTAATAGCTCTTTGGAGTGCTGTCAGCAATTGCATAAGTCACCACAAGCTTCCCACAGCGTATCTTTGCCTGCAGTCCCTGCTGAGACAGTCATGTGGGTCGCAGATATGATCCCATCTCTCACCTTTTAAAATCGTCCCAGGTGCCACACCAGTTGCAGAGTAAAATCCAAACACCTTCTCCTAGAGTTCAAGGCCAGTGTGCTCCCACCTCTGTGTATCATTCCATCCCCAAACCCCACACTCAGCCCTTTCCTGCTGCTGTATGTGCTTGATCCTTTTCCTTTCTTTTTAAACAAAAAATATATTTTATTAAATTTTTACAGAGAGGAAGGGAGAGGGATAGAGAGTTAGAAACATCGATGAGAGAGAAACATCGATCAGCTCCTCCTGCAC
>NW_005362270.1:1310733-1326676 GCF_000412655.1 Myotis brandtii | reverse complement strand
TCCTTCCTTCCTTCCTTCCTTCCTTCCTTCCTTCCTTCCTTCCTTCCTTCCTTCCTTTCTTTCTTTCTTTCTTCTCAACTTCCTCAGACCCTGTTTTCTGCTGATAGCAAACCTCGCATATTTTCGGTGGAGGGATGATTCCTTGCGTACAACTTGTCTCGGGAGGGGCTGCCAATCACTGTCACGGCACACAACACATGCGAGACCAATCAGAGTCCTTTCTAGGAATTCTGTGATACCAGAGGGGAGAGGGAGTCTTCTCTCTCCTTTGTGGCCACTCTCTGGGCTGGTGGAGTAATGTGAGCCTGGAGCTGTCTGGGAACAGCCCCTGCCGCATGAAGGAATCTTGTCCTCAGTTGGAGGGAAGGAAGCCATATACAGACACAAGCAGAAGCCACACACACACACACACACACACACACACACACACACACACACGAGAACACGAGAGAGAGAGAGAGAGAGAGAGAGAGAGGACACAAAGGGACGATGGCACTTGAGTCTCTTGCATCCTCTGTCCTTCAGTTTGGTTTCATGAGCCAACACATGCCTTTTCTTTTTTTTCTTATGAATCTGACTTGTTTTCCTTATTGACTAATACGCAGCTGTACTGGATTGCTGGCAGTTCCCTGAATTCCACACTGTCTCCTACTTGCACTCCCTACAGGTTCAAGCAGCACAGTGCACAGCGCAAGCCCCATAAAATCCAGAGGGTGCAAGAATCTGGGGTGGCTCCTGTCATTTTTCTTTAGGCACCAGCTCGTGGCCACATCCGGGTTGGCCGAGAGGATGCCCTGGACCTTCTCCTTCATGCTCTGTCTCCCCCACCCCCATCTCTCCTCAGTCCTTTGTGCCCTTCAAAGTCGGCCTCCTCCTGGGCATGGCCATGATAGGGGTTGATAGGGGACAGTGCCTTTGCCCTTCTGATTCTGCTTTCAACAGGAGACCTTGGCTGCTTCTGGCTTCAGACCTTGAGTGTCCAGCAAGGACCCAAAGACCACTCACACCGCGAAGATGAACTCCTTCTGGCATATCTTTCCTCCCTTATTATGTCTGAGAGCACTCCTCTATTTCCCGGCCTTGAGGTCCATTCAGGAGTGGGGTGAGGGCTTAGAGACCTTTCAGCCATTGTGTTTCAATCGTGTGACAAGATGTGGGTGTTACACACACCAGGTGATCAGAGGAGGAAGCGTGACTAAAAGCAGGCAGGTTCAGGGGAAAGGGTGAGGTCACAGATGAAGCAGGGTCTGCACTGGCTATTAACAAGAGAGCCAGGCTAGACCTAGGGTGGTTAGGGCTTTCCCAAGACAGGGCAGGGCATGAACAGCCAGCAGAGGGGCCCAGGCGGCTTGGGAAGTGACAGGGAAGCAGTGTTCAGTGAAGGTCTTGAATGCCAGGCCCAGGATTTTAGCGGTCATTCTCGGAGTCTGAGCGGGGCTGGGGTTGACACAGGGTCCCTTCTGAGAGGGCCATGGGTTATACCCTCTCTGATGCACAGAGGACTGAGAAGTCAGGACATGAACATCAACACCACTTCCTGAGGTTAAAAAAAGGGGTCTCCTACTCGTGGCTCTCCCAGACGCCCATCCCACCTTGCCCCTCTGTGACCCAGGGCCATGTGGGCTCTGACCAAAATGGATGGCTTCACTTCATGGCCTCGGAGCCTCACACTCCTCTTCCTCCACAGCTCCTGTCCATCCAGGCACCCCAGCCCCCATCACTGCCTGATCCTCAACAGTCCCCCTCTTGGGCTTTCCAACCTATATCTGTCTTCATTCCGTGACTCATTAGAGAGATTCGCATCACTCCTCTATTTAGGAAGCCCCTAAGTGGAGGTTCTGGATATTTTTGGGGTCAATTTCCTTCCTACCTCAAGGACTATTCGTGTAGATTCACTTGGCTGAGTTTCTGAGCCAGCTGAACTGAATGGGAGGAAATATCCTGGCATGCCCTTTGCCTGGTGATGCTGTTTCTCCTGCAGGGTCAAGCCCAGAGGCAGGGAGTCACAGACTGGGAGCTGGGAAGGAGCGGATGGGCAGCTTTGCACGGTGGTTCCTTGAAAAGATCCTGGCACTGGAATGAGACAGATCCTGAGTCTGAAACCAGCCCCATCACTCAGCAGCTGTGTGACCTCCTGACCCTCAACCTTTTCTTTTATAAAATGGAGATAGAAACACCCACCTTACAGAGTTATGAGGAAAGGTAAACAGCGCTTATAGTCTGATGTATAATAACTGGGAGCTGATATTATGCTTATTTGATCTCAACCTTCTTGAGAGAAAAAAGCAGATTTGTCCAAAGTCGTGTGTTGAGACCGTCACAGTTCATCCTGTTTCCCACACTGGGGTTCCTCTGCCCACCCCCACGCTGCCCCCTCCAAGTGGGAGAGAATAAGCAGGAGCAGATGAGCATGATGGGAAAATCTTCCTGTTTTCTGATCATCCCCAAGGACTACACAAGTGGCAGTGACAGGGTTCGTAAACCCACCGGGAGCCACTTCCACATCAGTGGTGGAGAATAAAGGAACTAGAGGGGAAAAAACCAAACAAAAGAAAGCGCCTGGAAAAGATGTTTTTATGTTCACTTACATGGAAAAAAATCAAAGTATACAGCATGAAATATAGGTATCTCAGAAAAGTCATCCTCATGAACCCATTTGTTCAATCGCAGTTATAATTCAAGAGATGCCAAATGGGAAATCATAAAATCAGGGTGGGGGTGGGGGGAAGGGCCACCAAGGGAAAGGTAGGAATTACGTGTTATTTCTATTCTAGTTTCAGATAACTGGGAGTTTAAACTTTTCCAGCAAGTCAGAGTGATATAAACAGATGCCATACTAAAATATGATGGTAGCAAAAATATAAAACTCCTAAAGCATGATAACAATATTTCAGAAAATAAAAACATTAAAATCTGATAATACCAGAAACTACAGATAGGATCATTTGAGCAGTTCGGTATCTCTGTATGAACAGCAGTTGCAAATGATGGGTGTATATTAAAGAATAAAGCATTGGGTCTGCACATAACTTAAAGAAGGGTAATATTTCTAAACACCGACTTTGTAAGAAAACATGAAGGACATCTTACACTCAACAACAATGGCTGAAAGGAGGAAATTACTTTCTGAAGGATGCAGTCGGGAGCATGCCAAGGCCTTTTGTCTACAACGTGCTCTCGGCCACGTTGGGATGTGTTCGCACTGCCTGGGGTTTCCTGCAGCGTCTAGCACCAATATACCCATCAGATGTTTATCTTTGATCTGAGTTGTTGATGTCTTCAGTTTTGAGTGTATTGAGGTATGTTTTCTTTGGTTGCTGTTGTGATGAATGTGTAATAATAAAAAAACCCACCAATATTTACAACATTTAAACATTTTAGATTTCAGTGTCAACTCTTCACATAAGAAAAATTGGGGAACTCTTAAGGTCATGGGAAGGTCATTACTTCCTAGCGTCGGTCATGAAACTGTTTTCGATACAGAGAACAATTAGCCTACTCGCGCAGCTATATGCTTTCTGGTCCAGAATCTTCCCCGTGCTCAGCGGGGAGGCCAATCCCGTGACTGCTGTGCTGGCGCTTCGCCATGCTTCACAGTAGTTATCCTCAAGACGCACTCCATGGGGGTTGGAGCCATGCCAAACGACCTTCTGGGGCCTGAAAAGTAATTTTGTCATGTTATTTTTTTCTTCTTCACGGCATATTTCAGTGAACAAATTGGCATAAGTTTAGCGAATTAAGTCCAACCCCCTGAGCCCTCCATGGTTTGACCCTGCATCACCTCTCCATCTTCAATCCTCTTTCTAATTACTAGTAGCTGAACACACCACGTTCCAACCACACCTAGCTCATACATGTTCTCAAATCAGACTCTGTGCTCTGTGAATTGGACCCTTCCCTCATGAGGTCCCTTTGTCTAAACCAGCCTCTCTTTCATTCTCAGACCAGGGTTTCTTTCTCATCTTTCAAAGTCCATGAAATGCTTACTCGTACAGAAGCCTTCTTGATTCTCACCCCCAAGTAACGGTGAGTACTTTCCCTGTGCTCCTATCATCTTATCTGCGTCTCCATTTTATCATTGCAATGTTCTGGCTGGAATCACAGCTAGTCTGTGTCTATCTTCCCCTGTAGGCTGTGAGCCCTGGAAGGGTAGGGGCCGTGTAGATACTGTGCCTTCCAGGCCTGGCATCAGGTGTGGCATAGAGTAGATGCTGAGGAAAGATTTGCTGAGTTGTTCTATTCTTTTTTAAAATATATTTTATTGATTTTTACAGAGAGGAAGAGAGAGAGAGAGTTAGAAACATCGATGAGAGAGAAACATCGATCAGCTGCTTCCTGCACACCTCCTACTGGGGATGTGCCCGCAACCAAGGTACATGCCCTTGACCGGAATCGAACCTGGGACCTTTCAGTCCACAGGCCGACGCTCTATCCACTGAGCCAAACCAGTTAGGGCTGTTCTATTCTTTATAGCATACATAGTTTTCAAAGGATTTGAGTGGACTGTTTCCATGGTCCCTTAGCTACCTCCCTGAGGCTTTATGCTGGCAACACCCCAGAGGGGCAGCTGACAAAAGCATCCCATGATTAGACTGTCTCCTAAAACTGTCTATCATACCATATACTTTGAGGCTTCCACCCCTACTTACCAAGAAGGATCTGTCATCACGTCTCGGCCATCAAAGGAGTATATTGGAACATGTGTACTAAACTGACCTCCATGGCCAGAAAAAATTGAGTCCCAATTATTGAAAAGTACTTGGCCCTATGGAGACAAAAATGTCACATTGGAATCATTATACATCAGCCTGCAAATGGACTAGCTATTTACTCATTGTTTTTTTTTTTAATTTAAAGATTTTTTTAAATTGATATTTTAGAGAGGGGGAGAGAGGGAGGGAGGGAGGGAGGGAGAGAGAGAGAGAGGAAAAGAGAGAGAGACATCAATAGGCTGCCTCCTGCACACCCCCTACCAGGTATCGAGCCCACAACCCCGGGCATGTTCCCTGACTAGAAATCAAACTGGCAAGCTTTCAGTGCAGGGGATGACACCCAACCAACTGAGCCACACCAGCCAGGACTATTTGTTCATTCTTTAAGGCCAGATGTCACCTCACACTGAAGTCAACCTCAATCATAGAGACAGAGTGGGGACTCAGGAAATATCTGTTGTTTGATTTTATCATCCATTCCTGAACCCTTTCAGTTTTACTATCTTATTTCTTGAACTAATTTTTCTTATAATATGTATACAAGGTCCCATCCCATCAAAAGTGTGTTTTAGGTCTTTATTTTATTATTGTTGGAAAATATTTTATATGTATATACTGAGCTTCACATTTGTGCCAATCCACATCATGGAGATAAATCTCTTGCTCCTTTTTCTGAAGGAGCCCTGTTCCCTTCAGTTATTTTTATTCCAAGCATACAAATAATTTGGTCACAAATGAAAGTACTAAAGTCCCAAGGACCAGAGGGTCTCAAAGTACCTTTGAGATCTAGTGGGAGGTCAGGACCCAGGATGTGTGTGAGCAGGAACAGAGCTGTACCTCTGCAGCTTTAAAGGAGTCAGCTACTTCCATGGTATAATTATACCACTGAAGCATCCTATGAGGCCCTGCCTTGCCTCCAAGTGGGGGCAGAGAAATGTCTTCCAGGCTTTGGCAGCTTAGATGTGCCGAAGACACCAAACCTGGTTGCAGGACAAGGTGTCTGCTCTGCAACCAGCGATTACCAGCTATTCTCTGATACCACTCAGCCGGTGCCCTACAGAAGGCATCTCAGGTGGCACCAAGAGCCCCAGATGTGGGGGTCAAGGAAACTCATTCTAAATTGTAGTGACTTTGAGCAAAGGTCTTTCTCCTGAACCTCAGTTTCCTCGTCAGACAGAAGAATAACTTCCATTTTTATTGGAAGTACCTATTAAGATAATGAATGTAAAGTACTTTGGAAACATTAGAAAACTATGTAAGTGAAAGAGGTCATTATTCCTCGCTCCTGTCTGCTCCATGAGTCATACCATCCAGGCAGGAAGGCTACTGTAAATATTAGAAAACTAAGATCCAAAGTCACACAGCCAATCAGGGACAGGCTGGGCCTGGAACCAGCATACTTGGGACGATGTCAGAAAGTGGCAACTGCCTGCAGCCCCTGTGGAGACCAGTGCACCCAGGAGGCAACAGGGACAGTATCTATTTTTACCTTGAGGTTTACTATTGGGAGGCTGTATCTCTCCACTTTCCTCACAACTGTGGAGAGATCTTGCAGATGGGAGGATAAGAATGCTCGGTAGGTGGACAACAGTCCTGCATGCCTGGCCTGCTGGAAGCACTGAAAATCAGCTCGAACGTCCCCAGAAAATGGCATGTTCAGAGCAACCAAGTGCAGCTGCAAAAAAAAAAAAATTAGAGAAGACAGTACAGTTAAAGAGTGAAAGGCAAACTCCAAGTCCCAAAACCATCTCATGTTCCTAATGAGATCCCAGACTTCTTAGAATGGAAGGCACACCCGGGGGCGTCTTATTCAATCTCTACCTGGGGCTCCTAATGGTCCAATCTCTTCTCACTGTAGAGATTCTCTTTCGGGAATCCTACCACCCCATCATTATTGCCATGGCTTGGCTAAAGACTCTAAGTCTAAATCTCCAGACCAGACCCACTGTGGTGTTTCATATGTTCAGATCCTATTCCCTCCTGGAAGTCTCCACTCAGATATCCAACAGGTGCCTCAGGCCTGTAGGTGCCTCAGGTGAACTCCTGCACGGTAAAGACAGTATGATAGGGAACATGCTTCTGGTGTCTGCCCAACCATGCCTTGTTCTTTGCTAAAATGCCTTCACAACTCTTGTTTAAAAAAGTGGTCTTAGGCCATGCGATCTTGGCTAGTTTTGATTTTGTCTGGGAGTGAGTGATTGACCCAAGATGACCCATATAAACCATCTCTCTCAAGACTCTGAATTGAGTCAGAAAGTATTGGGCAGCTGTAAGATCACATTGAACTAGGGCCAGGATCAGTGCATGACAACCCAAGGTTGTGTGTAAGCTTTGAAGATATAACCTATGTCTGTGTGTTGGGGTGGGGGTGGAAGGGAGTTAGGAAGAAAGATTTTTGCAAAAGCTGGTCTGTAAAGATAGTGGAGCAGACTAATAGCAGGGACAAGAGTTTTACTTTCTGCAAATGACTCTGGAAAGGAATCTGTTACCCAAGTGGAAACCTGACATTATTCTTGAACTCCCTCATCCACGCCTCCCCTTATCCAGTCAATTAGCACATTTGCTCCTCCCGTTTCCTTTTCTTTCCAATCTGCCCACTTTTCTAGGTTCGCTGCTATGATCATAGTCCAGATCAGCTGTTGCCAACCTTTTGGAACTCATGGACCACCAGTGGTCCGCGGACCACCGGTTGGCGACTGCTGGTCCAGATAATAGAGTAGCTGCCTAACTGCTGTTAGGACCCCTGGTCTTGTCCCCTCTAATCCATTTGTACACTACACCCAAAGTAATTTCTGAAATGCCAATCTTATAATACCCTTTTCTTGCTTAATACTTTTCATTGTCCACTGGAGAAGGTCAAAGTCAGAAGCTTGGCTTACAGGCCCTTGATGACTAGCCCGTGCCCTTTGCAGACTGAACATCTCTTGACCTCTACTCCTTCAGCCAGACTGAAATACTCAGAATTACAGAAATGTACACACTCCACCTTGCCTCCCGCTGTTCCATATGCCCTCTGCCTGGAATTCCCACTCTCTTCCGCTCACCTGGCTTTCTCCTGCTCTCAGCTGCCTTTTAGATCTTAGTTTAGAGGTCACCTCCTCTAAAGAAGGCAGACTTCTTCGACCTTCCTCGCACGCCCCAGCATCCTTTGATTGCCTCACCCAAATGACTTAGTACAATGTACTGTAATTACCTATTTTTTTGTTTGACTCTCTTGCTAGTCTGTTTGCACCTTGACAGTAGGAGCTGTGTGCCTAGCATGGGACCTAGCACATAGTAGACACACATTCAGCATCTGCAGGGTAAGTGCATGAATTGTACTTACTGCAGGCCTCCCATAATTGACACTTGAAACAGACGTCAGTGGAGGCCGAAGCGGATGTAGCTATTATGTAAAAAAAAGAAAGAAAACAAACAGTTCTGACTATTTTCATTTCATTCAATCTGTTCTTCAGAGTACATTGAGGTACAAGTGCAGTTTCTGGAGAAGGTAGTTTAGTTTGTCATGGTCTTTGGGCCACTCTTAACTGGGAATGAAAAAAAATAATTCTCAGAAAGGAGGGGAATATTCTGTCTTTTAGAAAGAGCACTGAATCAGGGAAGCAGAAGGCCCATGTTTTACAGCTGACCCATTCCCTTAATAGAGCAAGTCACCTCTTCAGAGCCTGTTTCCTCATCTGCAAAATGGGATGATAGTACCTGTCTCGAAGGTGGCTGTAGGGTCAAGAAATGGACAATGTAAGTTGCCGACGAGTGTCAAATATTAAAGGGTTCTTTAAGATCGCTTATGCCAACCATGATATATGAATAAACTGAGGCCAAGAGAGGGAAAGCCCCTCAACCAGAGGTTCAGCTACGACATGGAAACAGATCTCCAGACTCTGGGTCCAGATCTCCCTCCACTCTGTAGTGAGAACATTCTGTGGGCACCTGGTCATCTCTGGGCGTCCACCAGATACCGAACCATGCAGCGCTGGCTGTCCAGAGTTTGGAGAGCTTGGTGCCGGGTACCAGGGGAGGACTCAGTAAATGCTGAGCAAGACGCAAGGCAGGGAAACTACTCACGTTATTGCTGGAAAGCGCGGGGGGTGGAGGGCTGTCGGCAGGAATGGGGATCAGTTCTCCCAGCTTTAAGAAAAAACAGTACATTGAAAATGAGCCAACTGCAAACTGTTCACCTATTTTTAAAATGGAAAAATAACATTCACTGGAGTAGATTATTACTTTTCAGGGGTATTTGGAGGCAATTTATTCAAGAAAGTTGAAGAATTACCTGTAATTTTTTCCAACCGTCTCTGACACGAATGAAAAACTCGGTGCTGTCCCTCAGGTAGATGAATGTCCCTTCTGTCACCAAATGTGCATTCTGCAGCATGTCGTCCATGCTCCTCAGGGCTGTAACCTGTCAGGGCGTTTAAAATTCCAAATACTGCAGTTATCATGGGAGCCGTGGCACACTCGGAAAGCTGGCCTCCTGGTCAAGTCCAATATAAGCCACCCCCCCTCTTCGTCAGTGAAAAGGCTTATGGTGCCATAGGGTGATACACAGCTTCCTCATAACCAAAGGGCAGTCTTTTTGATAAAACAAAAACATGAATTACTTTGGAACACAACTCTAAATTGTAATAGATATGTTAAAACAAGAAGATAATAGGCTGCGAGAATAAAGACATTTAAAAACTGTGGAGAGTTGCCTTTGTTGGGTGCCGGTATCAACAAAGTGGTCGGGCAGTTTGGCCACTTCCGTTTCTGTGAGCTGTTCAGTGGCGCTGACATGGTTAAATGTGCTGTCCCACACTGATGCTCACAGAGCTTCAAATGTGGTTGCATTTGGAACTTCAATTCTACTTAGGTCTTGAATCTTTCTCGCCTCGCCGGGTAGCAACATTAAAATTTTGTCTTCTGTATTTAGAATGTCATATATGTTTGGAATATATATGTAGAATGGCATTTACAAAAAATATATCTTTCTTTATTCTTTTATCGAACATGTATTTGTCTTTATATTAATTTTATAATGGCTGCATAATATTTCATACAGTTCTATAATTGTCACATACATGCTCAACTTGTAAATAATACTGCAATGGAAATATTCATGCCTATGTGTTTTTCATATACTTTATTCTTATGAGTGATTTTACTGGGTCTGCTGTAAGAATTTTTTAAAAAAAATCTCATAAATTACATTTCCAAATAACTTTTTAAGATGGTTGAACAAATTTAAATTGCCTTTATTGGCATACCAGATACTAATTTTAAAATATTTTGATCATGATTATAGATTTTCACTTAAAATACTAGTTAATGTAGCATGTGAAAAACAATACTCTGTGTTTTTGGTAGTTTCAGAGACTATTTGTCTAAATGTTTGTTTAGCAATTGTGTTTCCTCTTGTGTGAATTGTTTTTTTTTTTTTCCTTTGGTTAGTTACTTTTTGTGCCTAGATGCTTTTCTTGTCAATTTCCATGAGCATCCTTGTTTGCTATACATATTTTCTTAGTCTATAGTTTTCTTCTGCTTTGTAGTTATGTTACTTTTTATTGTACCAAGGCTTTAAATATTTACGTAATTGAATCTGCGGATTATTTCTTGTTTGCAGTTATCATTTCTCTAAAGCTAGATATAATTTTCTTAATCCTATGGTCTACCTGTTTTCTTTTATTAGAATTTTATATTTGCCTTTTTTAATCATGTAGAATTTATTTCAATAAAAGGGTGAGATTATTTTACATTAGGCACTTTTATTCTTATATCAATTATTAAATAGCATAAGATGAATCTCAAATGCCTTGTTGGCAGTATTATAATTTTGAAGATTATTCAATAATATGCATTGTTGAGTCAGGCAGGTTTCTAGGCACAAGGAAATGAAAAATAAAAATGGCAGTATTTTTTTCTTTATAACTTTATTTATTTTTAAAGCCTTTATTGTTTTATTTTTTTATTGTCTAAAGTTTTACATACGTCTCCTTTTTCCCTGATTGACTCCCCCCTCCAGCCATTCCCACCCCGGGCAAGCCCCCATCGCCCCAGTGTCTGTGTCCATTTGGGCTTTTTAATGATAGCACTGGATGAAGCCCTGCCCAGGACTTTTCCATTTTATAAGTGAATACATCCCCCTGGTTACTGTTGTTTGTGTAAGTCAGTCTGGGTTGCGTTTTCTGTCACTCACATCCAAAAACTACTGAACAGAGGAAGCGGGCTCAGAAAGAGGAAGAGAAGGTGCCAGGCTGCGGAAGGAGGGCAAGTAGGTGAAGTGACAGGAGCCTTGGGGCCAGGAGACAGGGCCTCAGGTCCCCGATTTCAGCTGTGTGATCTTGGGGAAACAGCAAGCTCTCCAAACCCTAGCTTCCTTATCTGTGAAAGGTAAGCAGGCATTTCTTCTTCACTGGGCTGTAATGAGAACTGAGAAAAATACAAACTAGGCACGTGCTTTGCAAATTGTACAGCATTCAATTTGCCAGAGGCTCTTGCTTTTGAAGAGTCACAGTGCGCTTAATCAGATCGAGGCTATTGCCCTCTTCCCTAGAAAAATGCACGTGCACACACACACACACAATTCCACATAAAATGTTAGTGGGATGACAGCTCCCTGAGGCGATCTTTGAATTTTCAAGGAGTTTATGGTTCCCCAACAAAACGGGCAAGCATAAAGAAACATTATTACAGCTATTCTTTTCCTCTCCTTCTACCTTTCCAAGCCCCTATTCCTCCCTCAACTCTGCAAGGCTCTTGCAGAGTTAAGGATGTTTTTACAAATCCCAGTAAAATGACTGTATCAGATTTTTCAGGTCATTGCCAGTAAGTTTGCAGTTCCGACACAGGACTTGAAGATCCGTACACAGGTGGTGAATGCCCAGTGGAGAGCAGGTAGAGGACTCGGATTTAGCCATGCCTCTTCCTAGTATTTGTGACCTTGAGCAAGTTTCTTAACCTCTCTGAGCTTCAGTGTCTTCATGAACGAAATGAGTTTTATAGTAGTTTCCATTTCATCTCCCTCCCAAGGATGCTGTGAAAATTAAGTGGGATAATGAATCTGGGAGTGTTTTGTAAACTGTGAATTGCTGTACATTATGTGAGGGACAATCTTTGTTCTATTGAGCAAGGAGTCCTGGGGCCCCTAGTGTAGGGCTACTGTGGACAACAGATCCTCTGCATCCTGTACTCTCCCTGTAATGTCCCCCAGCCCCACCTCCTGTAATTCCTGCTCATCACTCAAGACACCAATGGTTTATCAATTCAGCACCTTCTTTCTTTGCAGGACCAGTACCTTCACCTTCTCTTGGGATCTTCCCCTTCACCTCTACAACCATTTGGTTCCAGAAGGAGCTGCCATATTCTCATGTGATCCTACCTCCTGCCCATAGGTTGGGCACCTAGCCCAAGTCAGGCCAATCAAAAGCCTTTCCCAAGACTTGCTCCATCCCAGGACTTTGCAAACAAAAATTGAGAAGAGAGGCCAAGATCTCTAGCTGACAGTAGAAGCTGTAAGCTGTCAGTAACCATATTTCCTTCCCACCATGCAGAGGATGTGGTCTGTGGTGAAGAAACATGAAGTGTGCATACAGAGAGAAGCTGAGACAAGAGACAGCCAGAGGACCCTCGCAAGGGTTGGGCCCCTGGTTCTGGTTGTACCTGAGGTCCTGCCGCACATCTGTGTCTCCCACACATTGACTGTTCACCTTTCCTTGACATGCTGTACGTGTCACTTCTGCTGGATCTCGTCTGAGTTACATTTCTGTCACTTGTAGCCCAAAGATCCAAGACTAAGTCAAAGCCCCAGCCCCAAAGTCACCCACTACGTAAAGTTCTCCCTGGTGCCCAGACATTGCAGATATCTTCCCAGGTGTGCTACCACCACACCTGGCTCATGCCAGCCCAAATCACAAAAAGTGATGCAGCCATGCTATTATTGCTGCTAGTATTATTTTCCCACCATGGGCACAGTGGAAAGAACACAGGCTTCAGAGCTACACTGACCTGGGTCCTAAACCTGTTGGTGCCACTTATTAGCTGTGTGACCTTGGCAAGGTTCCTAAACGTCTCTGGATCTCACTTTTTTCATCAGCAAAATGGGGATGCTGATACTTTCCTTGAAGGGCTTTGTGAGATTTTAATAAAATAATGTAGTAGAGTGACTAGCAGAGTTCCTGGCACTTGGTAAATGGAGATTTTCTTCTGTTTCACCCATTTTCCATTTGAGAAAGTGAGGCACTAACAGGTGAAAGAATTTTTACATAGAGAGTTAGAATCAATGCTGGTCCTCAAGTTCCGTAAGGCCCAGGGATAGGCAAAGCAGTCAAGCAGTTTCCACCCACACATGAAAAGATACCTAACATCAGGCGTTTTTAGGGGAATGCAAATCAGAACCACAATGAGTATCACTTCACACACACTAGGGTGACTAGAAAAAAAGGTAATAACAAGCGTTGATGAAGAGGAGGAGATATTGAAACTTTTAAAAAATCCTCATCCTGAAGATACGTTTATTCATTTGAGAGAGAGAGAGAGAGAGAGAGAGAGAGAGAGAGAGAGGTGAGAGAGAAACATCCATCAGTTGCCTCACATACATGCACTGGGATCAAATCCTAGGTATGTTCCTTGACCAGGAATCAAACCTGCAACCTTTTGGTGTATGAGACAATGCTCCAACTACCTGAGCCACCCAGCCAGGGCTGAAATCAAAACTTCTGTACACTGCTGGAGGGAATGCAAAATGGTGCAGTCACTTTGGGAAATAGTCTGATAAGGTTCCTTAAGGAGTTAAACATGTATGACCCAACAATTCCACTCCTAGGTATATATCCAAGAGAACTGAAAACATACATCCACACAAAAACTTGTACACGTATGTTCATGCAGTACTATTCATAACAGTCAAAGAGTAGAAACAGCTCAAATGTCCATCAACTTATGAATGGATAAACAAAATGTATCACTGGAATGTTAAGCAGCCATAAAAAGGAATGAAATTCTGATACACACTGCAACGTGGACCCTTGAAAGCACTGTGTTAAGTGAAAGAAGCCAAACACAAAAGGCCACATAATATGTGATTTCATTTATATGAAATGTCCAGAATAGGCAAATCTATAGATACAGAAAGTACATCATTGGTTGCCAGGTTTGGGGGATGGGGGTAGAGGCGTGTTGCTAATTGGCACAGGGTTTCTTTTTGAGGTGATAAAACTGTACTGGAATTAGAGTGGCAATGGCTGCATAACCTTGTGAATATATGAATTGTATACTTTAAATGGGTGAATTTTATAAATTATCTCAATTTTTAAAAAAAAGAAAGGAACGAAGGAAGGAAAAGAAGAAAGGAAGGAAGGAAGGAAGGAAGGAAGGAAGGAAGGAAGGAAGGAAGGAAGGAAGGAAGTTCCATTTGGGAAGCAGCCCTTTGTCAGTGTAGTTGACATGCCACCAGATGGCATAAGTGTGGGCACCATCGAAGTACTAACCTGCTCCTAGGATAGCTGGAGGTCCTGGTGGCCCTGGGGGTCCCGGTGGCCCAGGAGAACCAGGTCTTCCAAAGCCAGGTGGCCCAGGTAGGCCAGGAACACCTGGGGGTCCCTGGGGCCCAACGATAGTCTCCCCTTTCTGACCCTGTGAAGGCAAGGGCACAGGAACAGAAGAGAGAAAGCAACATTAATCACTAGAAATCCCCCCTATTCTTTTTAAGAGGACATTTGTAAGTAATCAATAAATACTAGCTATTGTCAACATTATCCTCAATCTTGGGCACAACTCGAGTGGAGTATGCCCAGTCACTGTGTTGAATGACACTCCAGAGTACCCGAGAGAGCCCCAAACTAGAAGATCATCTACCCTAGCCTTTTCAGTTCACAGATAAAGAAGCTGAGATCTAGATTGAGGACAAGACTTTACCAAAGCAAACGGAAGTGGATCTGGAAGTAGAACCCTGGACTCCTGGCTTTGCTGAGTCTGCCCTCATGGCAGGCTCTGGGACCAGAGTTTGCTTATGGTCCCTGAGGGTCAGTGATCTCATCATACTCTTATTAGAGGCATAACTCGATTTCCTCTTTTGTGACCTGGAGAAATTTGTCAGCCCAAGAAGATCAAGCCCATCTAAGAGCTTCCTCTTTGATGAAATTTCAAAAGAATGAAATCGCCCCTCTGAAAAATGCCTCCCTCACCTTCCATTCTGTCTCCACTATCTGATGTGTTCACTATTAACATCTCTTCATATTCAGCAATTTCCCACCGTTAACATGAACAAGGCAGCCCAGTTAGAGACCTGGAAGTAACTTGAATGCTTATGGCCTTGGCCGGCTCCCTGTCTTTCGTGGGCCTCAGCCAAGTCCGCCTCAGTCAACAAGAGGCTGATGCCCAAGTCCCACCTCAGCTTGTGGCTAATGACTAACTCTTGACTCTCCAACTGCCTAGTCACATTGGGGGGTTTCAGGGAAAGCGGTGACTTGACAAGGAAGGTGGCGTGGAGGGGTCACTACTCACAGCCAGGCCTGGGCTTCCTGGCCAGCCTGGAGGTCCTGACACAGAGAAGTCGCCGATAGAGTCTCCTTTTTCTCCTTTAAACCCCCTGTCTCCATTCTCCCCCTGGAAGCAGAGCACATTCAAAGAACATTTAGTACGAGTAGGAAGAACCAGTCTTTGACATACACCTGAGAACTTGGAAACACAGGCCCAAATTTAAGAGACAAATACTCACCTTCAAGCTGTTTATAAAATGTCTTAGGTAAGCTGGGTCCATTGGAGGGCCTGCAAAAGAAACGCACAATCTCAGAAATTTACAAAGAAAAGGCGCCACGTTGGCACCCATGATTATTTCCCAGTGGAAGTGACTCTGCATTGATTTAGCTAACAGAGTGGGCACTGGGCTTGGAGACCGAAACAGTCCTGGCCTGGATTCCCACCCCAGGCACTGTGGGATCTTGGCACACCCCTTTGGCATATGAAGCATGAATAATAGGAACTTCTAGTCTCTCCTGACAATGTTCCATCTTGGACATGTCACCCATGACTGGGTCTCTCTTCAACTCTGTGCAGCTTGCGGTCAGGGTGGTTATGGAATTAGTCTTACTTTTTGGCTCAGTTGGGTTTCTCAGGGACAATAGTCAAAGGCAAGATCTAGCCCAAGAGTTGAAATACCTGGTGGTCCCTGGGCCCCCTGGTCGCCTTTTTCTCCTTTGGAGCCTGGAAGACCCCAGGTTCCTTTTTCTCCTTTAACACCTGCCACCAAATACACA
>NW_005362270.1:1292291-1309922 GCF_000412655.1 Myotis brandtii | reverse complement strand
GGAAGCAGCCCTTTGTCAGTGTAGTTGACATGCCACCAGATAGGGTGACCCTGAGCACAACAGCAGCATAAGTGTGGGCACCATTGCAGTACTAACCTGCTCCTAGGATAGCTGGAGGTCCTGGTGGCCCTGGGGGTCCCGGTGGCCCAGGAGAACCAGGTCTTCCAAAGCCAGGTGGCCCAGGTAGGCCAGGAACACCTGGGGGTCCCTGGGGCCCAACGATAGTCTCCCCTTTCTGACCCTGTGAAGGCAAGGGCACAGGAACAGAAGAGAGAAAGCAACATTAATCACTAGAAATCCCCCCTATTCTTTTTAAGAGGACATTTGTAAGTAATCAATAAATACTAGCTATTGTCAACATTATCCTCAATCTTGGGCACAACTCGAGTGGAGTATGCCCAGTCACTGTGTTGAATGACACTCCAGAGTACCCGAGAGAGCCCCAAACTAGAAGATCATCTACCCTAGCCTTTTCAGTTCACAGATAAAGAAGCTGAGATCTAGATTGAGGACAAGACTTTACCAAAGCAAACGGAAGTGGATCTGGAAGTAGAACCCTGGACTCCTGGCTTTGCTGAGTCTGCCCTCATGGCAGGCTCTGGGACCAGAGTTTGCTTATGATCCCTGAGGGTCAGTGATCTCATCATACTCTTATTAGAGGCATAACTCGATTTCCTCTTTTGTGACCTGGAGAAATTTGTCAGCCCAAGAAGATCAAGCCCATCTAAGAGCTTCCTCTTTGATGAAATTTCAAAAGAATGAAATCGCCCCTCTGAAAAATGCCTCCCTCACCTTCCATTCTGTCTCCACTATCTGATGTGTTCACTATTAACATCTCTTCATATTCAGCAATTTCCCACCGTTAACATGAACAAGGCAGCCCAGTTAGAGACCTGGAAGTAACTTGAATGCTTATGGCCTTGGCCGGCTCCCTGTCTTTCGTGGGCCTCAGCCAAGTCCGCCTCAGTCAACAAGAGGCTGATGCCCAAGTCCCACCTCAGCTTGTGGCTAATGACTAACTCTTGACTCTCCAACTGCCTAGTCACATTGGGGGGTTTCAGGGAAAGCGGTGACTTGACAAGGAAGGTGGCGTGGAGGGGTCACTACTCACAGCCAGGCCTGGGCTTCCTGGCCGGCCTGGAGGTCCTGACACAGAGAAGTCGCCGATAGAGTCTCCTTTTTCTCCTTTAAACCCCCTGTCTCCATTCTCCCCCTGGAAGCAGAGCACATTCAAAGAACATTTAGTACGAGTAGGAAGAACCAGTCTTTGACATACACCTGAGAACTTGGAAACACAGGCCCAAATTTAAGAGACAAATACTCACCTTCAAGCTGTTTATAAAATGTCTTAGGTAAGCTGGGTCCATTGGAGGGCCTGCAAAAGAAACGCACAATCTCAGAAATTTACAAAGAAAAGGCGCCACGTTGGCACCCATGATTATTTCCCAGTGGAAGTGACTCTGCATTGATTTAGCTAACAGAGTGGGCACTGGGCTTGGAGGCCGAAACAGTCCTGGCCTGGATTCCCACCCCAGGCACTGTGGGATCTTGGCACACCCCTTTACGCCTCGTTTGGCATATGAAGCATGAATAATAGGAACTTCTAGTCTCTCCTGACAATGTTCCATCTTGGACATGTCACCCATGACTGGGTCTCTCTTCAACTCTGTGCAGCTTGCGGTCAGGGTGGTTATGGAATTAGTCTTACTTTTTGGCTCAGTTGGGTTTCTCAGGGACAATAGTCAAAGGCAAGATCTAGCCCAAGAGTTGAAATACCTGGTGGTCCCTGGGCCCCCTGGTCGCCTTTTTCTCCTTTGGAGCCTGGAAGACCCCAGGTTCCTTTTTCTCCTTTAACACCTGCCACCAAATACACATACATTAAAAAAAAAAAAGTGGAAAATTATCTTCATTTTATATAAAACATTTTTGAGACAAGTTTTTCAAATTGAGCCCCTTTCGCAAAGTCCACTCAATGAACAAAGGCCTATTAAGAGTGTAAAATCCTTCTCTGACTGATGGTGAAGACAGAGGTAGACACAGCTGACCTTGAAAGGCTTGGTCTCGGGGAGACAGACACAGTGAAGCGTAATGGGAGGCAGGATGGGTAATGGAATGTGCCATCATGAAAACACCAGCAGTGCATCATGGGAGCCCAGCAGAAGCTGGTTAACTCTCTCCCACAGCTTCACACACATGCCCGAGGCTCCACACCAAGTCAGGCCTACAGCCTCTCCTCGCCTATGCCTGTGCAGCACGGTGGTGTCAGGGGATGACAGAGTTGAGAGATGCCAACTGTGTGACCCCCTACTCCCCACAGGGCTTGTGAGAAGCACCCTTTCTGCAGAATTGGCATCACAGGCAACCCATTCCCCCAACTCTTTAGAAGGGAGAGAGGCATGAGCTCCTTCTGGGATTTCAGCATTTAGGAAAAGAAGTGACCCCTCCCCCCACCTAGATGAGTGGTGGACACTACATTGTTGAATTCCTGGTTCCCAAGAGGTCTGAGAGATCAACTGACCGCCGCCCTTGAACCTAGAGACGGGCACACAGCGTAGATGAAGTTTGGGGCTCAGTTTCCCAGCACGAGGGTGGGGAACGGGAAGAATGTTATCAGGGGCATGATGCTGCCAGCTGGGGGTCAGTGGGAGAGGCAATCACACTCGGCCAGGCCTCACTGATTGGGGAGGGGGGCTGAGGCCAGGACCTGGGAGCCTCCACCGGACCACAGTGAGACCACAGACAGTGGCGCTGCCCCGAGAAGAGGACAGCCAGCTCACCACTGCCCATGTGGCTGCTCATCGAGGGCGCAGGGTAGACCCACAAGTAAGAGGGAGGACAACCGGCTCACTAGGGCCTGCATCCAGACAAGTCTGCTCCCTCCCCTTCCTCCCAGAGAAACTCTGTGAGGAAGGGGAAGCACTGGGGATCTGAGAAAGTAAATCCACATCCACCCGTCCTCCCCAAGGCCCACCTTGCAGCAGGAGGAAGGGAAAGCCTTGAACTGGATCTGAGCATGGAGTCTGAAAACAGCCTGGACTTTGTAACCAAAGTGACAGAAAGCCACGGGGCCAGATATCACCAGGAAGACCACCACCTGGTGGGCTAAGGGTGACAGAGCCCAGCCAGAGGTCAGTATTGGAAAGAAAAAAAAGGCTTCCTCTGTTTAAACTGCAAGTGTTCAGACTTCTCAATCAAAAGGGGGACAAAGGGGTGTGTGGGGACAGAGGACCAGACTGAGCGCTCACCTGCGTGCTCAGTTTCCGGAACTTTCCCTCTCTCTGTGTGGTAGATGAGCTCCCACAGGCCTTGAACTTGCTAACCAAATGCTCAGAGCCAGGGCTTCTCATACTTTACTGTGCTGCACCCCAGCAGGACGCTTGTTAAAATGCAGCTTTGACTCAGCAGGTCTGCAGGGAGGCCGAGGGCCCTGCATTTCTAACAAGCTCCTAGGAGATGAAGATGCTGCTGGTCCAAGAACACTTTGCAGCAAAGGTTTTCTGGGCTCCCCTGGCCCTGCCCTGTACTAGCTCTTGATATACTGCATTGTGGTGATTTTTAAACTACGCTCACCTAACAGTGCCTACGGGCCTGGGTGGCAGGAATGGTGGAGGATTCACTTGTCTCAGCCCAGTGCGTGGGACAGCACCAAGCAAGGAGGATTCAGTGGATGCTTTATGAATAAACTAACAAATGGACAAATGGAGTGCTTCCTGCTAACTTGGAGGCTCAGCCAAGATGTGTAGGATAAACAGATGGGTGACAGAACCAAACAGAAATGCCCTGTCCCACAGCCTTTGCTCAGCTGTGAGCCCCTCCTAACACATGCAGCCAGTTCTTCCTGATCACCGAGTCTATGCCCATGGATGAATAAAAACGACCCCAGCAGAGGCACGAGGGTCTGGAAATATCCCAGGGAAATGTAAGGTGAAGGAGGGAGTGTGTACCGTGAAAGGTGATGAGTTCTGAATTCCCAGGATGAGCCGTACCAACCTGGAGAGAGAAAGGCAAAGTCATACATGTGAACCCTGTCCTGGTGTTTGCATGCACAGGTAGCCACTGTCCCCTGCTCCGGGGGAGTGTGTGGCAGGAGGAGCAACGTCATGGAGTCAGGCCTCCTGGCCAAACAACTCTGCAAAGGGGAAGCCCAAAGATTTAAGACAATAAATGGCAGCAGGGTTGGTTTGGCCAACCATGAGTATTGTTGGCCTCCTTTTTTTTTTTTTAATCAATGAATTGATTCACGTGAGAGGTCAAGCTAGTGATGTACCTAGCCATGAAGCTGGGATGCCATTAGTTTGGCTACTGCGTATGGTCAGGAATGAGCATAATGAACAGGAACTGAGGATGGTGGTAATCAACAACGGGGGTGGGGGGCGGTTATCATTAGGCTGGGAGGGCCTGGACATTGTCCATGTCTAAACTTTGTGCCTGGGGTCTGGAGTCCAAGCTGATCCCAGTTCACTCCCAGATTCCTGCATTTCTTTACCTCTTAGAACAGAGCCGCTTGCCACCATGCTTTTAATAGTCTGTCTTCACTTTTTTCGCAGTTGATATGTGGAATCAGAATGATCCCTCTGGTGCCAGGATTCCCCTAAGCTTTTGGGTGGAGGGTCACAAACTGCTCAGGGGTCACTGATAGAAGATGGGGGAAGGGAAGGGAGGGGACTCTTCATGGAAAAACATTTCTAGGTTAAGGATGAAAGCCCCAGCGCCAAGCTGATATCTTGTGGTTTTGCTGGTAAAGTCCCTCCACTCCAGGCATGAGCTGTAAATTGCGATGGTTGGGAAGGGGCTGTACTTCAAAGGGGTTTGCGCAATGCTGGATGTGAAAGGAAGCATTTCTCTTTCAAGTGTCCATTTTGAGAGCTGGTCAGGAATGTCGCTGGCCCAGCCCCCGTGGTGTCCAGCAGCATGAAATAAAAACACTCTACAAACATGCTCTGATCTCCTCTCTGGCTTCTTTTAAGTAACGTCTAGACCCCCACAGGCCATGTTTACTAAAAAGGGTCCTAGTCCAGGTCATGGTCATTGCAGTCACATTTTTATAATACTCTCAAGTGCTGTCCCATGATAAAAAGGGTCCTAGTCCAGGTCATGGTCATTGCAGTCGCATTTTTACAATACTCTCAAGCGTGTCAAGTGCTGTCCCATGGTTGGTCCATTAGAAACCTGGAATTGTTATCTGGGAGGCCCTCTGGGCACTAACTCAGTCTCCCCTTCTGTACCATAGGAGGTGGGATGCAGCCATCGCTCCGGAGGGTTCCTCTAACACTGATGTTTTATGTTTCTGTTCAGTCCATCAGCGTAAACATGACCTGGCGTGCTGTTGTCCTCGCATAGATCCGGGCCCCTTGGTCGCCTTACACAGGTGGGTCCTGTCCTCTGCCTTCCAGGCCAGAGTTCCCAGGTCCTGGGCTGCAGACTTGGGTGCCTCAAAGTTTAGACATGGACAATGTCTAGGCAAACACACCGCCAAGCTGCATCATTTTAGAGCCTTTGATCCAAGCCTTCTCACCACCTCAACAGGCATCAATTATGAACCCACTTTAAGGAATCTTTTAAAAATTTTAATTAATTTCTTTAAGGAATCTTTCTAAATTGTCATTTGCAAGCTCCTGAGAACAGAGGCCATCCCTGTGTAGTTCACCCCTGTGTCCCCAGGGCCTAGTGGGGTACTTAGCATTCGGTAAGTACTCAGTTAATATCTGTTGAATGAGCAAGAGAATGATTACGCACAGCTCCATGACTAATGTTTGTGCATAGAGACCCAGCTTCCTGGGTTTCCCCATAGAAACGGGATTCTCCCAATACTGCTGAGACCTCAGGGACAGTGCCACTGACTACCTGGGTGGCCAGTCACGTGCCTGATCCCCTGGGTCACAGTGCCTGCACCTGCTGCCTGGTGGTCAGGGGAAGTGAGTAACAGTTCCAGATCTGTCAGTCCTGTGACCTTGAACAAGTCAGTGAGCTCGTCTGAGTCAGTTTGCCTCCTCATTATAAAAGAGAGAGAGAAGCCTGCCTCTCAGGTGGTGTGCTGTGTGGTAATATCACAACTGGGAAAGGACAGCACACGGTCAGTTAGAGATTTTAGCCCAGAGTTCCCAATGCAAAGAGCACTGACTGAATTGCTTATTTTCTTGTCTATATTTTAAAGATGTCTATTTCCCCCTATCATACTGCTCCAAGCATGAATCTAATATGGTTACGATAACAAAAGACACTGCTTTTTTTTATTGCGCTAAAGAAACACTGTCGGCCTGTGTACCCTTAGAAGACCCTGTATGTTTCATTGCCACAGTCTGTTATCTAGAAGCTTCTGGTCACTGAAGGGTCTATATGTAAGTGATACAAGACATCAAAGAGGACACTGATGGGTAAAAAGGGCTCAAGACAAAGACCGATCGTCTTCTCTGAGTTGCTTTCTGTGCCAAAGCCTGCTCTTTATGACAGTGACCATATGCTACTTACTGGCATCTTGCAGTGTGGCCGGGCTGGTATGGGGAAGACAGCCTGTGGGAAGTGAGGACAAGAGAAGTGAGGCCATCGGGACATCTGACTTGGGCTTAGGTCAGTTTGGTGCCCACTACCCCCTGAAGGTCTCTACCCTTCCCCGCCCCCACTTACTCCTTTGATGTTAATCACTGCTCCCGGCGGTCCAGGGGGGCCTGGAGGACCAGGTACGCCAGGTGGGCCCTGAGGAAGAAAGGCCATTCCTGAGTTCAGGTTGTTGTGAGTGCAGAGGCAGCTGCAGGATACTTTCCCCAGGTTTGGGGGACACAATGAGGAAAGGAGGACCCTCTAAAGCCAACTAATTTCTCCCATAGATAAGCCAGTCCCGTCTACAGAGCACGTCTACATAGTTGACCTCATTGCATCTTCACAACAACCCATGGGGAAGATAGCAGAGCAACAAGTATTATCTCTGGTTGACAGATGGATGATGAGGTCCAGAGAGGGGAAGTGACCTGCTCGAGGCCACACAACAACTCATGGCAGAACTGAGATCGGAACCCAGATTCTGACTCCAAGAGCCATGCTCAGCTGATACGGAGCCCACCACCTCTCTATCAGCACATCCCTAGTGTGGAGCGACAAGTGAGGTGGGGTGGGGGGGGGGGAGGGTGGTCCTTCATGTGCTGTGGTACCTCAGAGAGTGCCTCATAAATGCAAAAATAAATGCAAAGCTCTTGCTGGGTAGCACAGTTATTTTCAAAGCCAGGTCATCCTGGCCTAAACCCCATGCAGTGTTTGCTCCTCTAAGCCTGGATCCCAAGCAGGATGTCCCAGCAGGAGGGGCGAGGCTCCGACCCAGGCATGAGGCATCTAGCCCACTCTGAAGCTGCACGGATCATCCTAAGGGCAGGCATCGGTGTCTGCTTTTCCTAGTAGCCCCAGCAGGCTTGATGGCTACGAGTTACTTCCCCAATGCTTCAGTAAAGTTGTTTGTCTGGGTTTCTAGACATACAAAGCAGAGACAGTGTGGTGCAAACAGAAGCAGCAACGGACTTAGAGCTGCATTGGCACCTTAGCTTGGTGACCTTCAGTGAGTCACTTAACTTCTACAGGTCCCTGCTTCCTCTTGTGCAAAACAAGGACCCCACCTAGTGTCTCTTAGGATAGTTATTACCAAGACTGAGATAATATCCTTAAGAGGACATGGTACAGTGTCTGGTACACAGTAGGTGCTCAATAAACTTTGGCTTCCTTATTCCAGACCCTTGTTCCCTGCTGATGCCCCCAGTGTCTGCCATCCTGTGAGCCCCACCTAAGTAGCTGATCTACCTTTGTTATTCTCTCACAAGCATTTACGGAGGCCTTAGTGATGTGCAAAGCCCCTGGGACCAGGTATCACCCAAATCAGAAGACCTGGGATTTGAAACCAGCTTTCCTGAGCATGCGCACATGGCGGTCTCCCACCTCCCTCTGGGGTCTGGATGAGGAAGCTTATGCTACATTTCACTAAGGGGCTTTGGTGGGAGGAACCCTGGGAGTGAGCTGGAGGACAGAGTTGGGCTGGAGGACGTTTGGAAGTGGCAGTGGAGGAAGAAGAAAACATTCCTGAACATTATATCCACAAGCCTTGCTCATTGGACCTGACACTCTCTCCTCTGGACACTGGCCTTGGGGGCTCTGTCCCCAGGGTGGTGTGGGGCTGGAGCCAGGGCTGTGGCACTCACCGGCATCATGACGCCTCGGTCTCCTTTGGCACCCTTGAAGCCATTCAGTCCTGGGCGACCCTGAAACCCACAGAAGATGCCTTAGTAAAACCACTGCCCACCGGCCAGCCTGGCCCACGTGTCCTCTCTCACGTCCAGTCCAAGTAACACCAACACCTACAGGTCGTCCGGGGAGGCCAAATTCTCCTTTGTGTCCTGGCGGTCCTTTGGGCCCCTAGAGGCAAAACAAATACCAACCAGATCAGAAAAGAACAGAAACTCAAGGGCCAGGGAGATGGGGGGCACCCCACCTGCCATTGTGGGCAGTGGTGACGGTGAACCACCGACGGGAGGAAGGAGGGCAAGGAGCAAGTATGAGGTATCCACCTGCCTGCTCCTTGTCTCCCAGCCTCTCTGTGCTCAGCTGGAAGCACATGCTCAACCCATCACCGCCCCACACCCTCCTGTAAGCTCTACCCCACCCCAGTCTCTGCACCCAACTCTCTCAGACAGTCAAGCTAATGAAGGAACCCAGGTAGCTAGACGCTGGCCAGCTCAGAACATAGACCTTTGCCCTAGGTCTTATGTCCCAGGGCTCTCCATGGCCCCCATTGGAATAATGCAGCCCTGCCTCACCCCTCATTGCAGCCTGTCCTGATAACCTGCTCCAGTACCTGGTTTCTGCCTTGTTCCTACCTGTCCCTAAGGACCTGAACCTTGGCCTGGCACCCCAATTCTCCTGCACCCCATTTATTCCAGGGCTGGCTTTCTATGTCCACATGCTTCCAGAGCCACCACCCTGTTCTAACCTCCTGCAGGAACCTTCATGCCTTCTGACATACTGGGTGCTCGCAATGCACCACCTCTTCCCAGAACAAGCTCTACCTCCAGGCCACGCCTTCCCACTCTTGTAGTCAGTTTGCCCTGTCTCCCAGGAGTTTGACTGGCGTAAGCCTGGGGCCCATCTTCCTGCTGCTATTAACATAGATAATCATGCCCTGGAAAATAGCAATTAAAGACTGAGTTGAAACAGGCCCTGTGTGTAAAGCACCCAGCCCAGGTTACTCTTAGGGAAAGAAAAGCAAGGACAGAGGAGTTAACAAGACATGGGACACCAGGTGGTATGTTCTAGTGCAGAGCTCCTCAAACGTCACTGTGGATCACCTGAGATCTTATGGAAATGCAGATCCTGTAGGTCTGGGGTGGGGTCTGAAGCTCTGAATTTCTACCGAGCTCCCAGCTACTGATCCATGGGCCATGAGTAACAGGGCTCTAGTGAGTTTGTAAGGGAACTCTAAGCTACACTAGTCACAAGGGCCACAGCTGGCCCACGTGGCACCTTTATGCAAGTTAGAAGAAGAAGGTGCCCCCTTACTGTCTGCACTTGGCAAGCTGTGCATAAGCTGGACTTGGTGGGAACAACTTCCTTGGTCACCTGCTGCAGACTGTGGCCAGCATTGCTAACTATAGGTGTTTCCCATAGTATTGGATGTTAGTTAAGTGGTTAATCAGTAACACATGACTCTCCCAGTCTGCCTTAGCCTTTAGCTACCCCTCTCCAGAGCATCCATTCTGCCTGGTGTAAGGGACCAAGGCCTCAGAAGGTCCTGTGAAGAAATGCACTGTGGATGTTATGGGCTATTCATCAAGGACATATGTCTGTTAGCAATGTAGGTCCTTTCTCCCCAGGCCTCAGATCCAGCTTCAACCAAAAAAAAAAAAAACCAGCCTAAAAGGTCTCAGAAGAATGAAGGTGTTTGTTGGAGGTAGTGGGGTGTAGTGATCAAAACCTGGATTCAGAGTCCAGCAGGCTGGGTTCAGATCCCTGTGATGCCACTTACAAGCTGTGTGACAAAGGGCAAGTGACTTAACCTCTTTCACCTCCATTTCCTGGTCTATAAATTGGGGATTCTGATAATCACCTCTGAAGGCGGTGAGGATGAAATGAATGAGCTGTGTGAAGTATCAGTACAGCATCTGACACATAGTGGATGGTTCTACACCTGAATTTTCTTCGTTTTTTTTGGAGGAAAAAAGATAGGGAAGTTTAGGGTTCATCTTGGGGAACTGGTAGCTTAAAAACTGTTCAGCAGCCCAATGGATTATAGATTCCTGGAGAAGTAAGGCAAGAAAGGCGCTACCCTGTCATCTAGTACTAACTCAATACTCTCCCTTACAGATGGGAAAAGGGACGCCCAGAGAAGAGGACTTGCTCAAGGCCTCACAGCAAATGAGCAGCAGATCCATGTCCAGAACCCACAAAGCCCAAAGTGACTTTCTGGGTTCCTTTGGGGGGTTCCCTGGGCAGTGGCAATCTTTAGCTGGCAAGACCTGTGATGTAACCATGAGTGCTCACCACCATCCGGTTCTCCTCTCCCTCCTGGACACACAGCTAAGCCATATTTCTGAGGCCCCACCCACCCAGACAACTGGGTTCTGGCCAGCAGAATGTGCTAGAAATGATGTTCCTCATCTTCCATGATCTCTTTCCACCTCCTCAGCCTTGGCCTACCAGCTGGAATATGTCAGTGTGGCCCTGAATCCACAAGATGGCAGAGTCCCAGTAGACTGCAAGCATCCTGGGTCCCTGAGTCTCTTCTTGGAGGGAACATGCCCAACTAGGAGCAACCATAGTGGACTTCATGCTGCTGTTGTGTTAAGCAACTGAGATTTTTATTTAATTGCAATCAGCCTACCCCAACACACACACACACACACACACACACACACACACACACACACACACACGCACACACATTTTATCACGTCCTTTTTATTTTCACAACTGGGACAACTCAGTCTAATTAAACTAAAGTACGAGAATTGCCTCAAACCCCAGTCCAGACCCAGCTGAGAGACACTCTGGCTTACCATTGGTCCTGGGGCTCCGTGGACTCCAGGTTCACCCTGAAACAGGGAGACACAGACTAGTCACCCAGAGGAACATAATTTGTGGCAGAGACAGAGATGGGATATCAAAGAGGATGTGTGCCTTCAGGGTCTGGTGACATAATTACCTTTTCCCCCCTCAGCCTTTCCAGAGGAATGTCCCCTGTCAGGATGGCGCCCGGCTCTCCCTTCTCGCCCTGCAATTCAGAGAACATTTCAATGAAGTTGGACTCCTTCTCACTGCCTTATCCAGAGACTCCCCAAGGCCTCTCAGTCCCACAGCCATGACTTCTGTTGTTGCCTTCATCCCAGCCCTCCAACCCCACTGCTTGGCTCAGACACGACCCTCACTAGAGTGCTGTAATAGCCTCCTAAGCGACTGACCGTTCTCTGCTCTATTCCCTCCCCTCCATGCACCCTCCTAGGCTGGGATGCTGCCAGCCATCCAGGGCTCACAGACCGACATCCTCACTCTCCAGCAACCAGCCCAACAAGGTCCTCCCCTCCTCTTGCTGCACGGCATCCCCGGGAACCTCTGACTCCTAATGTATTTGGTGACTTGCTTTCCTAACAACTTGACTCAAGATCTGTTCCCACCAAGAATCCTTATTCCTATTAAAACTTCTGAAATTGGGCCCTAACCGGTTTGGCTCTGTGGATAGAGCATCAGCCTGCGGACTCAAGGGTCCCAGGTTCGATTCTGGTCAAGGGCATGTACCTTAGTTGCGGGCATATCCCCAGTGGGGGTTGTGCAGGAGGCAGCTGATGGATGTTTCTCTCTCATTGATGTTTCTAACTCTCTATCCCTCTCCCTTCCTCTCTGTAAAAAATCAATAAAATATATTAAAAAAAAAAACTTCGGAAATTGGGAAGGAGATGAAGGTATGAACACCAGAGGCCTCTCTCAACAAAGGGCCCTGTGTCTCCATGGGGAACTTTGCCTCCAAACTCAGGCTCCTGTGCAACTGGACCAGGCAAAGTTTCTCAGTTGTTAGGAAACAGGGGAGGTGGCAGGAACACAGGGTCCTGCCCTCAGCAGAGCCATCTACTAAATCAGAAGGCTTCCAAGAAGGTATGTGTCCCAAGCAAAGGCCAGGGAGAGAAACCTTCTTTATCACTCCGAGGCTTTGGCCCCAGATTCCATGCTGGCCCCTGGGGAGCTGGGCTGACCATGTTCAACTCTCCCTCCAATGGGCCAGAAGCAGCAAAAGCAAGCAGAGCAGCCTCTTCTCTCCGTCCCCCAAGCCCACACCTGACATTAGGGTCTTACCACTCCGCAGGTGAGGAAAGGCAGTCCTGAGCACGCCAGCAGCAAGAAGAAGCAAGTACAAAAGCATTAGAGGCAGAGCAGGAGAAAGCGAGTGTTCTGTTAGGACTGGAGCAGAGCTGCCTGGGTGTCCAAGGTGGCAGGGGTTAGGGGAGGGTCCCTCTAGATCCATCTCACCTTATCACATAGAAAACGAGTGTTTGAAGCAAGAGCTGCTCTTCCTTGACCAGGCCCCTTCCCAAGCCAGAGCTGCCCTGGACCTATCCCATCTCCATAGCCCCTGGCAGCAAAATATCCCAAGACATCACCCCAGGTGGCACCGAACTTAGACCCCATTCCCTGCACACTGAACTCTCCACCTCCTGGAATTATGGTCCAACAGACACTGGAGGCTCCTCCTTGGAGCTGGTGTGGAATGGTGGGGGGAAGGAAGAAAGAGAGAAGCCTAACACTTCCTAGCCATTCCTCCTCGTAGAGACACCCCACCTCAATTCCCCAAGGAAGGCTCAGGGGTTGCTCCCACTGGCTTTGCACGGACCTCCATTACAGCAATGACCATACTTTCTATTGGCTCTTTGCATGTCTATTCCTCATATCTTATTTCTATATCCCTAGTGCTCCTTACAGGAATTTGGCTGGAATGGATAGAAGATAGACAAGTTCATAAATGGATAGATGAATAAATGCATCCATCCCAGAGTCTTTGCAGTCTGTTTATGGATGTCACTTCCACCCTTATCTATAAACCCAACTGGGAAGCTAATTCTCAGAGGCACATGTGCAGGGTACAAAGGCCAGTGCAGTACTCTGGAAATTCCCAGGACATGTTCTGCATATCAATATTTATTCCAAAGATTCTGGACCAAGACTGCCATTCATTATACATGCTTTCATCCAACAAGTCTTTTGAGTGCCATTTGTGTACCAGGCCCTGTGCTAAGAACTGGAGCTACAGAAAAAGAACTGGCTGACGTCTGCCCTTAGGGAACGCACACTCTCATGGGGGTGCCCACCAGGCAGTTAGACAAAGCACAGCACATGTGATGACACATTCAAGGGAGTGTTGGTTGAGTCTTTTTCCAAACTCGGATGAAAATCAATTTCTCCACCCACAACCCACCTTCACTCTGGAGAAACCTTGAGATCACGAAAGTTAACAGCTGGAAGAGTGATTGCTAACAGATATGGATTTTCTTTTGGGCGTGATGAAAATGTTCTGAAATTAGGTAGTGGTGATAGTTGCACAACCTTGTGAATATACTAAAACAATGAATTTTACAATGTAAAGGGGTGGATTTTATGGTATGTGAATTATATCTCAAATTTTAAAAAATGATGTTACCTTCAGCCAATTTGAAATGTTTAGTAAATTCTAGAGCATGACCCCACCCAGACACCTGGGCCCCTCTTACCTGTTCTCCTTTGAGTCCTGGAAATCCAGGCACACCGGTGTCACCTTTTGGTCCTCTAGGGCCCTAGAAGGAATCATTGAAGGGCATTTTGTTGTTTGTTAAGATTGAAGAGCTTTATCCAAACGGAAGTATTTTTTTTTTCAAAAAGTAGAACAATAGAGTGCCATTCTCCTGGTAGATATGAATCATGATATTTTATTGATTTTAAGTGGTCTAGAAATTGTGATCTGGTGGAAAGAAGACAGCACTGAGCGTTAGGAGGCCCGGCGGCCCTATGCCTCTTTGAACTTTGGGTTTCTTAAAGGGGCACTATGGAAACTGCCCGGTCCTGCTGCCTCTGCCTCCACATGGGTCCTCCAGGCCATCCTGCAGCCCACCTCTCCCCTCCATTCAGCTTCCATGACTCCCCTCCCTGCTCTGGCTCCCTATTACCTGTGGGATGGTATCTAGAAATCTTAGCTTGATACCCAAACCCATCCCAGCCAGCCTCAGAATCTGGTCTTTCACTCCCCACCATACCACCGGGAGTGAGCCTTTTCCCCTCACCCTCTCCACACTCCCTGCTGCCTTTGCATGTCTGCCCATGCCATTCCTCCTGCATGAATGCCCATCTGCCCCTTTGTAGAGCCAAATTCTGCACACCCAACGGTGACGTCTTCCCAACTCCAGCAGACACTTACTATCTGTGACAATGACTCATATAACCAGACATCTGCCCCCAAAGACCTTTCAGCACTATTGCTATTTGGCTTTTCACAAGTCCCTGTCTTGTCTTCTGTGTTAAAGGGTGAGATACCCTGTAGAACACTTTCTACACAGAAATGCACTTTCACCTTCCGTGGTGGAAGCCCCCGAGTGTGGGGCACATAGATTTAATTACTGGATGTCTAGTCTATGCTGCCCCTCTCCCAGTCCCCATTGCCACCATCCTCTCTGTAGGAACTTTATCTACTGTATCGACTTGAAATGCTTGGCTTGCATAGGAAGTCAACATGCGTAGGAAGCCAACCACTGGCTGGCCCTTGGGTAGAGAGAGATGAGTGACCCAACCCTCCATAAGGTGGTTACAGTGCAGTCGAGGCAAAAAGACAAGGACACAAATAACTGTTACTCAAGGCAGAAAAGGACCACAGCAAAGGTGAAAATAAAGCCCCATGGGGCTGACCAGAGTGGAGGGTCACTCAGGTGGGGGCCAACAAGGAAAGGTTACATGAACAAGATGGCACTAGAGCTTGGTCATGCAGATGGAGAAGAGCATTCCCGGTGGAAGGAACAGAATGAGTGCAGCCATGGGGCACAGAGGGAAGACAGTTACTGTGGTACTTACTGGAAACCCTGGAAGCCCAGGATTGCCGTCCGGGCCCTGTGACACAACAAAGACAAAGCAGGTGTTTTAGGGGCAGCATTTCCAGAGCCAGCAGGAGCGCTGCATCTCTGGGGCCCACCCCCTCTCAAAGACTTATGCATGTTCCCGCACAGTGGGGCTCACGATCCATTTTGCAGAAGAGGATGCTGAGGCCCAGGAGAGAATGGAACTGGGCAGTCACACAGCTGGTCAGTGGCAGAGCCAGGAACTGTGCACAGGTGCCCAGAGCCCCTGCCCCCCAGAGCCAGGAACTTTGCACAGGTGCCCAGAGCCCCTGCCCCCCAGAGCCAGAACTGTCTGCACTGTAGGTGGCTGCCTCCTCTTCCATGAAATTGCTCAGCATCTGAAAACTCTGAGGTGATGAATGCTTCACTGGACTTTGACGAACACTCTCAGAAGATAGGTTCCTAAACTGAGGAATGGGGCCAAAGGGTATTCTGGGCTGTGTGAGGGTGGAAGTGGGGGCATGTGGGTGAGACTCAGGTCTTTTCCCAGGTAGGAGTGAGAATTTTAAAGGACCAGTCATTTGAAAGGCCCTGGGATGCAGTGAGTTTGTGGTTCACTCCACATGGGGCCAGGACTCTTCTTCCTGCCAGCCCAGGTACCCACATACCTATTAAAGGCAGAATATATAGACACACACACACACACACACACACACACACACACACACACAGATATCCAGAGAGCAACATGTTTATCAATATACTGTATACACAGCGGGGTCGAAAAGCATGAAGGCACTGGTTAGGACTTGAATCTTCCCAGGGAGGGAATTGCCCTGAGCAGGAAAATCCTGACCCTCCATTAGGGATGAAGGGCCCCTGTGGGTCTGGACTTGCTGAAAAGGAGAGGGGGTGGGAAGGAAGGCGGATTCTAGGGGTGGGGGCAGGGCAATGCAGGCAGACAAGGCCCATCTTAGAATGGAGATGCCGAATCTTCAATTTTAGTCTGTGTTTTGCTTTAGTATCAACTCACCAACGCCTAAACCTCCAATAGTTTGGGGAAAACCAAGACCTCTGTGAACTGACTTTTGCTTGTTAGCTCGTTTGCTTTAGGGTTTGATTATTGGGGTGCTCTGGGTGATTTTAGTAGAAATCAAGGAAAGGAGGCCCCATTGGATATAGCACAGAAGAGATAACACAATGACCTGCTAGCAGCAGGAGATACCAGCTCTAGAGGAACCTCCCAGATGTTTGCAGAGGGCACTGAATGGTGGGGTTCAGGCCACCCTCACTGGGGACTGCAGGAGTGGGTGGCCCAACAGATATCTGGACTGCACAGCTGTGGAAGTATATGCCTCAATCTCCATGTCAGCTACACAGAGTGCCACAGTTTGCAAAGCAGTTTCATATCCACAGCCTCTTATAAGCTGCCCCCAAACTAGTGAGGTGTTCTCAGAGAAAGACTCCGAGTGGTGTGTAGCAGAGATGGGCTGGAACCCCAAGGCTTCTACGGCTAGAGCTCTCCCCTCTGTCCCCAGCTGTCATGAGCAGATGTGGAAGATGCAATGGGATTCATTGCACAGGCTGCAGGAGGAGGCTTCCTTCCTCTTAAGTCCTATTGTGCCGTGGACCGAGCCTGTGGACTTGCAGAAAAATAATGTCGCTTCTTTGTGTGTCCCTGGTGTCTCAAATGGGCCTAGAAAGACGGAAGCAAGTCATGTTCCCTCCTCTTGTGCCATTTTTCCCATTAGCACAGATAGGTTTCTCTAATCTCTTCCTGTTGCGTGAAATGAGATCACGTAAATAAAAGCAGGCCAAAAGCGCTTCCACAGACGTCAATCGGGTTATTACCGATGATTCTCTGATTTCCATCGCACACATTTATGATGCGCAGGATTGGAAGCTTCCTCTGCACTGGACAACACTCCCTGCATGATCCAACTAACGTGATAGCAACTTCTCAGAATGCAAAGTTCTCTTTCCGCTCTACTTGGATATAGTCTAGCTCTATGCAAACCAACCCGACCTAGTTTCAACAGGGACATCTGGGTGGGAACCTCACTCTAGGCCAGCCGGATCCGGCCCGTTTGAAATGAATAAAACTAAAAAAAAAAAGACCGTACCCTTTTATGTAATGATGTTTACTTTGAATTTATATTAGTTCACACAAACACTCCATCCATGCTTTTGTTCCGGCCCTCCGGTCCAGTTTAAGAACCCATTGTGGCCCTCGAGTCAAAAAGTTTGCCCACCCCTGCTCTAGGCAGCTGTGGATACATACCGGAGGCCCAGTGAGCTCGGGAATGTCGGAGAGATTCATGAATCCGTGGGTCATGTTGATCAAAGACTGAAAAGAGAAAAAACCAGACAATGAGACAGAGGGTGGCACATGTTCCACCATGTTCCTGGCAGCAAGGCTTTAATTAAACTCAGCCAGCATGGCAGAACGCGGGCAGGCTGATGACACCCTAAACCCACTGCCAGTGCACGCATGCCTCCCACTGCTTAAAAACAGCTCGGAGCTGCCTTATCACTTTCCTCTTTCAATCAATCTTAAGATTGCACAACACATGAATGCTTTCTCTCTTTCCAAATT
>NW_005362270.1:1288241-1292224 GCF_000412655.1 Myotis brandtii | reverse complement strand
CAGAAAGCTTGTAGTGTTGTTGGTGTGTATACTAGTATTTGTACGTGTGTGTGCATATGTGTGTGTCCATGTAGTTATTTTATTTTTTATTTTTTAAATTACAGTTGACATATACTATTATATAGTTTTAGGTGTACAACATAGTGATTAGACATTTATGTAACTTCCAAAGTGATCACCCCAATAAGTCTAGCACCCGCCTGGCACCATACATCGTTATTACAATGTTATTGACTGTGTTCCCCATGCTGCATTGCCACCTAGTTATTTTATATGATGGCATCAGGCTGTACGTATTTTCCTTCGCCATGCTTTTTTTTTTTTTTCACTCAACCTTATAGCACAGAAATCTTCCCATGTGGCATTGGGAGGTATAGGCATTTTTCGTTTTAACAGATTGCCTGCCAAAGAGCTGTCTAAAGGAGTCATATAATTTACATTTCCACAAAAGCATACAGAAAGCTTGTAGTGTTGTTGGTGTGTATACTAGTATTTGTACGTGTGTGTGCATATGTGTGTGTCCATGTAGTTATTTTATTTTTTATTTTTTAAATTACAGTTGACATATACTATTATATAATTTTAGGTGTACAACATAGTGATTAGACATTTATGTAACTTCCAAAGTGATCACCCCAATAAGTCTAGCACCCGCCTGGCACCATACATCGTTATTACAATGTTATTGACTGTGTTCCCCATGCTGCATTGCCACCTAGTTATTTTATATGATGGCATCAGGCTGTACGTATTTTCCTTCGCCATGCTTTTTTTTTTTTTTCACTCAACCTTATAGCACAGAAATCTTCCCATGTGGCATTGGGAGGTATAGGCATTTTTCGTTTTAACAGATTGCCTGCCAAAGAGCTGTCTAAAGGAGTCATATAATTTACATTTCCACAAAAGCATGTGGGATTGTCTATTTCATCACACCCTTACCCACACTTGATAATTTAAATCATATATATAAGACTTTTTTACTCTAGTCATCTTTTTTCTAATTATTTGGGATGTTCTGACTTTCTGTCGATTGCCATATAACGATTTCTCTCAGAAGGGCCACGGTTTTTAACAAATGTGATATCCTAATAGTGAATGGACCGTGATCTGGTCCCAGCCCACAGCCCAGTCTTCTCTACAAATTTCCATCACTCTCTACCCACTCCCATGCCTTGGACACACACACGTATTCCTATTCTGTGTTTTGCCTCATAGTGCCCCTGCCACCTGAATTCTGGAAGTCCTGTCCTCCATGCTTATGTAGTAAAATCATTCTTAGCTTTTAAATCCCTGCTCAAAAGACACTTCCTCCAGAAAGTCTTCCTTGATTTATCATATCCCAAACCATCTTTCCTCCCTTGTGTCCCCACTTATGTTCCTTTGCTTCTCTGTTACAGCCATTCTCATGACTGCAAATGCTGCCAACCAGCAGACAGGGTTCTGGAAGCACCAGGTGAGAGAATAGTGGTTCCAGGGTAGAGACAGACAGGAGGGGCATGCTGGCAGGGGGAAACTCCAATGCCAGATGCCGGCCAGGTGCCCCTTGGATAACCAGCAACCCTGAAGTTGTGGACAATCTTCTTTCCTTTAGCAAAGGCAGAAAATAGCCATGTTCTGACCTGGGTGATACTCACACTAGGCAAGACTTCGATGCGCCCTGGTGGTCCCCTAGGTCCAGGAGGTCCCACAATGCTGGTGCCATCCATCCCTCTTTCACCCTGGATACAATAATGAGAGCGGAGAAACAATTCACTGTGCATGGATAATGCTCCCAGAACCAGGCGGGACAGTCCTCACACCCCACCTCAGAGCTGTGACCTCACCTTGAGCCCCGGGTCTCCCTTTTCTCCTTTGAGACCCTGGCAAAACAAAGAAACAAAGATCCGTGTGTTGTTGTTTTTCTATTTACTTTGCTCACTCTCTATCTATCCTTGGATCTTGCCATCTCTCCATACACACTGACATGGATTTTGCCTCAGGCAAGGGGAGCAAAGGATGAGGGGCAAATTCCCCTCCCAGAGTCAGAAGGAATACCCCTCAGAGGGCGAGGAGACCAGAGTCCTCTCTTAGCACAGGGGGTGGGGGGTGGGGGTCTTCTTGACCCTGAGTCTCAGAGCCGGCATCTGGAGGATGGGGAAGGTCAGACTTCCCCTGGATTGAGTGCTCAGCTCTAGGTCCCATGTGATAAAGATAATGAGGTTCCAAAGGTTGGTCCTCATAACAGCAGGTATCATAGCAGAAGATAGACAACACTTCCGGCCTCCCTGGGACTAGATGCATCAGGGAGGGGCACCTTCAAGCACTAGCTTTGAAATGGGTCAAAGTGTGAGTATTGAATGGGGCAGCAAGAAGGAGGCAATGAAGCAGAGATGCTGGATGGTGAAGGACTGGAGAGAGAGAGAGAGAGATTCCCCACAGGATGTTTTGTGCAAAACTTCTGTACTGCTCCTCAAAGAAACACTCGGTAAAGAGCACCTAGGCTCCCATTGCACAGCTGGGAGCTGGAGGCACAGAGAGGGTGAGTTATTGAAAGTAGCAGAGCCAGTCCCCTCACTCCAGCATGACAGGCCTTGAAATGAAGTTTCCAAAAGCCAACCTTGCCCAGCCAGTGTGGCTCAATGGTTGAGCGTTGACCTGTGAACCAGGAGGTCACAGTTTGATTCCTGTTCAGGGCACATGCCTGGGTTGTGGGCTCGATTCCCCAGTAGGGGGCGTGCTGGAGGCAACCAATCAACAATTCTCTCTCATCATTGATGTTTCTATCTCTCTCTCCCTCTCCCTTCCTCTCTGAAATCAGTAAAAATATATTTAAAAAGTAATTCAACCTACATTTGAAGCATTTGGTCCTGAGAGTCTGGGTTCATGCCGTGGCCTGATGGTTCCAGAGCCTTCAGTATACTAAGGAAGGAAGAAGAATGAGAAATTCAGGCCCAATTCCTGAGCACCTGCTAGCGCCAGGTGTGGTTTTGGGAGCTGGAGCTTGGTGGGAATCAGCACAGCCCCTGCCCTCAAACCGGGGTCCAATCTACTGGTCTTCAATCTACTGCCCAGTAACCCTTAGGGCATATTGCTCTTCAACCAAAGATAGGGTGCAAGTACCTGAAATTCAGGTTCCATTGTACACTCAGGGCCTGGGGGACCTGGGGGCCCAGGAGGCCCTGGGGGTCCCATGATCCCAGGAGTGCCAACTTGTCCATTTTTCCCTGGGCGTCCTGGTGAGCCTCTGTTGCCGGGGTCACCCTGTAGGGAAGAGGACAGGCTGACTACCCAGCCCTGGGTTATACACAGAAGGAAGGACATAGACCCCGAGTCAGAAAATCATTCTTCAAGCTTAATTAGGCTGATGAATCTGATGGTTACTGCTTAATGGTACAGAAATGGCTGTCGGGCTAATTGACATTGCGCTCGATAGGCAGAGGCACTCATGTGAGCACACGTGTGTGGAAGGGTGAGGAAGGAGAAACACTGCAGGTTACTCACTCTCCTCCAGCGCCAGCTTCCTGTCCTCCCCTGTGGTCCCTCTGAGATGTTTCTCTCTGCCCCACGCACTGATGCTTTCAGTGCTCCAGCCCCACAGTCCGATCACAGTGAACCCAGAGAAAGGGAAGGAAGGAGGAAAAGCTTTTCTTTTTCTTTTTTTACCTTTTCACCAACGGAGCCATTAGGCCCTCTTGCTCCCTGGAAAACAAACAAACAAAACAGAGTCAACAGGTCAACTGATATCTCTCATTAGGTGTGTTCAGAAGGGAATTTAGAACTATGGACTCTTAAGTCACAGGATATTAAAATGGGTCTCTTCCTCTCTCGGTTTGGGCTGATGTCTCAAAGCTGAGTGCACTATGAGAGTTGTCAGTTGCAGGCAAGTCATGCTGAAGGCTTGTGCGACCCATTGTTCAATGATTAGCTCATCACCTACCTCAAGAGTAAGAAGGAGTTGAAGTTTAACCACGGGAGCTCATAGAGGAAGAATTCCTGTGGCGCTG
>NW_005362270.1:1279609-1288034 GCF_000412655.1 Myotis brandtii | reverse complement strand
AGGTGTTGCACTAAGCAGGCTGCATGTCCACCCCCAGGAGACACTGTCCTACATTAGGGGACTGCATTTGGGGTTCTCTCTGGGGAATCATGAGGAAACCTCAAAAGCACCCTCAAGGGAAGGAGCCAGCAATTCAGGGCCACACAGAAGGCCCTGACACCTGATTATGATGTACTGCCCTTCTCCCCAGTCCCATCTCCCTGGGCTAGATTCCCTTTCTACACCCATTCCATAGAAATGGCGGAGTGGATAGTTCCAAAAGAGCCATGCTCAAAAATCAGATGGAGAGTCACATTGAATCTGAAACAGTGAAGAATGCCAAAGCGAAAACAGGTGGAAAGCCAAAGCCAGAGGCTCCAGTCATAGAGGGAAACCAGGGGAGAAAAGTATTGGGCAAAGTGGTGGTGGAAGCCAGGAGGAGGGTGTGGCTCTGACAGGGACATGGTTGAAATTCTGGAGCAAGGCACAGCCAAGGAGCCCTGCCTATCTCCCCTCGCCTCCCACTCCCACTGCCAGTCCAAGAACAACAAGAGTTATTTCCTGGAACAAAAAGATAGGGCAGAGGCCCAGGGGCTAAGGAACCCTGAGAAGTCTAGGGGTACCCCAAACTCATAAGATCAGCTGTTGAGGTACCTGCCTGATGGCACATCCTACTCCTCCCATCCCCTTCCTGAAACCCGGATGTCCCAATCGTAGCTACTGCCTAACAACCTAACAATCTGTAAAAACACACACAGAAAACAGACCAAGAGGGAGTCCAATGTTGAAAACAAACCCACAAATAAAAACACCATACATCTGAGGGAAGGCAACAACGCCAACAATGGAATGTATGCCTGAGGGAACAGAGTAAAGAACACAATCCAATCAGTACTTGAAGGGTGTGATATATATTCTCAGGGAGAAAAGGGAGGATATTACAATCGTGAAACAAACTACTATGAAATAAGAACAGCGGTTATGGAAAAGAATCAAGTAGAGATCTTGGAAATAAAAATATATAACTGTTGGAAGAAAAAACAGAACAATAAGAGTTATTTCAATAAGGTCAGAATAATAGGAGAGATACTCCTGGAGAGAGAACTACATAAAGAATCAGGTTACAGAGGCTCTGCGTGTGGAGAGACAGTATTTGGGCCCATTCCACCAGCTCACAGATTCGGGAGCCACCACTTCGGAATATGAGCAGATCAGGTTGGGGATAGACGAGCTCTTCCTATTGGAATTTACACGAACAGGTAGAGTGAAAAGCGGGAGCCCCAAGGAAAAAGGTCAGCAAAGACCCCATACTCCCCAAACGGTGGTGGTAGAACTGTACTTCGTTCCTTCCTGAGAGAATTGTGCCTCGAGGCTCTGCACTATCTTGGAATTCCAACCAGCACGACTGCAAGTCTAGTGGTGACGAGGAAGTATGGAGAGACCAGTTATACAACAGAAACCTCGGGACAGAACCAGTTGCAGGAAGGACTGCTGCATATGGCAAAAGCATGGTTTAGAATCATTATCATATCAGCTCATCATGGTGACGGGATTTGCTAAGGTCGTTACTAGACTTCCTCACACAGGAACATCAAAAAAACGAATAAATTCATGGATTTTTTATTTTATTTTATCTGTTGTGGTTTCTGAGACAGCACAGCTTAGTGCCTGTGGGTGCCTGTTGGTTTTGCTCATGGTGTTTGTTATAACGATAACTTCAACACGCTACAATGACAAGGGACTGTGGTTTATTTAGTTTCATGGAGGCCTACAATCCTGATTTTGCACCAAACATGGCTGATGCTGAAATAAGGTATAAAATGTGAACTCAGGCCAATAGTAGAATGTTTAATTGAAATATGCTGTTACAAGCTCTAAACCCATGACTGGACCCTAGTCAAGAGCTGCGGGCTGCTCAGGGTCTAGAGAAGTAAGTACCCTGCTCTTTATTATACAAGACTCAGAGAATTGCTCAGGACCAAGTTGGGATTATGTGGCTAAAGGGAAGGTAATGATGATTTACTCACACTTCTCTTACATTGTGGAAAAGATAATGCAAACACTGACATTTCAGCAGCTCAGTGAGATTACTCAAGGCCACTTTCTCAGAGCTTCACGTTCCTCAGCAATTCTGGGCACTGAAGAAAATGTCAAAGGACAAACTCTTTTCTACCTGGGTGTCCTGGTATCTTTGGAGACTGAAGAAGACAATGAATGATTCAGATTATGAAAGAAATGCCCTAGCCAGCTTTGCTCAGTGGATAGAGCATCAGCCCGAAGGGTCCCAGGTTCAATCCAGTCAAGGGCATGTACCTCGGTTCCAGGCTCAATCCCCAGTCCTGATAGTGGCATGTGGGGGAGGCAACCAATCGATGTGTCTCTCTCACATCGATGTTTCTCTCTCTCTCTGTCTCTCCCCCTCCCTTCCACTCTCTAAAATATCAATGGGAAAAAAATGCCCTCAGGTGAAGATTAACAACAACAAAACACAGATTATAAAAGAAGGGAAAGAATGACTCTGTTAATTGTAGGTAGATGCTGAAGACCCGGACAGTGCAAAAAAAGCAGAAAGGGATTTTCTAGCGGCCCATCTCCAGCAAGTTCTTCAGCATACTTTCCAGAAGCATCTGTATCTGAGAAAGCAGGCTGCTCCTCATCTACTCCAGGAAGGAGTACAACCCCATATTTGAAAATAATGATTATATTAATAAACTGGACCTTATTGTTTGGGGGAAAACCCCACTTCAGACAACTTGCCCTGCAAATGACAACAGAGGCCAATTTCCTCATAGCATGAGGGAAGACCTTTCCCAGGTGTCCATGGGAGGCATTGCCTGGGCAAGAAATGAGTCCCTTGTCACTGGAGGTGTGCAAGCTGAAGAACAGATATTGTGGAGGCTCAAAGGTATCATTTGGCCCAGCTGGCTTGGCTCAGTGGTTGAGTGTTGACCTGTGAACCAGGAGATACCGATTCGATTCCCAGTCAGGGCACATGCCTGGGTTGCAGGCTCGATCCCCAGTGGGATGTGTGCAGGAAGCAGCCTATCAATGATTCTCTCTCATCATTGATGTTTCTATCTCTCTTTCCCTCTCCCTTCCTCTCCTAAATCAATAAAAAATTTTTTTTAATTATCTTAAACCCTCAATGACTAAAAATGACTAAGACATTGCTGAGAATAGACCACAAATTATTTGCAAATCTTATATATTTAAAACTGTATCATTGAATCTTTTGTTTTGTTATATCCCTGAAATTATTCTTTTCTTTAGCATGATTTTATTATTTTACATCCAGACCATGCTCCTTGGTTTACCTTTTGTTTTTTTGGTTGTTCTTTTTTTTTTTAAGGTAAATGTCACGTGTAAGTTTCCCCTTGAGCTCTCCAGATGCAAATTTGCAAGTCCTTCTAGAGTTTGCTTCTGCTTTTACTTCACCAGGAAGCAGCATATGCATACACAGTGTGACAAAATTAGGACTCATAGCAAACTTCAGGGGGAAACGTGATTTGTCTTCAACAATTACATCTGAGCAAGCCTGCTGCTCCGGCACGGCTGCTTCCCTGAGCAGCTGCTGAGCCGCTGCGATGTGTGTGTGCGGGATGTGTGTGTGCGGGATGTATGTGTGCGGATATGGGCGTGGGTATTTTTAAGTGCCAGACGAGTGTGTGGGGGTGGGTGGGGGAAGCTGGTAAGAACAGGGAAGATGAGTGTAGGTCTGTGATGTTTCCTGCAAAATTTAATTTCTTATGAAAGAGTTGGTACATGTAAAATGAGTTCTATAAAGCTTGTCAATTATTTCTTTCTGCTTTTTTCTGAGAAATGAGCTTTCCACGAAAATCCAGTTACTGGTTCAATTAAAATAAACACACTTGAAAACTGACAGAAACTGGAAATTCAGCTCAGTGAGGATGGCTGTATCTAGCAGCCAGGTAGGGTATACAGAAGCCCTTGCCCGCCTCCCAGCTGGGAGGGACCCTCTCCCAAACCCCAGAAAAACTCAAGGCTGTGTCACTAGGAGGCTGATCTTACCTTTACTGCCCTCCTTTGTGGGACATGGCTGATCTCATCCACCAGCCTGGGAACACTGGGGGAGCAGGAACCCCACCACAGCGCAACTGGGGGCTTACAGAGATGGAAGAGAGTGAAGGCATGCAAAGCTCTGGGAATGGAAGATGAAAATGGTGCCTGAGAGAAGTTGCATCCATTCATCAAAGGCTAACAAAGGCCTGCGCTAGGTTTTAAGGATTCACAGACACTGGGACTCTGTCAGGGTGAAGGTAGGAGCAGACAGATAAGCTAACAGCGATGGTGTCATTGGCTAAGCAGGGTCCCAGCAGAATAAATACTGTGCAAATGGGACGTGCAGAAAGGAGGGGTGCTTTCTGCTGGGAAGAAATCTGGGAGAGCTTCCCCGAGGACATATCTGAACGGGGCCTTAAAGAACGAGGGAGGGAAAGACACCTGAGACAGAGAAAACCATGTGCAAAGTCCAGGAGGCTGTGAGGGAAGAGCATTTCAGTAGGGCTGGCTGACCTGGAGGCCATCTGAGGGCTGGTGGGGGGTGGAGCTAGAAAGGCAGGTCGGGAAGGGCCTCGAGGGTCTGCACATAGTTACGTTTTTTTCCTGGGGGCAGTGGGGAGACAACGATATTTTCTCCCGGGAGAGGGCAGTGACTGAGGGGAACCCACTGCAGGAAGTGGTCCGGGCAGGTGGGTGGGAGCTTGGGGCACCAGTGAGGAGCCTGATGCTGCAGTTGCATAAGGAGAGATGAATGTCAGGCCAGGATGGACAGAGGGGTGAGCGAAGTGGACATCAGATTGGCCGGACCTGGCGCCAGACAGATCATGGCCGGAAAGGGAGAGGAAGGGAGTTAGAGTGGACTCTGTTTCTGAATCCATGTAACTGGCACCTGGTAGTGCCCTTCACTGAAGCTGGGGACATGCAGGAGTGGGCAGGGCAGATGCTGAGTTCAGGACTGGCATAAAGAACCCCAGATGGAGACAGCAGCAGAGAGGACCAGGAGGGGATTAGAGATGGTCTTTTACAGAAGATGCAAGGTCAGCTTTAGAGGTCAGAGAGGGGCAGTGTGGGCCTGGTGGCTTCCATGTGTTAGACCCTCCCACCTTCCCCTTACCTTCTCCCCTTTTGTCCCAGGACGGCCGGAGGCTCCGTCAAGTCCAGGCTGTCCCTTGGGGCCCTGGAGAACATCAGTGACAATCAGCCCACAACATCCTTGATCAGAATCAAATACAAAGGCTTCCTACACAAGGAGGCCAGGGTTGGGAGGACCCAGCAGGTAAGGCTTTTGCTCCAGGCCTGTGCCTGGTCTATGGCGGAATGCCTGTCCTGGCCAGCAGAGGCTGAGCACCTATGGACGAGGGTCCAGTTTCTGCTTCGGTGGAGGAATCAGGGGCAGGGTGGGTACTAGATGGTCTCTGAGGGGCTCCCATCCCAGGCCCAGCACTGACGTCCTATGATTCCAGGATCCCATGTGAGTCTGCGTTTCCTACACTGACTAAATAAAGCAGCAAAACACTGTGTAGGATGATGTTTTTCTTAGCTGCTGCTTCTTATGAGTCTTAGCAGTGACTTGCTGAGGATTTTTGTTTATAAACATTAGCTGGCTGCTCGCTCCCCGCTCCCCGTGGTGAGCTTAGACAGCACTGGGGTCTGGGGTCTGCGGTCTGCATGCCCCTCCCTGGCTGAAGGAAGACCTGTGGCCACAGGGAGGGGAGATGACTTCAGCAGCTCACCCGGGGCCCAGGTTCACCGGCAGCTCCGTTCTTTCCAGGAGATCCAGGGGGTCCCATGAAAACATCAGTTCCCGGTTTTCCTGGACTCCCAGGTAAGCCAGGTGGGCCCGGGGGGCCCGGGGGACCCTAAAAAATAGACAGTCTGTTAAGAAACATCAGAGGAGGGGATAAATATATACTGAGCATATATGTTCTATCAATTCTCTCCATTGCTTACAACCACCCTATGAGAAGAGACTGGTGTTCCCACTCAGCAGTGAGGAAACAGGCTCAGTGAGATGATACAACTTGCTGAAAGGTCACACACAGAGCTAATTAGGAGAAGAGCTGGGATTTGAAGCCAGGTCTTTCTGCGCCCATTTTATCATGTTTTCTCCTCAGGTGTATGCACACAATAAAAACCCAATTCACTGGAATCCTCAGAGATGCTCTGTTAACTCACTTTTCCGATTAATCAAGAGGTCAGTCAAACACTGCCTGTTGTGCTAACTCTTGTTGTTAAAAAGCCTCCTGCAATGTGCTGGTCTCTTTCGCCTCTGTCTGGGTCGGCCGATCCCACCAGCCTGGAAGACCCAGTAGCGAATCCTAAACCCTTCCCACCCGGTCATGGCGAGTGGGCAGAGGGCAGCCGAGTGGAGCCATCTGTGTGGGGGTTCAGCACAGGTGCTCCAAGGAAGAGACGGAGCTGAGGTTGAGGGCAGGGACAATGGTGTCAACTGTGGCTGTTGAAGGGAGGTGCTCCCTGGGGGGCAACTTAGGGACAGACTAGTGGGGGCCCAGCCTTGGGCAGGAGGCCAGAGAAGCAGGAAACCCCAGAGGGAGAGAGGAGTGGAGAGGAGGGAGGGGGTGGCCTCTGGGTTGGGAGGATGTCAAGAAGAGTCTGGAAGCTAAAGTGAGAAATGCTGCCCAGAGGAAAGGCCAGAAGGTCTCTGTAATGTACAGGGCGGGGTGGGGGCAGAGCCAATCTGTGGAGGTGAAGGCCATGGACACACCTGCTGGCAAAGGCTGCCAGGGAAAGGAGGCAAGTGGGGAGGTGGGGGTTCTGAATGTAAACTTAGGCTCATACTCACTTAACAAAACTATCGACGTGGAGAAATATATACAAAGATATACAATATAATGAACTCCCAGGAGCCCACCGCCATCCTCAACAATTACTGATGGTGGGCAATCTGTTCCTTCCGGTGTCCGCCCTTGCTTCCCTCCCTCCCTCCATTCTGAAGGCCATCAGGCACCAGGCCGTGTCACCCCTCATACTCACTCTTAACAGCTCCTCACTGCGCCCCAGGTCACCAGAGCCAGAGCCGATTTCCGAGCCCCAGCCCAGGCCAGAGCCCTCTGCCTCTGCTCCCACCTGCAGAGAAAAAAATTTCTCACAACTTGGGTTTCCACTGCCACTCCCCAAGGACAGCCACGTCACCGACAGTTCCCCCACATTCTGCAGCTCTGCTAACTTCTGCGTCCGCCTTTCCTTCCAGCCCTTTCTCCCACTTTGCAGCTACCCTCCTCCCTCACCACCTCCCAGCTGTGCACCAACACCCAGCTGTCCTCAAACATGCTACATGCTTTCACATCTTCGCCCCAACCTCCTTTCCTGCTTTTCAAATCCCTGCTCATCCTTCAACGCTCGCTCAGTGATCACTTCCTCCACCCCATTTTCAGACAGAATGTCTCTCTCTTCTGTGTTTCCACCAGCCTCTGTTGAGGTCTCGATTTCATGCCAGGACCACCTGACTTGAAGCTCAGTTGTGTGCGGTCCATCAGCCACTCTAGACTAGGACTCCTCTGGGGTCAGCCCAATCCTGAGACATCTCTGGATGCCCAGTGCCAGCCTGAGTTCTGGCACCAAGAAGGCCTTCAGCACATACCTGTTGAATGCCATCAGTTCCTCCAAAGAACAAAATAAAATCCCCTAAACACCCCTCTAGTATCTACCTAACCTCTAGCTGCTGCTATGTCACCTGCACCCAGCAGATAATAGGTTCTATTTGCCAAACGACCTTAGAAACAGAATGACCTCATGGGTACAGCAAATGTGAGATTTGCTGTTCAACTTCTGGATCGTATCTGAGAAGGGTGGTTATGGACAGTGCAGAAAACAAAAGTAGAAAGTCCAGACCCTAAAACTCATCTCTACTTAACTCCTGGGAGCTGTGACCTTGAGCAAACGCTTAACCCCCCTCTGAGCCTCATTTGCATAATAACTCTATATAACTAATTTGTTGAGCATATACTACATGCCAGGTAAAGTTTTCCATGTATTAACTTACTGCATCCTCACAACAATTCAAGATGTAGGTACTATGATGCCCATTTTATTCATGAGCAAAGTGTGTGTGTGTGCGTGTGTGTGTGTGTGTGTGTGAGAGAGAGAGAGAGAGAGAGAGAGAGAGAGAGAGAGAGGAAATGTGCTACAGTTTTGTTGCACAACCAGGCTTGGATGCCTCTCTCACTCACTGCCTTGGTAACTCTGAGATTTAAAATTATCCTAAAGACTTTCCAGAGTGGATGCTCTCTTGATTGTCCTTATTCTGCTTTTAAACCATTTGCTCGGGAATCAGGGCATCCATTTCCATGCATCGCAGATTCCTGCGCTCCAGGGTGATCTATCTTCATTAGTAACATGTCAGGATGAAGTATTGCGTGTTTGTGTCTCCTCTTCTCCTTTCTCTCTCACCCTCACAGGAACCCAA
>NW_005362270.1:1260208-1279551 GCF_000412655.1 Myotis brandtii | reverse complement strand
CCCCCACCCCACCCCCACACACATACTTCTCTTCTTAGAACTTTTTAAAATCCCACTGGAAAAATCATAAGGGGATGGTGGAAACAACCCTCATGGTTCTACCACTTTGAGGCAACAACTGCTAACATTTAGGGAGGGTATTTCCTTCCAGGGTTTTTACACGTGTCTATTTTTAAATAGTTCAGACCACACAATATGCTCAAGTTTATAATCAGCTTTTTTCCACTTAACATTGTGTGGTATTTTCCCCCATCATAAAGTACTCTGAATAAATATAATTTTAATAGCTGCATATGTTCTGTTATTTGAATATATTTTAATTCAACTAACCTGTTAGCTAGTTAAACCATGTCCGATTTTATTTCTACTATGGACAACACATTAAAATCCTTGTAACGTATCAAATGCTCCTTTACGATGGATTCTTAGAAGTTTCTGGGTCAACAATATGCAGTTTTATGGTTGGTAATATGTGCTGACAAACAATTTCCCAGAAGTAATAAACCCAGCAGCACTCCCACCAGCACAGCTGACCTCACCACGCCCTCACCACGTGCCAACTTCTCAAAGCAGAAAACACGGAGGGCCTAAGGACAACTGACCCAGTTTCTTCAACATCTCAATGGCTAAGAGAAGAAGCGGGGAGACAGCCACAGATAAAAAGAGACTTAAGAGACACGGCAACTGAGCGTCACATGTAGACCTTGTGTGGATCCAGATTCAAACAAACATCAGAAAGAAGATTCTTTTAAACTCCGGTATTAGATAACAGGAAAGAACCATTGTGAAATGGGTAATGACATCGTGGGTAAGCAAAACAGAAAAGGTCGAAACCAGTTTGGCTCAGTGAATAGAGCGTCGGCCTGCGGACTGAAAGGTCCCAGGTTCGATTCCGGTCAAGGGCATGTACCTGAGTTGCGAGCACATCCCCAGTGGGAGATGTGCAGGAGGCAGCTGATCGATGTTTCTCTCTCATCGATGTTTCTAACTCTCTATCTCTCTCCCTTCCTCTCTGTAAAAAATCAATAAAATATATTTTTAAAAAAAAGAAAAACAGAAAAGGTCCAGATCAACCTACTGGCAATGCACATGAACATGTTTATGAGTTAAATGAGACGATGTTTGGGATTTGTTTTCATAGACTCCAGCCTCCTCTCCGCTCTGCTCCAAAAGGTGAGGGTAGGAGGTGGAACGCATGAAGCACAGTTGGCGCAATGACTTGACCTCCCAGCCACCCTCTTTCCCAGGCAGAAAATGAGGCCCAAAGAAAAGAAAGGATGTGCGTGAGGTTACACAGGTGCAGCCAGAAACTCCTGTTGGAAGGGACGTGATCCCCTCCCCAAGCACACATCTTTGATGCTTCCATTCCCTCTGCAGCCCCGGCCTCAGGCTCCATCTTTGAGGCTCCCCACCTCCAGTGTGGGGACCTCCTGATATCTGAGATGGGCCTTTGCATCTTTGGTGAGCTCTGCTGCCAGAAAGTTCTCATGTCAATGTAAGGGACGCGTGGGACACGAAGCCAGGTGCCCTAGATTTTTACCTCTTGCTTTTTCCTCTACAAACTTCTGCTTCCTTGTGTGTTCCCCAGGCTGGAGGCCCCTCGAGATCCCAAATGGGGCAGTTTGCAAACCAAAAGGAAAACGCACCTCTGAGAAAGCCAGGGCCAGGCTCCTCCCAGGATGTCAGTCTTTCCTTCTCTCCTCTGTAAATCTCCCCGCCTCTACACCACTTACCGAAGTGACCGGAGGGACCGTGGTTGCAGGAGTCACTGTGGGTATGGGCAGTGGGGGTCCCTCGGGGGGAGTGCTGCCCGACTCCTCCGCCTCAGCCCTGGACAGGGGCTCCTCCGTTGTGGCTGCTACCAAGTCTTCATCACTAGGACCCTGGAAGCAAAACCCACAAAAGGAATCAATGTGATGTAATGTGCACGCTGCTGCCTGCCTGTGAGTTTTGGTGACTGTCATTTCTATGGCACTAGCCCAATTTCAAAACCCTTTCTTACCTACCACTCTCATTCTCCCTGACACATTCACAGAAGCTCGTACTCCCCTTCTGAAAAATGCATCTCCTCTAAACCCTCATGCCCAGTGACAGGGCAGCCACTGCCCCTCCTCCCAACAACCCCTTCCTGCTTTGGCCATTCGCCCTGAGAAGGTTCTTCCTGGACAAGCTACGAGGTAGCAGGGTCGAGACAAATATCTGCTCCCCTGACCCCTCTGTCATGCTCCCTCCGTGGAAGGAGCTGAAGTTAGTGCCCCCCCCCCCCGCCCCCCTTTGGCACTCTGACAAGCTGAATGGGCATTTGTGGCTGGGAAGGAGGCAGCTGCTCCTGGCTCAGGATGCTGCCCTCTCTGCCTCCTGTGAGCCTCAGAGAATGGGGGAGGCACTTACAAAAGTGACTGCTTGCTCAGGGGCTGCTGTGGGTGTGCCAGGAGGGGGACCACCGGTGGGAGCCTTGCTGGCCTCCTCTTCCTCTTCCTCGTCCTCGCAGGTGCTCAGGGGCATTTCTGCAGCAGCTGCTGCTGTTGTCAAAGTCCCTTCACTGACTGGACCCTGAAACAAAATTGGCGCGAGGGACCTGCCACTTCGTCCTCGCCTCTGGATGGTGTGCGTGACCGCAGGGAGTAAACGGCCAGGCCATCAGGTAATTGGCCTGGCCATAGCGCCCCTTCCCTTGCTCATCTAAGACCTCTCAGACGGTCCCTTCCATCTCCCAGGGTCCCCTCCAGCACACCGAGCCTGCACATCTTCACTCACTGGACAGTTACCACCTCCACAGCCCTGCTGGGTAAGTTCTAGTTTCTACCGAGTCAAGACTTGGCAGAACTGGGACCTGGTGCCTAGTTGTCTCACCTTGTGATAACGGCTTTACCTTTAAAGAAGTGGGGGGATGAGGGATGAGGGTCGAGAGAGGAAGGAGAAGAAGAAGAAGGAAAAGAAGGTGATGGTGATCCTTTGGTTCATCAAAATCGACCATGTAACTGCCCCGTGGTGTGCAGAGCTGTCAGCTGGTGAGGACGTAGCCTCCCCACTGCAGAGTTTCACCGGCTGACATTAGGCCAGAGGTGAAAGGCTGGGAGCAAATGTGCGGAATGATTCCAAAGGCCAGTGCTGTGGGTGTGTGATGGCCTGACATCTCCCGCTAATAACTCACTCAGCAAATATGCATCAAGTACCCGCCATGTGCAGGGATGAAGACAGATTGATGAACAAGATGTATATAATCCCTGCCTCTTGCAGCCTGGGAGAAGCCAGAAAGGAACTGGTCACCCAGTTTATTGTTCATTACAGTTATGACGAGACCTTACGAGGAGAAGTGCGGGTACCATGAACGTGTCTGTGGGGAGACTTCACAAATCTGGGCGGGCATCTCCCAGACAAAGTGGTGTTGAAGCTGAACTCTGATGGCTAAGCAGGAACTGAGGAGGGGAGGAGGGAGGAAAGGGTTCTGGGCAGAGAGGGGATGGAATGGGAAGATTCTGAGGCAAGAAGGGGGACGTGGAAGAGCTATAAGGTCAGCAAGGCTGAGCAGCTGAGAGCTGGGAAGGGAGGACCCCAAGACCTTGTCTGTGAGGCTGGCCAGGCCAGACCCTGCTAGCCTTGTAGGCCAGGTGGGGGTGGCAGTGTCTGCAGGACGGCTGCCCCCACCAGGAGGAATCAGAGAGGCTGATGGGGTTGGCCAGGCTGGAGCCTCAGCCAATTCCTGGGCGGGGGCCGGGGGGCTCAGTCCAGGGCAAGGTCCTGGCACTGGAGAAGGGTTAAAGGGGTGGGGTCCACCATGTGTTGAGGTAAAAAAAATCAATAAGACTTTGTGGTTGATGGGATGTGGGAGGGAAGAAAGAGGGAAGAGGATCTGGATTAGGATTGGATATGATGCTCCCATTCATTTGAGCTGGGAACGCAGGAGGAGCAGAAATGAGTTTGGGTTTAAGTCTGCTGAGCTTGAAGAACTTGTAGGATACTCATTCTAGGGACATTACAGGGACAGGCTTGCCAAGTGTCCTGACGTTAGGAGCTGGGAACAGAGTCCCCATGACCCCCAAGGAGAGGGCTGAGAAGTCCTGGCTGTGCTCTTGGACCCTGTGGGGCCTGCTTGCACCCCAACTCTCCACCACCCCCTGATAGCCTGTGTGCATGCTCAGATACAGGCCATGGCTGAGCCCTGTCACCTCTCCTACTCAGGGCCCAGCACACCTCCTGCCTGAACCTGACCCCTGCTGGTGGAGGCGGTGACCCTGTACCAGCCCTGGGACTCACCCCCATGTCCCTGACTCACCCCCCTAGCTGGTTCTCCAAGGACCTGCAGGGGCTTCACTACACACCCCCTCAGGAGGGAGTATCTGGTCAGGAAGGTGCCCCCAACCCATTCAGGCTCCTCTGGATTTGCTGCACAGAATGAAGACTGGCCCTTTGAGAGGGCAACGTCTGCTCCCAGCCATGACTTCAACTTTCCAGCACCTTACCAGACTGACCCCTTCCTCAGGCTCCTGCGTGGACATGAAGAGGGCCGGTTCCCCGATGGGCACTGTGCTGGCCTCTGCTTCCCTGTCAGTGCTGGTGGGCATCTCAGCCTCCTCCATTGATATCACTGCTGAGCCTTCTTCAGTGTCTGGACTCTGAATAGAAGACATCACGGGGACCAGCTCAGTGATCCACAGCCCTAGGGCTGGAGGGAGCAGACAGCCAGGACCCCTCCTGCACCTGTGTCCTGTTGCTTCAAAGCATTTGCACATCCCAGACCTCACCTTATACCACCGCCCTGACTGGGGCACCCACACAGAAACCTTGACCTGCACACCACCCAAGGTGTGAGCACCCTGCCCAGTATGGTGCCTGTGTGTTCATCCCGCTCCTTCCTGCCAACCTCAATGGCTGGCACTCATCAGCTGCCATCTACCTTCCACTGCTCTGGAGAGTGAAGCTTCCACTGAGGGCCCAAATCATGGAGCTGGGACAAAACCCAGTCCCGGATCACAGCTTTCTAGGGGGAGGGGCTATGTGGCCTCACTGACCACTTGCTCTCCTCACTCTCCTAGCCCAGTGCCCTCTGCCTTCCATCCCTCATTGTCCTCCCCAAGGTCACCAATAGTCCCTCTGACAGACCCAGCTCATGCCTCCTAGCCCAGTGCCCTCTGCCTTCCATCCCTCATTGCCCTCCCCAAGGTCCCTCTGACAGACCCAGCTCATGGCCTGCTCTCCCATCCTTTACTCAGTGGGAATCCTGGCAGGATCTCGCATTGTTAACCAAACCCAGAGCGAGCCAACACCACCCTCTCCTGGAAGGAGACACAGCCAGCGAACCACACTCTACCTCCAGGCTTGCTTCCCCCATCCTTTCTCCATTCAGGCGAACTTTCTAAAACCTACTCTGACTACATCACCTCCTTCTTTACTACCCTCAGCAACTTCCCATTTCTACTGAACACACCCAGGCTCATTCTCATGGCCTCCTCAGACTCAGAGGCCCCTTCAGCCACATTTCCCTGCCTTTCCTCGCTCACGCCTGGCCCAGCAGGTCTTGATGCCTCCAGGCCAGTCAGTGGTTCTCAACCTTGGCTGCACATTAGAATCACCTGGGAATCTTTTTAAAATCCTGATTTCTGGGCCTCACCCTCCGGAAATTCTGTTTCTTTGTTACTAATGTTGTGGCCCCACCCCATAACAAAGAAACAGAATTTCCGGAGGATGAGGCCCAGAAATCAGGATTTTAAAAAGATTCCCAGGTGGTTCTAATGTGCAGCCAAGGTTGAGAACCACTGCTCCAGGCCTTTGCTCCTGCTGGTGCACCTCCTGGAACACCTGCCCCACTCCCATCTGCTAGGCCACTTCTAAGCATCCCCTTGGTCTCACTTTCAGCATCCTCTCCCCAGGAAGGCTTCGAGTCTGGGTTCTGGCGCCTTTGGGGTGCTGCCAGAGCCCCGTGCGCTTCTCCTATTGCACCTCTTACCCTCTGTCCCTATGAAGCAGTCTACCCTATTTACCTGGTGCCCAGCACCCACCATCTACTGAATGAGTTAACAGATGACTCAGTCTCCAAATCACTCAAACTTGGTCCCACAGGCTGTAATCCACATTCTGACAGCGACTGCTTCCACTGAGATGCCCACCAGCCCCCAGAAAGAGGTGAAGTGGAGCATGCACTCCAAGCTACTAACTGGAGTGTCCCCTTCCCCAGGGTCCTGGGTGGACATGGAGAGGGCCGGGCCCCCGGTGGGCACACTGCCCCCCTTGGATTCCCCTGCAGTGCTGACGGCCACTTCAGCATCCCAGGCAGTGCTGATGGTCACATCGGCTTCTCTGGCTGCTGCTGTCGTTGCCAAATCTTCTTTAGTGTGTGGACTCTGAAACAAAGACATCACATCAGTGGGCCCACAGCTCTGATCAACGTGCCTGTGGCTGGAGAGAACAGAATGTCCGTACCTCTCTATCAACCTGCACTTCTGTAGCCTCTTTCCCTCTGAGAACTTCCTTATCTGGACCTCACCCCAGCCCTATGATAGTCCCAGAAGCACAGCATCCCAAAAGAGACTGCACAGCACCTGTCTGCACACACCAGTGGCTGGGAGACCACTGCCTCCTGAGCCAGCCTGCTCCCGCTCCGACACCTCTATCTGGATGCATCTGCCTCCCTGAGACCTTCCCACATGTCCATCCAGAAGCCATAGGAACAAGAGGACAGTCTTTGCCCATGACAGTGCTGCACGACCTGCAGGCAGCAATTCAGTCATCTTCTCAGCCTTGACACCTGCTTCCTCTCTTTCTCTGTGACTTACTTTCCTTCGGATGCACACCCTTCCCTGAAGGTTACACAGCAGATGCAGGAAATGGAAGTAGAGCAGCTTTGACTGCCGGTGCTACCAAACTGACTATGTCTGACCTCAGTTTCCCAAGGTGGTTGTTGTTTATAATTGGGGGTTGTTTTGTTTTGTTTGCAAAAGTGTAGTTCTTTTGGATACTGAAAGCTTATCGAGGTTAGATAGATTTCCTTGTTGCAGGATTTCTCAGAGCCTGTAAGGAAGAAATAAGTGGAGCATTTCCTACACTTATTTGACAGCAGAACCTTTTTTTCATATAACATATCATGTCCTTGCAGAATTATTGTCCAAAACACACACACACACACACACACACACACACACACACAGGAGAGAAGATGAAGTTACAGATTTTACTAGTAAAATGAGACTCTTTCTGACACAACTTCAGCTAAAGTCCCAAAGGGCTTTATAATTAAGTACAACTAACTAATTAATTGTACAAGTTAAGTACAATTCCACCGTCATCGTGTGCCTTCCACATGCTAAAAGAAGGAACCAGGCCACTTATGTGGGATGCGCTGAGAGACCATGAAGTGAAATCAGTTCCACCGGCATTAGCCTCTCCTCCTGCCTCCGGGCTATATAAGAAAATGAAAATACCCCATATTGGGAGAGTGAGAATTCCTTTGGAGAGAATTTTAAATGGTTTCCCCCCTCCCTTCTGCTCACTACAAACCATTTGGTGAGCTGGATATGTATTCCATGGAATTTGGGAGACAAAGGGACTGCATTTTTTTTTAATATATTTTATTGATTTTTTACAGAGAGGAAGGGAGAGAGATAGAGAGCTAGAAACATCAATGAGAGAGAAACATCGATCAGCTGCCTCCTGCACATCTCCTACTGGGGATGTGCCCGCAACCCAGGTACATGCCCTTGACCGGAATCGATCCCGGGACCTTTCAGTCCGCAGGCTGACGCTCTATCCACTGAGCCAAACCGGTTTCGGCGGGACTGCATTTTTTATACTATACTGAACTGGGCTTTGAAAATAGGCTGTTATCAGACATGACTTGGAGAGTATGAGCATTTTCATCCCAGGACAGCGAAAAGGATGAGCTGACCCTGTGGGCCATTGCGAGAAAAATACATTTGCTTAACTTTGGTATCCAACTGTGTCCAGCATCTTAAAAATTGGCTTTGCGGGTCTAAAAGCCAATTACCCAACCACAGAGTGGACTCACATGTAGCTAATCTGATTCTGGCTCAAAGAACAGAAGAGGTTGTGCATCTTCCCAATTGGGTGGGAGGGAGGCAGGTGCCAGGGTGAGGACCCAGCACTCATTGCCCGGCAGGTGTGAGGACCAGCTCCGTCTCGCCCTGGTGCATCCCTGGAGAGCTTCTGGAGCCCTGGGCCTCCTGCTGCCCCTGTCCCAGCAGGAGGGAGGCAGTCTCTACCTTATTCAACTAAAACCCTCGTGGCCCCCTGGAGTGCCCAATACAAGTCACCATCAAGTCTAAAATAAGCAAACATATTTACCACTGACAGAGCAAATGAAATTTACTATTCACTCACCTCTTCAGTGACATGAAGGAAGGCCCCATCCCCGGAGCCAGGGTCTGTAACGGGGACCCCGTTCATAGCATCGACCTCCTCCAGAGTGTCATTCAGGATGTCACCAGACCCTGGGGAAGCAGGCGTTCTGTAATTAATAACTGCACTTTGTGGTCTTGAAAAAGAAGAGCTCCCTCTTCACCGACTGACTTGGAAAGATGCCCAGGGTACAGGATTAAGAGAAAAAATCCAAGGCAGTATTACATGTGCCCGAGGCCTGCGATCGGCCTGCATTTTCTGCCCTTTTTCAGAGGGGTAACCATTTCAGACCAAAGTTACAGCCAACGTTGGAGCACCGAGCTTTAGGTACAAGGTCAAAATCAGCCCACACGCCCACAGTAGGGGCTGGCTGAGCAAACAGAAAGCAGCATTGCTGGTACATGTGGTTTCTACCACAGTTTCTGCCACAACTTCAGGGCTGGAACCCAGCTTTGGCAAGTCATTTAGCCTGTGCCTCAGGTTCCTCGTCTGTGAACTGGGGATAATTCCCATCTCATTATGTGCTACAAGGATTAAATCCATTAATACAAGGAAAGCATCAAGGACAGCACCTGGCATAGAGTTAGCAATGGATAAATGTTCCTTCATTGTCAGTGTGGTTCTATATTTGTAAAGGGAAAACAATTACATATGAGTATTCATGTTTTATCAACATCATATAATTAATATAGTCACTATAGAATACATATAATATGTGGATATATATGGATATGTGTGTGTATAGATAAACAACACACACTTGGCTAAACCTCAATATTTAATATCGGTTTCCTCCTGAAGAAACTACTATTTTTTTGGTGCATGCAACTCTTCATTGATTAAACTGTTACCACAAGTACATATTTCTTTTGCAATTTAAAAAACACATGGAGTCCTAAAGCAAAGAAAAAGAAATTATATAACATGAATACATGTGTGTTACATACAGGCTGGACCCGGGGCTAAGCATGTCTCATGCCTTTCCTCACTTAGTCTTCCCACTAACCTATCTCAACTACCTACAAGGACCTTCCCACCACCTCGAAGCTGGTGGGCAGAGCCAGGACAGAACCCCACATTCTCAGTCTCCCCACTATCAATGCACTCCGTGTGTATCCTGCTCTGACCCACATGTTAGCACCTTATTTATTAACCCCCATCTGCAGAGGAGAAACAGGCCCCACAGAGAGGGAGTGGCTGGAAGAAGCCCGTGAAGCCAGGTCGATCTGTCCCATGCTCAGACATTTCCACACATGCTGTGTTCATGCATGCCCCATAGTATGAACAGTGTGTGTGTGTGTGGAGGGGAGGGGGCAGGTAGGTGCTGCATTATTCAAGGCATCCTTTGCACACACACATCCTGTAACTCTCATGCATTCTTCCAGCTGCTACCACCAGGGGGGACTGTGCAAGCAGTTAGCCAGACCCCAGGCCTCAGAGTCCCCACCTCTTGGAGGATGGAGGTGAGGGTAGTGTGTGCTCTGGGGCAAGATGGTGTCAGGGAAACTTGAATAAAACTATTGGGTGGCTTCCCCTAGCCTGGGACCGGGCTCTCTGGGTTCAGGCCCATTTCCTTCACCATCTGAACATTCTACCCAACAAGAACGGGAACATTTCAGCCAGTCCCGTTGCTTTTGTTTGGCCTTTTGTTTGCCAGAGAAGGCGTCTGGCTGATCACAGGGAACAGGCAAGTTGTGCTTGGATCTGGGTCCCTGTCTGGATTTGAATCCCACCTCCTTTGAACCCACCCCTCAGTCTAGGACAGGCCCTCGCCCCAGGGCCCCACAGCCTCTGCCCGCTCCTTGCCTGTCCTCAGAAATCCCAATTCCACCCAGGAGAACAGCATTGCAGTCCATGCACCACTTCCACCTCCTCTCATCACGGAGGATTGTGGACAGACAGTGAAGGAATCTGAAGCTTGGGAAAGTTAAGCAACTTGCCCAGGCCCGGCAGCCAATAGGTGGCTGAGAGGGATCTCGTCCAAACTGTCTGCTCCCGGCCAGCCCCACAGTCTTTCCACAGCAACACCCTGACTCCTTGGCTGTGTTATGACTTTATTAAACTATCAGACAGTTTTTTCTATTCAGGACTGCATACCTTCTCTCACCCACAGACTTCCCAAGTTTAGTTATTAAAATAACATTCATTTACTGATGGCAGAAGTAGAAAGAATAGTGATATGTAAGATTATAAAAGACATGTAAACTACTGAACTACAAACAAAAAAATTAAAACCACCCACAATCCTACCACCCAGAAAATATTACTCATAGCATTTTGTTGTATATCATTCTCGCACACACACATTGTTTTCTATGGGTAGATGTAAATATAAATAACATATTCAAAGTTAGGGTCACAGCACACATAACAGTTTTGAAAGGTGCTTTTCAGTGGAGCACACCTTGAGCATGTACCTGGGCCATTCAATCTTCTGCATCACCAAGTTCAGGGCTGCACATATGAATGAAATATAATTTGCTCAGCCAGTCCCTACTGTGGGCATCTGGGTTGTTTTTAGGCCTTGTACCTAAATCTCAGTGCCCTGGCGTTGGCTCTCACTTTGGTCCGGAACAGTTATCCCTCTGATAAAGGGCAGAACACGCTGGCCGATCTCGGGCCTTGAGCACACGACTAGCTGCTGCCTGGGGATCGTGTCAGAAGGTGGGTTTTTGCCAGTGCTCCTTTGTAGCGCTGGGTAGGGACCGGAGTCCTGGATGGGGAGCCAAGAGGCCAGGCTGCCCCAGGGCCTGCTGCTGACCTGCTGGGCCTGCCCCTCTCTGGTCATCAGTTGGTTTTCCCACATGTGCCACACAGGAGTTTAGACGGCCTGACCCTCTGAGAATCAGGGAGTCTGTGGCCAAGGCTGGGAGGGGTGGGGATTCTGGAGTGAGGCCTGGGCACCGGCTCTGTCCCACCGCTCATGAGCTGTGTGACTGTGGGCACGTCACTTACCTTTCCAAGCACTGGTTTTTCCATCTGTAAAACACTAGCTAATCACAGCAACTCGGAGATGTGTGGTTGGGCTTGGAGATGACGTACGTAAACACTTGGCCCACAGTAGGTACTTAATAAGCAGCAACAATTGTTATAAGCTTTTCTGTTAAACCCCAGATCCTTCTGGAGGGGTTGTCTGGGGACTGAACGTTCAGCTATCCAAAAATAAAAGCCACCTCTGCCATTTACAAGCCAAAGAGCCTCAGCCGGGTGACTTGACTTCCCCACCTTGTTTGTCACAGGCAGAAGGTTAGATGAGGTGCTCTATGTTCCATACGTCACCCAGGCTGACGCACAGTCATCACTCAATAGAAAACCACCATATGCGAAAGGCACACCCAGGACTTGCCTTGCTCAGTGCTGCTGTTCAGGATGGCACTCAGGTTGGTGGTTTCCAGGGTCCCCTCAGGTATGGGCTCCCCAGAAAGTTCCGAATCCTCAGAGGGAAAGGTTGGAGTTGGAGGTGTGTTAATGGGTTCAACTTTTGCTTCTTTAGGCTGAAGGAAGAAGAAAAGAAAAAAAGGGACCCAAAAACATTTACTTGGCAGGAAAGCAGGGGGAAAGGGCAGTGAATAATATCACTGGAGAAAATAATATATCCACAAAGTTCTCAGTAAACCCAGAAGAAAGCTTAGACCTGCCTATTGTGTACCTGGCCAACCTGCCAGGCCCTGAAAAAGGTGCATGTGGGAGTCATTTAATTCTGTTCTGTTTACAGCAAGACTCTGCCAGACTTGGCTGAAGCTCCCTGAGCACAGAGACCACATTTCCGTATCCCAGGCTGGGAGAGAGGAGGGAGGTGGTCAAAAAAGATCTATTAGATCAGGGAATGAATGAGTAAATGAACACACAAATGAATGAAGTAGGCTGCATTCAGTGAACGCTGTCTAAATCCAATCCCAGATGTGCGCTGGCCATGAATGCCTCTGAAAATAAGAGATGGGTGTGGCTCCCTTTCTTGGACACTTCAGCTTCTGTGTAGCTTTTCCAAAACCAGTTAATTCCTCCACCAACTAGGAAAAGAAGAAACAAACAAAATACCCCAACAGTGGGAAACACAGAGCAGTTCAGAGATCTAGGTAGAAATCTTGATTGGCAGGGGTGGGGGGTCAGCAAAGGTCATGACATCATCCCCAGACCCAGGCTCTGGAGAGACAGGGCTTGCCAGTGTTCAAACAGTCTCATCCCTTTCTGAGCTCAAGGGGCTGGGGGATGAAAGGAAGGATCCGGCTGACCATTGTTGGACCTGTGATGTGAACCAGAAACCATTAAGGCACTAAGACTTCCGGATTAATTTGTGACTGCAGCCATCACTTACCTATCCTGACTAATAACATAAAATTATTTCCTTAATGTCAGAATCTAGTGTATAAACAATGAATCTATGGTCCATCAGAACAAGGAGGGTTCTTAGGGATCTAATGGTTCTTAGAATCTAATGGTTCAGTTCTGACAATCAATCTTGGGTCAAATCTCAGCTCTCCACTTATTTGCTTTGTTATGTTGGGCACGTCATATAACCTCACTGAGCCTCATTTCCTCCTCTGTGAAATGGGGCCAATGATAACTACTTACAGGGTATAAGTGCATGGAGGTGACCAGCACAGGGCCGTAGTATGAGCCCATCAATGTGTCAATATCACTAGAATCCTAAAGTTTGAGAAAGAACAACACCTCGATAGTGATTTTCTCTGGTATTAAAGATGTTTGTTTTATCTTTTTAGTTATCTGCAGTTGTGGGTTTTTAAAATAATGAATATGAAATATTTGTGTGCTAAAAAAATAATATCATTTGTTGTATTGTAAAATCTCCAGAACAAGAAATAATGAATATGAAATATTTGTGTGCTAAAAAAATATCATTTGTTGTATTGTAAAATCTCCAGAACAATAAACGACGTGGGGCTAGAAGTCTTCAAGGAGTTGGGCCTTGAAGAATGAAAAGAGCTTCCAAAACCAAGGACGGAAGAAGGCATTGGGATGACAAAGGACACAGCATTGTCTGGGTCTGACAACCTGTGCTTGGTGAGGATTCCAGGACAGAAGCAGAGGACAGAGCCAGGAGGCGGAGAGAGGGAGGGAGCTGGATCTTTGGTGAGAAGTCTTGCCTGGGCCTGGGCCATCTGTGGGGTGTTAGGCTGGGGAGTGGCATGGGCAGGTGTGTACTTTTGAGAGTTCACCCTAGTGCCAATGAGAGCACGGGTTTGGGGAGTTGAGGTTAGGCCAGGAGACCAGGAGGCTGCACTGAAGAAGCCCAGTGAGGCAGGAACCAGGGTGGCGTTGTGGGAGCAGAGAGCAGGGACCACCCCAGGAGGGCTGTGAAGGCCTTTAGGACTTCCCCATTCCTCCCAGCTGCTTGGTGACCCAGCAGGGGAGTAAGGACCCTGTCGTAGGCAGTTCCTCTCCTCTTCCTGCGGCATCCCCTGACGGTCTCTGGAAATACCATCTCCAGCCTGGAGCAAGGCCGGTGGCTGGAAGTGAAGCCACTTTTCCAGGGACTTGGGCTTTGAGACAAGGCGGGTAGGGCAGGTGAGGATGCAGGAAACGCAGGACAATAATCGAGGCAAGGGTGGACTGAGCTCTGTAACTCCAGGTGGCAAAGGCTGAGTTATATGAAATCACCGACTCCAGTCTGTCAACCATAAACCTCTTTTGGAATCTCCTAAGAAGGGGGTCACAAATCCCTGCTCAGGGCAGAGCGTGAATGTGGGGAGCTGACCCTTGGCGGTTGGTTTTTGGGGGTGAGTGTGGATGGAGACCAGTGTGGTCAGTGACAAAATAGGAATGTCAAGTCTTAAGACTTTTTTATTAAAAGTGTGGTAATTTGCTGAGCCCACACTCATATTCAACACGTATTTCCTGAGGCCTTACCATGTGCCAGGTCCTTGGTTAATCCCTGGGGAAATGGAAATAAATAACTAAGATAGGGTGGCTGTCCTCAAACTGTTGAGCTATGGGGACACACAGACTCAGACCCAGACACAACAAACTGCGATTGAATGTGACACATGGGACAGCAGAAGTGAGAGCCAATGGCGGGGAGGGAAGTTGGCCATGGCCTCCAGCGAGGGGCTGCGTGCGGACGGGTCCTGAAGGACAAATAGGAACTGGCCAGGCACAGAGGGGGGCGGAAAGGGCTCTCTTTGCAGACAGAACCCAGGAGTGAAGGCGTGGACGAGGGGAACGTGTTGGGTGTGTTTGGAGAACTGTGAGAATTTGGGTGTGGCTGGAAGAGAGATCTTGGCTGTGGGTCAGAATCACCTGCAAAGCTTTTGGTAAGTACAGCTTCTTGGACCGCACTTCAGACCTTCTGGGTTTGACTATCAGCCTAGGCAAGAGTTTTTTTAAAGACCTCCCCATCTCACTGTCTTCCCCACTCCCCCTCCGAACACACACACAACTTTGATGCACAGCCAGGGCTGAGAACTACAGGAATATTAATTCTAACTCGGCATAAGATAGAACTTTCCAGAAATGGAAAGGTGTGTCAGCAGAAGCTGACTTAGCAGGGGGAAGAATGGGGTAGCAGGGACTCCTGCCTTAAATGGGGAAGGAGGTGAGGAGGGGCTGGCTCTTTAAGGCCATGATTCAGTTCTCAGGTCATGGCTTCTGTCTTGAAGGGTGGCAGTTGGAAAGGGTGAAGACAGGGAAGTAATATTCATTCCCAGAGAGAAGCCAGACAGAGAGGGAGGGGAACGTCTGAGAGTGAGAGGGAAATTCCCCCAACTTGGAGGGGGGCAGCCCTGGAACTCCTCCAGGAGATGGTGAAAGGGGAAGTCCCAGCTCAGGGTGACATGACCGAGGGCGCTCTGGTCCCTCCCCGGGGACTCGCCCTGCCCACCTCCCCCTAGGCAGTCTCCGACAAAATGCTACACTCATCTCGCCTCAGTGGGAACTCCTCCAGGAGATGGTGAAAGGGGAAGTCCCAGCTCAGGGTGACATGACCGAGGGCGCTCTGGTCCCTCCCCGGGAACTCGCCCTGCCACCTCCCCCCTAGGCAGTCTCCGACAAAATGCTACACTCATCTCCGCCTCAGTGCATCCTGGGGGAATGAATGGAAAAACCCGGCCCTGCAAAGGAGGCTGGAGGGAGGGAGTGCCCTGGGGAGCGCAAGAGGTTCTGATACCCAGGATAGGCATCTGAGCCTCAGGACCGCAACTCCAGGACCTCCAGGCCCAGAGCCACAATTCTTCAGGACTAAGGGCAGCCACAAGGGTTTGGCATGGGGAGGGGGGTCCCAAGAGAAACGGGCCCTCTAACACATCACCTCAACCCTCACAAATAGCCTCTAGTCAATAGGAACATCCACCAAGTTCACTGAGAGCTGCCTGTGCCAGGACCAGCCCGTGAGTCTCCCACGGGTCCATTCATCCCACTCTCTCACTAACCCCGTGAAGCCGCCTGCGCCATTCTAACCGAGGAGGAAACCGAGGGTCGGGAGGTGACATCACTGGCTCCCGGTCAACAACCAGTGATGGCAGAGTTGAACTCACACTTGGTGGGACTCCGATCTATACTGGTTCCCTTAAAACCACTGAGGAGAGCAGGTTGGGGAATCTGGGAAGGAAAGTGTTTGGGGTGCCCCAGAGACCACCGAGCCCATCAAATGCCTTTTCCACCTCTCCAGACACTTTGGGGATTTATTCTGTTCTCATTCCCCGCTGCGGTGCACACCCACATCTGCCCTTCACTGCATACCCTGGCCCAGGACAGGAGGCCCAGCTAGGGCCTGACTCCACCACCCTGTGACCCTGGCAAAGCCACCCCGTCCTTCTGAGCATCCATCTCCCTTGCAGGGTTGTTGCAGGATTAGATTAAGTCATATATACAAAGCACCAGCCACACAGCAGGTGTTGAGAAATGCTGGTCCTCTTCCCTCCCCTAGCCTTTCTCTACTTCTGTCCAAAGCTGCCCATCTCCAATGCCCCCTCCATTAGGAAAATCTCCTCCCTGACCAGCCCCTCCCCCTGATCATCTCATGCTCTCAATGCCTGCTCCCCTCTCCCAGGGCCACCTTGGGTCCTGGCATCTTTGCCTGAGTTGGCCTCACTCCTAGCTGTGAACTGGTGCACTGGGGGGCAGCATCAGGCTAGAAGGCCCAAGAGACCACCATTCTGTGCCCTGGACATGCTGATGGAGTGGCCAAGGGCTGATGGGTAGACAGGATTGCAACACTGCTCAGAGCCGAGGTGGCCACTTTGGACCCTTGACTTCCTGCATCAAAGCTGCCCAAGAACTGCCAGCATCACCCAGGCCAGCAGCTCAAAGGCATGGCTTGAACCCTGGCTGAGACATAGGGGACCTGTGCTCTAGCCTCAGCTCTGCCCATGCACCTGAGAGCCAGTTTTCTGCCCCTTGCTGGGCCTCAGCTTGCCCGTCTGTAGAAAGGGTACCTTTAAGAGGTGACCGTTAAGTCCCTCCAGCACTAACAGACTATGGTCCCATCCTTCCCCACCCACACCTCTGTCGCCAGAGGTTTGTAATGTATAGCCTCTGCCTTCTTTCCATCTCTCCGCTCTTCCATCAGAGATGAGTTTGTAGAGTGAGCCAGACCAGTTGAGATTGCTGGGCTTCTGTGTTCAGTGACTCAGACACTGCTGGCTGTTTTCATTAAAGCGGGCTCCTCGGTGTCTCCACAGTCTGACTCAGTGCTTTCGACACCACTTCCTTGTCTGGGACACGGGGCGCATTCCCAGGAGGGTGGAGGCCTGGCCTCTGGGAGGATGGCTGACTTTCCCCTGGGGTCAGAACTTAGCTCCTGGGAGGACGTAGCAACTTGCAGGAGTGGGGGCCCTGACTCCCTTCTCATAGCCAGAGTCCTGAGTGAGCAGATGTTACCATAGCTGCCATTCAGGGACACATCCTTCATGCCATGCATGGGTCTGAGACCTGGCCTTGCACTATCTCATCTAACCCTCTCAACAACCCCACCAGATAGGCTTGTTTTATGGACGAGGAGCTGAGGCTCAGAGAGGCTGAGCAAGTTCCCCAAGGTCACAGAGCTGGGAGGCAGCAGAGAACAACGTTTGCCTCTGGACAGCCTTCTCATGCCGCAGCACAGGGAGCACTCAGGTCACTGGTGTTCCCATGCACTGGGGTTTTGCAAAATGCCCTGTTGGCCAGTACCCTCCTGCTCTCCCCAGATGAGCTGACGATGGAAGTCACCGATCTGAGGACAAAGATGTCAGACCTAGGCGCGCTCCAGGAACTCTCAGGCCCCTAACAGCTGACCCAGACGACCTGGTGGCACCCCAGAACTCACCGGGGCTTGAGTGTAGGTGTCGGCTTCTAAGATCTCAGCGACTCCGTCCGTGACTCCGTCTGTCTCCTGAAGCCCGCTGGCCTCTCCTGATGCCTGTGTGGAGGCAAATGACACCAGGTAGAGGGCGCAATTTACAACTGGAAAGTCAGGGAAACTGCCTCCAGTGGAGGACAGCGTGTGTGCGTGTGTGTGTGTGTGTGTGTGTGTGTGTCAGAGAGGGACAGACAGACAGAGACAGGGAGAGTGAAATTGAGGAGAGCATGTGCATGGTACACATGCTTGGTTATTCTTTTTGTTTCCTTCCACATTTTATTGCTCAAACAAAAAACCCCACAATGGTACACATGCTTGGTTATTCTTTTTGTTTCCTTCCATATTGTTTAAACAAACAAAAAAACCCCCACAGCAATCAATTTACAGTCTCTCTTTCATACCTACTTGCATTTTGTCCAGGTTCCCTTTAATTTCCCTCAAAAGGCACTCGCAATCTTTGCGTGACTGTCATGGGAGTTTTACATTGGGAGCAGTTACATCTCTTTCATACCTACTTGCATTTTGTCCAGGTTCCCTTCAATCTCCCTCAAAAGGCACCCACAATCTTTGCACAGCTCCTCACAGGAGTTTTACATTGGGAGCAGTTACACTGGAAGTATGCCTTCCTGTTGCCACCTCATCTTCATAATTAGCCGCCTAATGGCAGTCAAGGAGCCTGGGTGCTGTGGACTCTTGCCTTGTGTCTACTTTTTCAATATTTTTCAATAGTCACAGCAATGCATCGAGGGAGGCACACGGACACGTGCCGCTTCCCTCCCCTCAGCTCACAGACATGCCGGGCCTGGACCCCGGCCTCGGCCTCGAGGAGTGCGGACATGCTCACAGAGCCAACCCCACCTGGGGAGGCTTTCCAGCTAAGCGGCGGCCGTCTTCACTAACGGAATGAAATCGACTCGTGTTTTGTTTGAGGGTTGATACCACCCAAAGAGGAACAGACAGTCTAGGGCTCTGCCACGCTCTGCATCATGCTATGGGCGTCCTGCATCATGTATGGCTTCTGCCTGGAAGGCCTTTTCCTCTTCCTCTCACCACCACTCGCCTGTCATTGGTCAGGCACTGACTCCTCCCTGACCTGCTCTGGCTGCTCCTCCCTCACCTTCCTGCACTGTCCCTGGAGTTGGGTGGTAGGTGTGGTTTATCCCTTCACCTCCGGCATCCCCCCAGGTCAGTCACCTGGCAGGGGCTCAGTATCCCGTGAAGGCGGGGATGAAGGAACAGAGGGAGGAAGGGGGAAAGGACCTATCTTTTTTCTCCCCGGCCCACCACCCCACTTCCAACTCAGGAACTGATTCATTTGCCAAGCATAAAAGCTAAATTTAGGTTCACTCTTAGAGGAATTTACACCCAGGGTGTCTTAGAGTTTTAGCTTTGATTTTAGAATCCTGACACCCTTTCTTGGCAGGAAGTCTGGAAACCAGGCCACTGACTGTCTCAGCTGCAGAAACACCTCACACCTTAGAAAAAAACACAACCCCCCACAAACACCAAAGAGATGGCTGAAGCTCTTTAAAATAATAAAATAAAGCCCAAAAGCCCAAAATAGGACTTGAGGCAGCACTTGCCAAGATGAGAGATTTTAGAGGCTCCATGACGTTGGGGATGAAGAATTGCCTGGGCACCCAGCCTTTCCCTGGCAGACGGGTTGTCGGGGCTGCAGGGCCCACTGTATGGGGTGGAT
>NW_005362270.1:1222103-1260015 GCF_000412655.1 Myotis brandtii | reverse complement strand
GGGGGATGAGGGGGGGGCGGGGGTAAGGGAGGATGGGAGCTCACCGAGGATTCTTCGGCTTCACATCGCTTCTCAGGAGCCCTGGGGTCGGAGTGGATGGTGAGCTGCTGTATGGAGCCCTGGGGAAAAGCAGAGAGGTCAGAAGCCACCGCTTGCACGTTTATAGTACAACCATCAGTGGAAACATGATTGTTTTTGTAACGGAGAAGAACCAGTAACAGGGTAGTATTGGCCGTGACAAGTAAACCAAGCCACCCCTAGGCCCGCGCTCATTTGGGGGGGGGGGAGAGTATCTTTGCTTGAGCCAATGTAATTTGAGCCCCACTGTCTGGAGAGCCCCTTGGGGAGTATTGTGTTCAAAGCACAGACTCACACAGCAGCCTCCTAGCTGCTCCCAGGTCTCCAACTTGTCAGGGGCAGCCCCTAAATGCAGTCTCCCTCTCCAGACGGGTCTTGCCCCTGCGGCCGGAAGCTTCTCGGCTAGAAGCCTCGCCCCAAGAAGAGCTGCCAGCCCGCCTCCCTCCCTCCACACTTTCCTCCTCTCCCCACGCCTGACCCCTCATTCTCCACAACCCACCCAGAGCGAGGGTTTAAAAGTTCTTCACTGGATTTTCACTTCTTAAAAATCTCAGTCTTCCAGCACACCACAGGTAAACCCAAGCTCCACCCCACGGTCCTGTCTCGCATCAGTAAGCCCAAAGTCAGTCCACGGGCTGCCTAAATAACGTAGGGGTTTTCTTTAGAATGGCTTGTTCATTATAGCCCATTCTGACGGTAAAGTCAGTTTTCTGATATTTTTTCAGGGCACACTGTCCAAAAGGAGAGAGAGAAGCTCTCTCGCTCAGGCATTCCAGCTTGTGGCACCCTCTGCAGAAATCACTGCATCGGCCACCCTCTCCAAAGCCACACACCACCGAAGGCTCTAGCAAACCCTCCTCTTCTTATAAATGAACCAAGTGCTTTCACACAGGCCATCTCGGTTGACTCTACCACCCCATGACGTAGGGTGTCTTCTCCCCACTTCCAGATAAGAGAACACAGAGAGGCTCAGGGGACCCACGACTGTCTAACCCCGTGGTCGGCAAACTGCGGCTCGCGAGCCACATGCGGCTCTTTGGCCCCTTGAGTGTGGCTCTTCCTAAGCCTTAGGAGTACCCTAATTAAGTTAATAACAATGGACCTACCTATATAGTTTAAGTTTAAAAAATTTGGCTCTCAAAAGAAATTTCAATCGTTGTACTGTTGATATTTGGCTCTGTTGGCTAATGAGTTTGCCGACCACTGGGTTAGACTCTAACCCATCAGGATACAAGGCAAACTCAGGACTGGGATCCAGGTACAGTGGGGCCTTGACTTACGAGTATCCCGACTAACGAGTTTTTTGAGATACCAGCTGTCTCTAGGCTGATTTTTTGCATTGAGTTGATAGAGTAATTTGAGTTAACGAGCTCCTTAACGAGCTCCTTAACGAGGTCTGTCTCGGAACGAATTAAACTCGTAAGTCAAGGCCCCACTGTATTGGGTTCCAGCCTAGCGTTTTTCCCACCGTGCATGCATGCCTCTTGGAGGACATAGGGATAAAATAATAACAAGCATATTCGCTCATGTTTGCTACACAGTGTCCAGCGGCCTCCCTGATGTGCAGGGCTTGGACTCACGATGAATTTCTCCAGGTTCCTGGCTCCTGCACTGCCCACAAAGAGCCCGGTTGTGGGCTCGAAAACCAAGGCCCGGGAGGACCGCTGGAAGGGGGCGTGGCTGTGCTCCTCGCAGTCCACCAGGAGGATCACTTCCTCGCCCTCGACCATCACAGCAAATCGGTTCCACCTGTGGGTCATGGCGGGCACCGAGAAGGCGGCAGCCTCCCGAGACACGGCGGAGCCGGGCTCTGTGTAGTAGAGGATGACCCGCTGGTGGCCGTCCTCCACGGCCGAGAGCTGCAGGCCCAGGTGGATGACCTTCTGGTTGGTATCCATGATGGCAAAGAGCATGCCGCCTCGGTCGCTGCTGGGCTTCACGATGACACTGATGGCAAAGTCCCAGAAGAAGGTGGGCGGGATGAGGACGCTGGCCGGGCGGCCCACGTTGGCGCCAGGCCCGAAGCTGTAGGCTGGGAAGCCACCATAGCCTGTGACAAAGGACACGGATGGGGACAGCGGGAGACCAATGATCTCCATGAGGTCCACGTGGGCCTGGGAAGCCGGTTCTGCAGGGAGAGAGAGAGAGGCCACATTTCACATATATGTTCAACTATGCTTGGAACCGTAGAGGTCACCTGAGATGACCTCTACCGGAGGCGTGTTAACCTGCACCGTACAGTGTAACAGCCGTTAGCCACGTGTGGCCAGCGAGCTCCTGAAGGGTGGTTGCCCCCACCGAGATGTCTCATTGTGTAAAATACCAATTTCCAGTACTTAGTTTAGACCAAGGAATGCAAAATACTTCATTAATAATGTTTACATGGGTTACATGTTGAAATGATAATGGGGGGAAATACTGGGTAAAAGAGATACATTTTTTAATTTTTTTAAAGAATAACATGAGAAACAAGCATGTGCTCTCCCCACGCCCCCAGCCATAAGAAAGAAAATACCAATTCAGCCGGAGCTCTCATGAACTCTCCAGTCCTCTCCCCGTGCCGTGCCCAAGAGGCAGCCCCGGGGGGATGTGGAGTGCCCACTCACACGCAGACTCTACGTGTTCCTTAGGTGAGGAAGTGTCTCTAACACAGTGTGGGACCACTGCATGTCTCTAAACCCCATATACACGTTGGCAAGCCGCATGTACTCTTCTGGCACTTTTTTTTCTCTCACTGTATTTCTGAGGTTTGTCTTTGTTGAGGAACAGGGCTGTGTGACTTATGTTTTAATGACAGTACTCTATGGTGCAAATAGCCATAATAGCTTTCCGTGGATGGAAAGTGAGGTTTCCATCATATGACAAACACTACTGCTATGGACTTTCTTAGACATGTCTCCTCGTGTGTGTTTGCCTGCACAGGTAATTCCACCATCTGGGGGTAGGATTATTGGATGATAAGGGGATATACAGTCACAACTTCACTGAACGTTGCTGAAATGTTCCCTGAAAGCCCTCACTGGTTGCTCAGTGGTTAGAGCGTTGGCTGCAGATTGATGGGTCCCGGGTTTGATTCCGGTCAGGGCACATACCTCGATTACAGGCTCATTCCCTGTTGGGGTGTGTGTGGGAGGCAACCAATTGATGCATCTCTCTTACATTCATGTTTCTCTCCCTCTCTCCCAGTCTCTCCCCCTCCCTTCCACTCTCTCTAAAAATCAATGGGGGGAAAAATATCCTGGGGTGAGGATTAAAACACAAATAAATAATAAATAAAATGTCCCCTGAAGCAACTGCGCCATCTTTTATTGAGACATAATTGACATATAGCATTGTGTATCTTTGAGGTGTATGTAATGTGTTGCTTTGACACACTTATGTAGTGCAATATGATTTCCACCTTAGCTTTAGCTAACACCTAGGGCATGTCAGGTAATCATCATTCCTTTTTTGTGGTGAGAACGTTTAAGATGCCCCTGTACCGTTTTACATGCCCGCCAGCAGTGCGTTCTTGCCAACATGTAGGGGAGGCAGGGGGATGTGATTTGGGTGAGGCCCACAGGCTTTCCAACTCCAGAGATCACGTTGATTTCTTATTCCCCTCCAGTGCCTCGTGCTGCTGCAGGTCCTCCTTCTACCTTGAATGCTGTCCCTCTGTCACCCACCCTACCCAGCCTCACGCCACTCAGTTATTTTGCCAGGATAACTCCTTTCCATCAAGACTCAGCCTGATCTCACCCCCCTTGAAATACCTTGTTTCACCTCCTACACCCACACCCCCTCCTCCCCTTCCTGAGGCTGTATTAGATGTCCGCTCAGTGCACACTGGGTCCTCCACCATAGCCCCAGCACACTGCATTTCACTCTTGGGGGACGTGTCTCTCTCACCATTGGACCATGAAGACAAGGCCCACACCATTCATCTCTGTGTTCCCAGCACCCGGCCCAGTGCTGATGAATGAATGAATGAAGTCCAACCCGCTCCTTTTACAGAAGGTGTAAGTGAGGTTCAAAGAAGGAAGGGGTTTGCTGGCTACGAACTCAGATCCGATTCTCAACCCAAAGCTTTTTCTCTCCAGTTTGGAGCATACATTAAAACAGAGATTAACTAAAGTACGACAGACCTCAGAAGGCATAAATAAAATGATGGATGAATCTGGTTAAATTTAACGACATAGAAATTTTTAAAATTTCGGAGAGCAAAATAAAAATCCCCACAATGTAAAATAAAATCCCCAAATTGGACAAAAATATTTGCTACATATATTACAAACCACAAAGTAATTATCCAGATACACAAAGCCAACGAGTAAGCAGGAGGGCAACAACCCAAGAGAAAAATGGGCAAAGAATAAGAAATTCTTTCCACAGCAAAAGAAATAAAAATGGCTCCTAAACACAGGAAAAGACAGTCAACCTCACTCAGAATGAGAGAAACGTAAGTTACGACTACAAAGATATATCCTTTCTTTCCCTATCAGCTCGTGAAGATAGAATACTGGCTAATGTGCGGAGTTGGCAAGGGCTGGAGGACACAGGCCATCTCATGCCATGCTGGGGGGGCGGGGGGGAGAAATTGGTGTAACATCTGTGGGAAGCACTTTGCCGATATTTATCCAAATCACAAGTGCACAGGTACTCTCCGATCCAGTAATGACACCCCTATGAATGTTTTAACAGATAAAGTTACATGAGTGCAATGTGAAGCATGATCAAGAATATTCATTGCAACATGGTTTGAAATGTATAGAAGTGTCCATCTTTGGGAACGGTTAAATAAATAACAAGTTTGCCCTAGCTGGTTTGGCTCACTGGATAGAGCGTCGGCCTGGGGACTGAAGGGTCCCAGGTTTGATTCCGGTCAAGGGCATGTACCTTGGTTGCAGGCACATCCCCAGTAGGGGGTGTGCAGGAGGCAGCTGATCAATGCTTCTCTCTCATCGATATTTCTAACTCTCTATCTCTCTCCCTTCCTCTCTGTAAAAAATCAATAAAATTATAAAAATAAATAAATAACAAGTTTTTATTTATTTATCCCTACAATGAAATACAATGCAGCCTTTAAAAAGCTGTGATCCCAGCCTGGCTGGGATTCCCGGTCAGGGCCTGAGGTTGTGGACTCTATCCCCAGTGTGGGGTAGGCAGGAGGCAGCTGATCAATGACCTCTCTCATCATTGATGTTCCTAAATCTCTCTCCCGCTCCCTTCTTCTCTAAAATAAAAAAATATATATTTTTTAAAAAGATGTGATTCCAGCTATGGGCAGGTGGCGCCGTTGGCTGGGGCATCGTCTCATACAATGAAAGGATGAGGGTTCGATTTCTAATCAGGGCACATACCCAGATTGGGCTCGATCCCCAGTTGGGGAGTGTATGCGAAGCAACCAATCAATGTTTATCTCTCTCTCCCTTCCTCTCTCTCTAAAATCAATAAACATATCCTTGCCCTAACTGATTTGGCTCAGTGGATAGAGTGTCGGCCTGAGAACAGAAGGGGCCCAGGTTCGATTCCAGTCAAGGGCATGTACCTTGGTTGCGGGCACATCCCCAGTAGGGGGTGTGCAGGAGGCAGCTGATCGATGTTTCTCTCTCATCGATGTTTCTAACTTTCTATCCCTCTTCCTTCCTCTCTGTAAAAAAATCAATAAAATATATTAAAAAATAAACATATCCTTGGGTGAGGATTAAAAAGAAAAAGGTGTGATTCCTTAGTTATTAACATGAAACAATCCACAAGATGTATTAGGTAAACAAGGTACAGAATAGAATCACTATCAGACTTTTCTACTTGTACATGGTGTGAAAAATAAAGACACTGACATATTCTTAAAGATATTCACTCCTTCCATCCCCCTTTACACATTATAAAACCTTCTCTTCTTGCTTTTACTCACTCAGATATAGCCCATCTCTGTGGGGGGGGGGGGGGGGAGGAGGGAGGATGGAGAGTGAAAAGAAACAGAAATAAAAGCAAACACCCCACTGAGATTTCTATTCTCCCTCCACAGTTTAAAGATAAAAACAAAACAAAACGCGGAGCACCCTGCTGACAGCCCGCTTTCTCCTTCCTTTGGCCCGGTGAAAACTTTCTCTCCAGTTCCCCTCTCTCTCCCACTGAGAACAGGAGCGGGAGCTCCTCCGCAGGGCTGACCCGGGCTTGGGGGATGTGAGGTTCCACCAGGAGCAAATGGGCCAGAGCGGTCATTTATTTGCAGGTGGTGTCCAGGGTGTCCCAGGGACAGGTGGGGGTTTAGGGGATTGGGGGCAGGGGCTGAAACATTCCCACCGGGACGCCTGCTTAAGCAATACAGCCCAGGCTTCCACGTGGCAATTCTGGGAATTCTTAGTCCCAGACAGATTCTGCTTTAAAAAATAATCCCAAATCTACCCTGGTTTAACAGACAGGGAGACGGGGGTCAGGAAGAGCGCTCCATCACCAGGAGACGCAACCAGGAAGCAGCAGAGGGAGTATCTAAAGGATGGACGGAGGGAGGTGTGGTTCTGCCTGGGAGGACTTGCAGTCACAGGTCTCCTGAGCGGGTGCCCCTGCTGCCCAGGCCTGACTTGCACGGGGAGACTTAGTGCGCAGGCACCAGCTGCAAGACCTTATTTCCACTGGGTCGGCCACAGAGGGAGCCCAGCCACGAATCTAGAGGAAGCCCAAGTCAGCACAGCCCTGCTCTCAGCAGCCCCACCTCCCTCCACACACATTGTCCCACGGCATTGTCCAGTGGCGGGGAGCAACCCCTGGCCTGGAGTGACCTGTGCTGAGGGCTGCACCTGGGCCTGCTGGCTCATTTACCCTTGGCCTCTGGCAGAAGGGCCACCTGCTCAGGCAGCCACCAGGGAGGGGAGGGGAGAGAAGCCAGAGCCAAGACAAACAGGCCTAGCATTTGGTCCATAGGCTTGTCCTTGAATGGCTCCGTGCTGGGCGGGAAGGGATGGGGTGGGGGGTGGAGATCACAGCTGGTGGGAAGACAGCCTACCATCCTGGAGGGGCAGACTGGAGGGGGGCATGCTGGTTGGGGGCTGATCCTAGAACTCTGGCCTCAGGAACCTCAGGGCCCTTCATGGGAGGGCACCACACTTCTCCCCAGATAATAGTACCTACCTCAGAGGACATTGTGTAACTTGAGTAAAATAATATTCCTAAAATGCATAGCTCATGGGAAGTGCCAGGCAGAGACTGAAGCCCCGATAAAGGTTAGTGAGGTCAGGCTGGAGATCCCAGGTCTAACGAGGACCTCACTGCATGTTCCAGGCTCCCTGCCATCTCCAGGATGCCTGGTCCACGGGCCCAGAGGCTCCCAAGGATGCACACAGCCATGGGGCAGCAGGGGGTCCAGGCAGGGGAGGCAGGACTCTTCAGGGGAGTCCCAGCTCTTCCATTGACTCTATCTGTGCTCTTTGGCAAACTGCTTCCCCTGCCTGACCTCAGTTTCCCCATCTGTGTATCAAGGTGTCATACAAGATAGACTCTCAGAGCTGCATCCACTCTGACATAGTCTATGTGTTTTCAGTGCCCTTAAAACGCCTCCTGGGGCTGAATCTGACCTCCGTTTCAATCTCATGCCATTAATGCGTAGGGATAACTTTATTTACAATGGGGTTCTTCAACATACTTTTCCGATTCATTGATCTGATAACATTTATAAAGCCCCCACGTCGTGCCTTGCGTGATGCTGGGATATGGAGATGAACCTAGAATGCAGGTGGTGAGGAAGCTCGCGGTCCAGGTGTCCAGCTAGCAGTCATCTACTCAAAGTTCCAAGCCTTCATGGATGAGGTCGAAATCCCATTCGAGACACCCTCTGCTTCATCTCCTCACTCTCCCCCTTTCCCTGTCTCTGTCTATGCTCACGCTGTTTCTTCTATTAGTAACAGCCTTCCCCATATTCTCACATTCTCACAGCTGATTCTTTCCAGGCTCACTCAGCTGCACCCCAAGACACCAGCGTCCCACCCCGGCCCTACACTCAGAGCCACAGGCGTCACCCCCATCAGGGCTTGGTACAAAGCAGGCACTCAGCAAAGTGGCCGAAGGAAAGGGGACAGACAGACACCACTGGGCTTCATTCCCCTACAGACTTCGGTTCCAGAGCACCTCTCTGGGGCGGCCCCTCCCAAGGGCACAGGGAGAGGAACCAGACTGCTTCAGAGATGGACCAGGAAAGGGAAAATCTGAGTAGTCACCGCAGGGTGCGACTTTCCTCCTAGGGGTCCAAAGCCAGTTTCCATGGAAGCCAGGACAAAATCCTAGCAATAAAGAAACAAACAAGGCAGGGTTCGGGTTCTCCTTCCACATAGACAACAGCGACCCGCCCAAAGGAGGTGAATAACTGGTGGAAACACCCCCCTCTTTTCCTCCTCTATGGACTCCAAGATATCTGGCGCCTCTCCTCCCCAGTTGGGCCTCAGTTTCTCGTTCTGTGTAATGGGCTGATTCAGCTTGTCCATCGGTGGGGTCCTGGGCTTTAGAGTCTGACCTCCCAGGGAACTCTATCTGGCTTTGCAAAGCTCCAGCTCACAGATGACATCCGGGACCCAGCCCAGTGCTCCCGCTTGTTAGCATTTAAGGGGCTAAGACGTGTTCCTCTGGCTCTGGGTCAACAAGGACTGTGGAGAAGCCAGACAAGCAGAACCTGAGGGGCTGAGGACATCCCAGGACTGTGCATGGCAGTGGCCCCTGGCGGCCATATGGAGAACTGCACCTTCAAGAAAACCAAGGAAGGGTTGCAGCTTGAAGAGATACTCAGTCTGTGCCTGGGGAAACTTGGGAGAGAGGAGTGGGGGTGGGGGGTCCCTGCAACAGAATTGGAGAGAGAGGCCTGGAGTGCAAGTCTGAGGTCACACAGGGCCAAGTCGGGACTAGAATCCAGGTGCCTGCCTCCCGTCCTGTCCTTATCCTACACCAAAGGTGCCCCTCTCCACATCTCTCATTCCCACCTGTGGCAGTGAAGACCTACAGGACACTTCAGTCAGCTTTAATAGGGGCACGCTGACTGCTTCGAGCTGGCTGGTGTGTTCCCTGGGCAGGATCAGGAGGTCCAGAGGACCCCATGCTGCTATGGCCAGGGGCCAGAGCCAACAGACTAAGGGTACACAGGCAAAGTTGGGGTGACTGCCCTGGGGACCCCAGCAGGGCCACTCTGGCCTGGGTTTCCATAAATTCAGTCCCTGCATAGAGAGGAGGTTCCCACTACCTCTCTTGCTGCCAGCAGCATGAGCTAGGGAGCCGCAGAGAACCCACCTTCGTGTCCTTCCTCCTTGCTCCTCCTCAGGCTGTCCTGCCTGGGAGGGGACATTGTTGCATCTTCTCAGGACTGTTCTTTCCCTTCCCTTTGGATACCCCTACAGGGAGGTGGCCCCTGAGACGCTAGTTGTACCAAAGTCAGACCTCCTGGCCCATGTCTTCCCTTCCTCCCACCTCCCTGGAGAGTCAGCAAGCCTTAGACTCTATACACAAAGAGCAGCTCACCATCTAAAAAAGGCGTTTCCTCTGCCATACACCCACTGAAAAGCCATCTGGTTTATGCTTGCACATCTCCACTGTTGGGGAGCTTACTCCCCCCACAGCAACGCTGGCCCCTGCTGGACAGATTGTGCATGGCAGTGGCCCCTGGCGGCCATATGGAGAACTGCACCTTCAAGAAAACCAAGGAAGGGTTGCAGCTTGGAGGGATACTCAGTTTGTGCCTGGGGAAACTTGGGAGATGAAGAGGGTGTGTGTGTGGGGGGGGGGGGGGTCCCTGCAACAGAATTAGAGAGAGAGGTCTGGAGTGAAGTGGGTACCTTCCTACTGGGGCTCTCAGCTGGGCCCAGCTCTTCCAGCTGCTAAGTCTTCGGAGCTCTTTCTCCTGGTGAGCTCCGGCATATCTCCCTGTAGCTCCCACCTACCTGGCTGGGCCTAGCTCTGCCTTCTGGGACTGTACACAAGTCAGCCTCAGCTTCCACATCATGGTCTCTCAGATATTGCACAGAGCGATGGGCCAGCCTGGGAGGCATAGTCCCTCTCCTCGCTGAGCCTCAGGTTCCTCATCTTTGAAACGAGAGGCTTGGACTAGATGGTTTCCCAAGGCCCTTGCTAGGTCGGAGAGCCTCCGATTCTGCATTTTCCTCATCTCCCGTCTAATTTCTCTAACCACCCTTAACTGTGGTTCCTTCAGCCCACAGCCTCAGGCCTGGAAGGAATGACTCCAACAGCGATCAGGACAAACCCAGCCCTCCCACTTGGCTTTGGACAGAGCAGTCTGGCCAGAGGCAGGGAGTGATGTGCCCAGGAAAATGTCACAGCTCTGCCTAAAAGGAGACATCACCCCACCCAGGCTGGAGTCCCAGAGGCTCTGGGCTCTACCTGACTCCCTTCCTGAGGAAAGTGAACACAACAGATTTTATGCTGCATGGGGTCCGTCTGCACCCAGTAAAGCTGCAAGAGGTTCTTAGAAAAACCTACCACCAATGCATTTCTTAGAAAAAGAACCGTTTCCCTGCCAGGGCAAAAATCCTGGATCAACCTAGAAGGGAGACCTGGGCTTGCCAACAATGAAAGACCTCATTTTTCCAAACTACAGAAGAGTATTTTTCTACATGTAAACTTAGACCGCCTCCTTCCCTTTTCCGGTTTTCATATATAGCATAGGAATTTTCCTGCTCAATGAACTTACTGTGTGAGCTCCCCTCCCTCCTCTCTCTCTCTCTCTCTCTCTTTCTCAGGCCTCTGGCCTAAACTGAGAATAGGATGTTTCTGAAAGGAGCTGGAGGTGGGCAAAGCCTGGCAAGGTGTGGGCCCTGCAGTTGGCTGCCCTGCCCAGCAGCTGGAAGAGCAGGGCCCAGCTGAGAGCCCCAGTAGGAAGGTACCCACCCAACACCCTCTCCGGTTTCCAAAGCATCCTTTCACCTGTTCCTTCCTCCAGGAGGAGGGCAAGGCAGGGACCATGCTCTCATTTCACAGAGGAAAGAATCAAGCCCCCGGGAGGGGAATAACTCACTCGAGGCCCCAGGGCAGGAGCCAGCATTGAAGACCCAACGCTGGGCTCTGCCCGTTACAGCCCACTGCCTCCCAGGCTTCCCTTGTGACCTGGGAGAGAAGGGGTTGCCATCCCTGGGTCCCCATAGTTCCTGTCCATCCCTCCACGCAAACACCCTCACTTCAGTCTGGTGGTCAGTCCCCTTCCTTGTCTGTTATGATTAGAGATGGGCTATTGGGCATGGACCTTGCAGACTCATCTCACAGTCCCCAGCCAAGGGTGACCTATGGATGAATGACAAGAAACAATGAACCCGAAGCTTGCTGTGGGCTTGCTGTGTGACAGGCATCGCCCAAAGAGCTTTCTGCCAATCATTCCATCTTCACTCTGATTCTCTATGAGGTAGATAATTTTATTATGCCCATTTTACAGGTTGGAAAATCGAGGCTCAGAGAAGTTAATTTCTGCTCCAAGGTCATGAGCATAATAAGCAATTGGAGTCTGGATTCAAACCTCAATCGATAGTATAGCATGGTGTGAACATTCCAGCCCCGGCCACACATCAGAGTCACCCGGGGAGCTTTTAAAAAATCAAAGTTCTGCTCTTCCTGCCTGGCCCTATGGACACAGGGTCTTCCAGGGCCCGGCCTGGGTGAGTTTGGTGCCCTCTCCAGTTGGCAGCCACAGGTAAGGGTTAACCCCTAGGGCAGTGATGGCGAACCTATGACACGCGTGTCAGAGGTGACACGCGAACTCATTTTTTTTGGTTGATTTTTCTTTGTTAAATGGCATTTAAATATATAAAATAAATATCAAAAATATAAATCTTTGTTTTACTATGGTTGCAAATATCAAAAAAATTCTATATGTGACACGGCACCAGAGTTAAGTTAGGGTTTTTCAAAATGCTGGTACGCCGAGCTCAAAAGGTTCACCATCACTGCCCTAGGTCTTGGGTGTCAGACAGACCTAGGCTTGAGTCCTGGGTCTGACACTAACTGTGTATGACCTTGAACATGTCACTTCAATCCTCTGTGCAGTGAGCTCACAGCATCATTGGGAGAATGGACAACGCAATGAGGGCTGTGCCCAGAACACTCAGGACCCAGTGTGAGTCCTGGCGAACTGGGCCCGGCTGGCTCTGGGCCAGGCACGCGCACACCCTTGCCAGTTCCCCTCACAGCCGCTGAAAGGACTAATAATATCATCAGATAAGGAGTCCCAGCAACTAGGGAACTGCGGAGGTCAGCCTGGAGAGAGTGTGGTCTGACACATCATTCTGAGACCCAGGTCTGCTCGCCACCACCCCCCTAATTGGGTCCCGTGCGAGTCACACAGGCCTCAGGAAGCATGGGTGGGTCTTGCTGTCTTGCTGAGGGGAGGGTCTTCAGAGCCCTCCTTTGCCCCCTGCCCAAACCTCTGTTCTGAGGACCTGGGTCTGGACCCATCTCGGGGACCACGCGCACTGCCCCACGTGGCACGGCTAAAGCCGGCAGGTGTGAGCAGACGTGAGCAGCCACGGGCATCTGGGAAGAGCGCTGTAGTCAACTGCTCTGGATTTATGGGCCTTCCTTTTCCATCTGGGGAACAAGGACTCTTTGAGTGTGACCAGGGCCTTGAATCCTGAGGATGACATCAGCTGGAATGAGTCATTCCCCGGCAGGCGGCTCTGGAGGGCTGGCCAGGGCTCCGCGAGGAAAATGCATGGAAAATGGGCCTGGGGGGAAAGGGGCCTGTCGGGGGCACACAAGGGGTGCCAGACAGGAACACTTGATGACCTGCTGGAAGGGGGCACCCGACAACTTGTGGCTCCTGAAAACCGCCAGGCTCAGTACTGGAAGGGGACAGGGAACCTGGGCAGGCAGGGTCAGTGTAGATGCTGGACCAGAGGGTTTCAAACTGCATTCCCCAGGGCCAGGGGGAGGGGCAGAGAGGGGGCCACGGGCAAGGGGAGGGGAGACTGAGGAGAAGGCCTGCCCTTGGGCCCCCTAACACACACTCACACACAGATTCACACTCATAAAAACACGCTCATAGAATACTTTTGCCTATTCACAACACACACTCACACATAACACACAGAAACACACATCTTCACCCACACTCATCCCACACTCATGCACACTGACACCTTCACATGCTCACACTCACACCGACTCACACACGTCCATTCACGGATACTTTCTCATGCTCTCACACGTTCATACACACTTACCTGCCCTCTTACACACCCTCACACCAAACAATTCAGACTTAATTTGGTTAATATTGGGTTCCGATTACAGCCTCATGTGAAGAAACACACCTGCAGTTACAATCAACCCACTGAACCCCTTCCACGTAACGGATGCTGAATTGGGGGCGCTGCAGGGAAGACATTTGCCTAGTGGCCCACAGAGAGTGTGCAGCCCACTCTTTCTTCCCTAGATGCCTCTGTAATGGTCTGGAGAGCGCTGATTGCACTTCCTACACACAGGGTTTCAGTCTCTCTGATGTGGGTATGTTTTCTATATTTTCTTCTTATCAGTAAAACCTCCGAATATCAAATTTGGCTCATGTCTTCAAGTGTTGAGCCCAATGAACTCATTTTCTTGGAAGCAGTGCTAGAAGTGGCTGATCAATAAATAGGAACAGCTAACCTGGACAGGCGCTCCTTGGGGCTTGGCACAGAAGCTGGCACAGGTAGGTGCCCAATAGATGCTAATTTTATGAATGTATGAGTAGATGCATACTAGTGGCTCCTGTGTATTGAGTCCAGGGCACCAAGTACTTTACCTGCAGAGCCTTGGTTTCAACCCTGGCTGCACAGATCAGAAGATGTTTCAACACACCAATGCCAGGCCCACCCTGAGAGATGCTGCGTCAGCTGGTCCAGGAGTGGCATGGGCATGGCGAGTCTGCACAGCTGCCTAGGTGACGATAATGCACAGCCTGCATTCTTTACAACAACCCTAGTCTCACTGTTCCCAACCTACAGATGAGGGAACAGAGGCACAGAGAAGTTGAGTAGCTTGTCCACAGAAACACAGCTATTGGGTCCCAGAACTGGAGATTGAAACCCTCATCTGTCTGATGCAAAAAGTTGAGTCTCTCTCTGCTCCTCTCCAGGAATGTCACCTCAACCCAAGGCTGACCCACTCCAGGGAACACACCCTGATCATGGCAGCCCTGCCTGACCTGGGGCATATCTGCCTCTCTATTCCCATTGTCTTGACCACCTCGCTCAGCACCGCCCTTTAGCTATCAGGAACAGAGCTCCACTGCAGCAAGAGATGGTCTCTCACGGCCTTCATCTTCTGAGCAGGTCTGGAAGCGTTGGGAGCTCTGGTCGTGCTGGCCACCTGGCAGCCACTGCTCTCATTTTGGCAGACCTGACATATTTTCAGAGCTGGGAAAAAGATCTCCCAGCAGCACGGTGTTGGGGAGAAAGACTCAGCCAGCTCTAGTTTCAAATCCCAGCTCAGCACAGAAAAGCTGTGCAACTTTGGACAAGACACTTCACCTATCTGAGTCTCAGTTTCTGTATCTGTAACATAGGAACAACGCCACCTACTTCTGGAGAGAGTTTTGAAAATAACCTGAGACAGTAGACATAAAATACTGAGCAGAAGGCCTAGCAAAAGCATGCAGTTAATTAAGTATAGTGGCTGTGGTTACTGTGGTTATTATGAATGACAACATTTTTTTCCTCTCCCCCAAACTATTGTCTATAATTGCCATGAAGGGTAGTTTCCGGCAATCTTCCCTCTCAGCCTCAGTTTCTTCACCTGCAAAATGGGGAAATACCACCTCCTTCACTAGGTTGCAGTGAGGGTCAAATGTGAAAATGCTCCCTCAGGTGTGCCTGCCCAGGTGTAAGAAACAACATGGACAGGGGGCTCCCAACAGGTGCCTGGGGCTGAGAGTGCTTTTTGTTTTTCTTCTCAGATTAGTGAAATTTGAACGGACTGAAGTGCTATAATGTGGCCGATATAACTTCATAAGCAGAATTTCCTGCCCCAGCCTGGCAATGAGTTTAGTAAAATGGGGCCAACCCCGAGGAGCTGAAAACTGGAAAACTGGTGCGGCACCCCACTCCATCCCCCAACTCATGCCTAATGGCAGCTGCTGGGAGCAGCAGCAACTAAACTATGATAACAATGGCCCGTGTTGACTATAGTGGTTTGAATGATGGCCTTCCAAAAGCCATGTCCATTGAACCTGTTAATGTGACCTTATTTGGAAGAAGAGTCTTTTGCTGATAGGATTAAACAAAGAATCTCGAGATGAACAGATAACCCTGGATTACCCAGGTAGACACGCCAACGATAAGTCCTTGGAAGAGACACACAGGGCAGATTTGACAGGGGAGGAGGGGACCTTGTGATGATGGAGGCAGAGACTGGAGTGATGCCGCCCTGAGCCAAGGAATGCTGACGGCCACCAGGTCCTGGAAGAGGCAAAGAGGACTCTCCTCTTGAACCTGCCGACACCTTGACTTTGGGCTTCTGGCCTCCAAGACTTCACAAGAATAAATTTCTTCTGTTTTAAGCCAATAGATTGTGGTAATTTGTTGCAGCAGCCCAAAATCTAATACATTCACTGAATGTTTATTATTTGCCAAGTCGGACCTAGATTGGGTCATTTAATACTCACAATAACCCAGTGGTGCTCTTATCTCTATAAAAGAGGAGCTTGACCTAGATTGGGTCATTTAATACTCACAATAACCCAGTGAGGAAGGTGCTCTTATCTCTATAAACGAGGAGCTTGAGCCCGGGCTGGTTTGTCTCAATGGATAGAGCATTGGCCCGCAGGCTGAAGGGTCGCAGGTTTGATTCTAGTCAAGGGCACGTCGATCCCTGGCCCTGGTCTGGGCACATGCTGGAGGCAACCAGTCAATGTGTCTCTTTCACATTGATGTTTCTCTCTGTCTTTCCCTCTCCCTCCCATCCTCTCTAAAAATCAATGGGAAAACATCCTCGGGTGAGGATTAACAAAAAATAAACAAGGAGACTGAGCTGCAGAGATATTAGGCCACACACCCAGTAAGTGGCAGAGATAAGATTTGGACCCGGACAGCCTGAGTTCAAGCTCCATAGCCCACCTCCCCTTGAACCTGCTTAACCAGGATACCAGTGCTTCTCAAATATGGTTCCTGGACCAGCAGCATCGGTATCACCCGGGAAGTGATCAGAGATACAAACTCATGGGCTCTACTCCAGACCTACTAAGTCTGAAACTATGCAGTGAGGGCCAGCCCCTGGGCTTTAGCCCTCCAGGTGATGATGCACCCTCATCGTCATCTGCCCTGCACCGTGCTGCTGAGGGTCGGTGGCCAGCAGGAACGGAGGCCAGCTATGGGGAATCATGGACAGGAGACATGAACAGGCAGAGAGCAGCGGGGCCGAGACTCTGGCTCAGGACTGGACAGAGTCAAACCTAGGCAGGGCCCCAGCCAAGATAGGGCTTCCTTCTAATCACAGCACAGCAAATGAGGGACATCCCAGCCACACTGATGGGAGGCTGAGTCCCCTAGTTAGTAGATGCCACTAACAACAGGAGGGCCCCGGGGCCGGGAGTGGGGCAGCCAAGCAGCCCCACACTGGCGGATACAGAGAGGCTTGGGAGCTCCAGCCCACAGTCTGGGCGTGCTGGGCGAGGGTTCTGAAGCTTGTGGTCTCAAGAGAGCTGGTCCCCAGGGAAAGCCTGTCCTAACTGGGAGGAGTCCACGCCTTCCAGGCAGGCAGCGACAGCGACTTCCCTTGTCTCCCCAGCTCTCCTGCCCCACATTAGGCAGGTACCTGAAGACTTCCAGGGAAATCCATGCCAGCCACATTAGAAGCTGGGCCTCAGAGTGACTCCTTCTAGATGCCTACAAATGAGTCACCATCTTGCCCAAGAAACCCTCCCTGGCTGAGATCCCCCTGAAGTTCCATTCCTCCCTACTCTGTTATCTGTTCACTCGCTTGTGTCTCCCACAGGCCTGTGAGCCCTCCAGGTAGGGATGCATCACCTTCTATTTCATCTCTATATCTCCCAACTTCTATGCGTTTTAACACTTGCCTGAAGTGAAACACTACATTGTGAGTGAACTAGTTCATCGCATGCTTGCTACTTCTTTGTCAGGGTGATATTTGTCAATAAATACTTACAGCACAATATCCAGAGATGTTAACAACGCAAGGATTAGCAGTAAACTGACTCATACTTGCGCATTCTCTCTTTTGTTTGTTACGAGAGAGACTCATGACTCATCATGCAGGTATCAGCATGAAAGGGTTGTCGGGTCGAGAATTGAAGATTTGTTTGACAACCGAGACATATTCTTCTGTGAGCAACTTGGTCGAGAACCAAATTATTTGAGATGGGAGACGTTTGAGAACTGAGGCTTGACTGTATAATGGAGTACAGGCACCCCCTGCTTTTCGAAAGTTCGTTTAATGCCACTTCGCTGTTATGAAAGACCTACATTAGTACCTGTTTACACGAACTGAAAGAAATCCAAAGAGGATTTTGCTTTTACGGAAGTACAGTGGAACTTTGGTTCTTGAACTTAATTTGTTCTGGAAAGCTGTTCAAGAAGCTATCTGAATAAATTAAAAAAAAAATAGAACAAGAGATGAGGACAACATATGAAAGTTGTCAACACAATTTTGCAATTTCAAATGCAGAAGGATGACTAAAGAAAAAAAAAAGACGCTATCTGTTTGGAAACCAAATCATTTTTTCCCATTAGAAATATTGTAAATTGAATTAATCCATTCCAGATCCCTAAGTGATTCCCTATTTTAAACTTTCTTGTATACAGTACATGTCTAATGTATTGTTTAATCTTTAAACACTTTAAAAACAAAAAGGACATGAAATGTATAGTAAAAAAAAATAAAAATTTTTGTACACACTAGAACTTACCTTTAATGTTGAGAGCTATTAATGACTGAATATGGGATGGAGGGATGGAGGGATGGAGGGATGGAGGGATGGAGGGATGGAGGGATGGAGGGATGGAGGGATGGAGGGATGGAGGGATGGAGGGATGGAGGGATGGAGGGATGGAGGGATGGAGGGATGGAGGGATGGAGGGATGGAGGGATGGAGGGATGTTATTGTTGGGAAGGGGAGTCCCCTTCCATAAAAATATTGGGTAGCTCTTCTGGGGCTCTTTCTCGCTCTAGTCTCTTTGTTCCACTAGAATTTGCTTCAGGCTCCCTGGGCCTCTGTCTCACTAAAAATCTATCCAATGATGTTTGGTTTTGCCTGCGTTTTAACACTTGCCTGAAGTGAAACACTACATTGTGAGTGAACTAGTTTGTCGCATGCTTGCTACTTCTTTGTCAGGGTGATATTTGTCAATAAATACTTACAGCATAATATCCAGAGATGTTCCACTAGAATTTGCTTCAGGCTCCCTGGGCCTCTGTCTCACTAAAAATCTATCCAATGATGTTTGGTTTTGCCTGCGTTTTAACACTTGCCTGAAGTGAAACACTACATTGTGAGTGAACTAGTTTGTCGCATGCTTGCTACTTCTTTGTCAGGGTGATATTTGTCAATAAATACTTACAGCACAATATCCAGAGATGTTAACAACGCAAGGATTAGCAGTAAACTGACTCATACTTGCGCATTCTCTCTTTTGTTTGTTACGAGAGAGACTCATGACTCATCATGCAGGTATCAGCATGAAAGGGTTGTCGGGTCGAGAATTGAAGATTTGTTTGACAACCGAGTCTTCTGTGAGCAACTTGGTCGAGAACCAAATTATTTGAGATGGGAGACGTTTGAGAACTGAGGCTTGACTGTATAATGGAGTACAGGCACCCCCTGCTTTTCAAAAGTTCGTTTTACGCCACTTCGCTGTTATGAAAGACCTATATTAGTACCTGTTTACACGAACTAAAAGAAATCCGAAGAGGATTTTGCTTTTACGAATAAAAGGCGAACATAGCACCCAGCACTTGTTTTGCAGCAAGCGCTATGGAAGCAATGCGCACCCAAGCGGCACTGCCAAGCTCCTTCCCTGGGCAACTACACTCAGCATCTCAGGATCAAGCTCCCGTAGCTTTGAACTGTGTCTGTGAACATCTGTACATGATCTCGATGTATTTCGTGCACCCGTTAGCAAGATGTGTCCTACGGTAATTGCTTCTACACTTTATACCATTTCGGCTTATGAAAAGTTCATAGAAATGCCATACATTTCAGGCAGTGAAGGAAACCTGTGTTTATAACCTCACAGAGGCTTGATGCTAACTTTTCTGAGTCCGAGATCTTTCTCCATCCTTCTGGCTGACCCTTAAGCAGAAGGGCTTTGAATGACCAGCCTTCTGCAAAAGGCCTGCCCTTGGCTCTCACCCACCGACTGTGTTAGGAGCGTCGCTCATAAACTCACTGGCCTCTTAGACTTCAGACTAAACTCCAGCTGCGTCCACCTTCCCTCGCCCTGAAACAAGGATCAGGGTGGGGAATGTGAACCACATATGCTTCCCCTTCTCCATTATCTACTTTTAAGGTTCTTGAGATTTGGCTGGAGGCCTCAGGGAGGCTGCTCATGGCCTATCTGGGTGTTAGAGTTGAGCTGGGGCCACTGGGCAAGATCGGATGGGATGGGACAGGCCAGTCCTGGAGGTTCCAGGAACAGAACAATACAATTCCTGCTCCTCGTGCATTCCCCACCCCCACGCTCACCCCCGCCCCATGGGGTGGGAGGGCCATCATGGTGGGAGGACCTTGGAAGAGTAATTCTGGCCATTTTTTAAGTCTAAGTGAGGCATGTCCTTGGGTGTTTCTTGCATTCTTTGGCGTGGTTGACAACCACATGGTCAATAAAATCTCTTAAAGAGCCGCTAACCACATTTCTCAATTCACCCATAATTTACATTATCCCAGCCCCAGAGAATGCAGCCACAAGGGGAGACAGAATCCTTGAAGGGAAGGCAGGGTGGACCTCTCCATCTTTCACTCTATCCTGGTGCCAGCTGAGGGTCCGGACTTGATCACAACCAGCATCCAGTGGTCAATCTTATCTGGACGTGACCCTCGGCTGGACTCTGGGAGATTAAGAGGACTCAGACTCTGGTTCTCAAGTAGCCCTCAGCCTAGTAGACGGGACAGGACACCAACACATACAGCCTGATACAGGCCTGAACTGAAGGACAGAGCACTTAGATGGGCCTGGAAGGCCTTGCACAGGTGAACATGGTGGAGCCGGCAGAGCACACGCAAACCCAAGGGGCTGGAGGAGAGGAGGCAGGAAAGCTGGGGGGAGATGAGTGATCCCGGGGGATGGAGCAATGGGACCCAGATAACCTCCAGAATTGGAACAGAAAGAAGTATGAATCTTCGTAAATACAGATTTAGAAGTGTTGAACCAATATGCATTAGCTGATTTAATCTCAATTTGATAAGGTGGGGACTATTGCTTTCCCATTTCACAAATGAGTGGACTGACGCCGAAGGAGATCAAGGCCACAGAGCTGGTAACTGAGATGGTTGGGACTCACGTGTGGTCATCTGAGGTCCTTCCCAGCTCTTTCTACTCTTAATCACTTTTTCACTTAGAGACCGGAGTCAGGCTGTGGAGAGCCTCGACTGTCAAGCCAAGGAGACTAAAATGTACCCAACAGACAACAGGCGCCCCGGCAGGTTTCTGAGGAAGGCTGCCGCTGACCATTTTAGGAGGCATCACCACTTCCCCTCGAGCTGCTGCCCCTGGCAGTCGGGCCCCTTCCTTCCCCTTGCCAAGGAGAGGGTGGGATTGGCGACCAGGAATGTGGAGTGAGGGCGGCAGTTTGGCAACAGCAGGAGACATACTTTCCTGCAGCCTCACAGCACTTGGCATGTTATGCCCTGGGCAGAATCAAGCTGCCCTGAGAACAGCCCAGGGCGTCCCAACGGATGAGCTCCTGTGACTTCACTGGGGACAGAGAAGCAGCCCGGGGACAGGATGAGCTCATGGCTCCAGCAGGCACTGTGAAATCTTCACTGATCAAGGCTGACAGAGGCCTGGGGACCAGGGCGACCTTCAGAGCTGGGAAGGACCTGAGGAAGTACCTAGTCCAATGTCCCTTAAAAGAGAAAACCGAGGCCCAGTCTGACAATGTGACTCGCTCAAGTGCCTAGGTTATGTCATGTCCCCGTAGCTATCTACTACCCAGACCACTCTCACCCACTGCTCTACAGAAGTCGAGGAGTGGGAAAGTGCTTGGTACACAGCAGGGGCCCAATATGGGAATGAGTGCATTTGAGTCCGTAGTGGGGGCCTGTGGTCCACACATACAGGGTGGGGCAAAAGTAGGTCTACAGTTGTGAGTACGTGAAACACAGTTTATTCTTGTTTCGTTGCATACACACGACCTACTTTTGCCCCACCCTGTATAATGACTTGGATGCTGTTGAGCAGGGGAACAGATGGCATAAAAAATTTGTCCTGCAGCTGTTACCAAACACACTGCTTCTTTCTACCGATTTTCCTACTCAATTGTGCAGAGACCTGCTCTCTGCAGGATGTTGGAGCCCCGTTTGGCTCTGAAATGGGATTTGAGTTTAAGGAACAGCCAGGACAGATGGTGACCCTGAAGTCACATTTTGAAACAGGCGAACTCTTGTTTAATCTGGATGAAAGCACTTGACAGTCTCCAAATGTTTGCTGGAGGAGGAGCCTGTGCACCTCCAGAGCCATGGACCTTCTAGAATGAGTACCCAGGAGACGCCCCTAACTGGAGACCTGAAACTGAGGGTGACTTCCGGGGGAGCTGAGGAGGGTGAGCCTCACTCAGCAGGTGCAGGAGAAGGATGTGGGGTTCAGCATCACAGAGACCTGCATGCAAGTCCTTGCTACACCACTTACTAGCCGGTGACCCTAGACAGTTCTTTAGCTTCTCTGAGCCTTACTTTCCTTACCTGGACACAGAGACGACAATACCCAGCGCTCAGGGTGGGGGTGCAGGGTAATGTCAGGTGCCGAGCAGATCTTGTTCATCCGTTCGTAATTCATTCACAAATATTATCAAGCACCAACCAACACGTGCCTGGCACTGTTAGTATTAGAGGTTCATGGGAGAATAGGCCAGATGTGTCCCCTGCCTTCATGGCATGTATGGTCTAGTACTGAGCTCCTTGTCCTTGGCTGGGCTGGAGAGTCGTGGGGGGTGGGCTTTAGAAGATTGATGCCTTACTCCCAGCCCAATCAGAATCTCTGGGCATGAGGCCCAGGCCTCTGCATGTTTTAAAAACTTCCAGGGATGCTGCTGTGCAGCAGGATGGGCCCATGGTCTAGGGGAGAGTTCTCAGCCCCCGAGTGCCTGCTGTCTCTGCTCTGCTCTGCGCGCTCCTCCAGCATTACCTGCCGAATGCCTCACCCAGTCCAGGAGGGAGGACCTCTGCTACCCTCGTCCAGATGAGGACACCAAATTGCTCTCTGGGAGCAATTTTCTGGAATCACACAGCCAATAAACAAAAGAATTGGAATTTGAAGTCCATCTGATGTTTCCAAAGCTCAGCTCTAAAAACACACATGAGAAACCCTCACCATAGGTAAATGTCTTCCCCTGTCTTTCTTCCCACAGCCCTGAGATGGGAAAAGACTGCAACACATCCATGTCAAGCAGCACTCGGAACGTCAGGGTGGTGCGACGCCACCCGCCTGGACATCAGAAGACCCAGTGCTAGAGCCAGTTCTTCTACATTTTAGGTGTGACTCTCATCATGTCCCTCTTCTCTCTGCGCCTCCATCTTCCCTTCTGTAATTTAGGAGAGCTAGAATAGGTGGTCCTGAGAGTCCAGCGTTTTCTGGTTCCTCGAGGTTCCCAGCCAGGGGCTTTGATGGAACTGAGGTGTTCGGGGGATCTTTAAGCCTTGTCACAAGGGGGCCCTAAGCCCCAGCTGTTCAAGGTGCATGAATGGTAAACTGTACCTTCTCTCACAAGGAGCCACTATGCGGCACAGACCACACTGGGTAGGAGGCTGCCTCCAAAGGGCGATTCTTAGAAACCCTGAACTTGAGTGGGACCAGCCAGTCTCCCACATGCATATGCATGAGTAGCATTTTTCACATTCCACCCAACCTCCCTATGCTAATGCAGCCCCACATACTTATTCCTGAAAAGGTAAACGCAGATTGCCAGAGGAAAGCTTTTTCATTAGCGCACACACATCTATTCAGTCAACTAGCATTGATTGAGCACCTGCTGTATGGAAGGCACTGTTCTAGGTGCTGGGGACCCAGCAGTGACAATGAGCTTTTTCCCTCATAGAGTGGACACTTCTAGTACAAGAGCTTTGGAGAGCAATCTCCATCTTGTCAATGGTAAAAAGCCAACCAACCAAATAACAACAACAAAAAACAGAAATAGAGCCTTTCACACACAAGTGCACTAGGTATTTGTAGGCAGAGAAAATGCTTATACAAGAATGGATTCTGCACCCGTTGCAATAATTTTGAGCCTCCCCTACAAATTGGGGACCTCAAATGTAAATATAACAATCTCCACTGAAGCATCCTACTATCTGAGAGAGAGAACCCTATACCTGAGGGCCTGAGTCTAGCCAAAGAGTCCCACCCCCCCGACCCCAGAGTTTAGAAATGTAATTAAAACCTCCTGCTTTTATCTTTGAAAGCACTTAAGTTGAGCACTTCACACTATAATATATATGTGCTATTTTTTTTTAATATAAAAATGTTCTAAATTATTCCCCACTTGTTACTAGACTCCCATGGCCCCACCCCAAATTACCAACTGCTGAGTAAAATGGATACAGGAAATAAAGAACTTGGCTCTGTAGGGGGTACTACACCACCCATATCCCAGCACTTCTAAGAAATTGCTCCCCTATGTCAAGACATGCAAAACCTTCCCAGCTGAGTTGTTCCCCCCAAGACCTGGTTTCTGTTCCTTGGTGGGAGAATTTTGCACTGTGTTCATGGATATGCCGTTCCCTGGAATACAGAGATCGAGAAAGACAAATATCTAAAGAGATAACATCAGATCCGGACAAGCCTCAGAGCTGGTCCAACCTCTTCACTGCACAGACAGGAAGAAGTTTTTCAAAGGCAAGGCTAACTGGAGTCTATCTGTAGAGGGCAATTCTTAGAATCCTTTCCCCATGTGACCTTCACGACCTCTCAGCCAGGCAGCTGGGAGGCTCTGGGTGGCCGAGGTAGGACCAGGGACTGCGTTGGCTCAGGGCTCTCTATAGATAAGGAAACTGAGGCTAGACGAGGATTAGTAAATCATTCAAGGTCACCAGCTAATAAATGCAAAGCCTAGAACCAAACCAGCTCTGACCCAAAGCCTAGGCACTTCACCGCCATGCCGCAAAGCCTGCATTTCCCTGTTCTGTGTGCACTTCAGCAGGGACCTGGGTGACGTGCCGGTTCTGATGCAGCAGGTCTAGAGCAGGACCTGGGACCTGCATTTCTAACAAACCCCTGAGGGATGCCGATGCTGCTGGGGCAGGGACCACAGCAAGTCTCTAAAGGAGGAAAGGCCAAAGAGGATTTCAAGATAGCAGGAGAGTATTCGAGACTGTGGGAGGCACTAGCAAAGGTTGGGAGAAGGAGGTATACTCGTTAAATTCAGAAACCAGCAAGGACTCCGTGTGGCTAAAGCCAGAGCATGGGCAGAGATGTGAGGGGAGAAGAGGCCTCGAGCTCCAGCCCAGAGAGGGGGATTTGTTGCCCTGGAACAGAAAGCACAGGAGGCTTTATGAGGGGACATGCATGATGGGACCTGCGTTTTGACGAGCACTCTGCAGTGAGAAGATGTGCTAGAGACGGAGAGAGGGGAAGTCCTATTGGCAAAGGGAGTTGCTATGACAATCCAATAGTGAGCATGGCACAGGTGGGGCCACGGCTTGGAAGTGACAGACGGATGCCACAGACACAGCTGGAGCAGAATCTGTTTCTTTGAAACAAAGCTACGGTACTCTTTCCAGGTGCTAAGCATTTCTCAGCCACTCCATTGCAGTAGAGCAACAGTGCAGAGATGACAAAAGCTGACAACAGAGACAATTCCAATGGCATCTCAGAATTGTGGGCTCTTAGAAGTGGGGCCCACCAACCGCGTCTCCCAATCCAGCCACAGTCCCACGGTGAGCCAGCATCTCCTTTCTTTGCAGATTAAGTATCTGAGTTCAAGAGTGGCAGTGACTTGGTCAAGCTCCCATAGCCGAGCCCTGAACCAAGGAATCCCATCTGTGGCATACTAACCTAGGTGAGTGCTGTGCATTTTAGAGGATCCCCCAGCAGAGAAAATAAAGACAGCCGTAATCTGGTATCAGCCACACTTGCAAATAGTAAACACACAAAACCATTCTATTAAACTGGAAGCTCATAGTCTAAAAGGGGAAGGGGTAGCCCCTGAAATGGAGCCATCTACTCTAGACAGTTAAGCCTGAAGTAAAATTAGAAAATGTGTCACATGGAAAAACTCTGCAGTGAGAAATGGTGTTTTTTCCTTCCTTTTTCTTTCTGTGGGAGAATGAGCAATTTGGCATTTTAACGAGAGAGAGAGAGAGAGAGAGAGAGAGAGAGAGAGAACACACGTATCTGTGGTCTGTTTTGTACCAAATACACACAGTTGTAGGATACAGTTTTGAATCCTGACTCATGGAATGGGATGTCAGTGCAGGATCTGAACAGGGCTGAGCATTGCTAAACTGAATCACTTCTCCCAACTGTCACCAAGTTTGGCCAAACTGAACTCAGAATGTTCATGCTGACAGCGCTTTTAGAGTTTACTTGGTCCAATCTCTTCATTTCCCAGGTAGAGAAGCTGAGGCCCAAAGAGAGACAGATATTTACCAAGATAAAAGAAGAACAGGGGAATGTCAAAGCTACACTTCCACCGGGTTATTCATTCTCTGCCAGGGCCAGGCACAGTGCTAGGTGCTGGGGATACAAGGAAAAATAACCCCACTCTGGACTCTCGGGGTGACCCACCCCATATGCCAGCCACTCAGAGCTGGGTGGTTTGAGATCAGGCTGTGAGGAAGGATATTCTGTGAGGTGAGGCCAGAGCAGCACATTGGTGGTCTTCAGAGGGTCTCAAACGTCATGCTAAGGTGTGTTACAATCATTTTCTATGGTTGCTATAACAAATGGCCACAAATTTAGTCACGTCCATCAACACAAATGTATTATCTTATGATGATTCTGCAGGTTAGAAGTGCAACACAGGTCTTCCTGTGCTCTTTTCAGGAAGCTTTAAGGGGAAAATCCATTTTCTTGTCTTTTCCAGCTTCTAGAGCAGGGGTGGGCAAACTTTTTGACTAGAGGGCCACAATGGGTTCTTAAACTGGACTGGAGGGCCAGAACAAAAGCATGGATGGAGTGTTTGTGTGAACTAATATAAATTCAAAGTAAACATCATTACATAAAAGGGTACGGTCTTTTTTTTTTTTTAGTTTTATTCATTTCAAATGGGCCGGATCTGGCCCGAGGGCCGTAGTTTGCCCACGGCTGTTCTAGAGGCTTCCCACATTCCTTGGCTTGTGGCCCCTTTCTCTATCTTCAGCACCAGCCAAGGAGGCTGCTCAAGTCCTTCTCACACTGTATCACCCTAACTTCCTCTTCTGTCTCCCTCTTTCGCTTTCAAAAGACTCTTGTGATCACACTGGGCCTACCTGGGTAATCTGAGATCCTTATCCTTTTTTATGTTGAGCTGATAATCAATATTAAGTCCATCTGCAATCCCAATTCCCTTTTGCCAGGTAACCTAATCTAGTCAAGGTTCTGGGGATTAGGATGTAGACACCTTTGAAGGCCTGCTACTCTTACTACAGGTGGTAAGCATGGGAAGATGACAAAGAGTTCTAAGAAGGGGTGACATCATCAGAGTTGGTTTTATAGAGCTGCTTAAACTTCAATGTGCACGTGAACCACCAGGGATCTTGTTAAAATGCAGATTCTGATTTATTGGGTCTGTGGGTGGGAGTGGAGGTTCTGCATTTCTACTAAGTTCCCAGGTAGTGCTGGTACTGCCGGTTGGTGGACCACATTTGAGTAGCAAGAAGCTAGGAGATTGCCATGGCTGCCATAGGAGGGTGGGGTAAGGGTGGTAAGAATGGAGGCCGGAGGACAAGCCTGTGTGCTGAAAATAAAGACAGAACTCACTACCACTAAGACTGTGTGGCTGGGAGGGGAGAAGCAGCTGGCTGATCCACCTTCAGATGGAGTTCTGAGTGTGACATTGTTGAAACTGCATGAATTCAGGTTCCGTTTGTCATCAGCTTTTGAACTCTGTCCTACAGGATGGAATGGTTATAACTTTCCAACACCGGAAAAGCATACCCCCCATTTTTCTTTCATGACCTGACATGTATGTTCTACCCAGCCCTGCTCTCACCCCGCTCTGACCTCTCCACCATCCATGGCAGTGATGGCTGCGGGTGGTCTCCCAGCAGGGCGGAGGCGCACAGACTTTGCTGTGGTCAAGAGTTCATAATGCTGGGTTTTCACTAAGTTCTCCACAGTCTCAGGCTTTGAATGATTTTCATTAATGTGCACCTTCAGATGGAGTTCTGTGTGAGACATTGTTGAAACTGCATGAATTTAGGTTCCGTTTGTCATCAGCTTTTGAACTCTGTCCTACAGGATGGAATGGTTATAACTTTCCAACACCGGAAAAGCATACCCCCTTTTTTCTTTCATGACCTGACATGTATGTTCTATCCAGCCCTGCTCTCACCCCCCTCTGACCTCTCCACCATCCATGGCAGTGATGGCCGCGGGTGGTCTCCCAGCAGGGCGGAGGCGCACAGACTTTGCTGTGGTCAAGAGTTCATAATGCTGGGTTTTCACTAAGTTCTCCACAGTCTCAGGCTTTGAATGATTCATTCATTAATGTATTCAAATGCTCATTGTGTCCTTTCCAGGCCATGTCAGATGTCGAGGAAGCATGGATAAATAAAACAGGGTTCCTGCCCTCAAGGAATCCACAGTGATGTGGGAGCAGGGAAGGAAGGACGTATTGAACTGGTCACCAAGGACAGGCCTGATACTTATCCCATTACTCCTCATAGTAGGAATGATTGTGCCATTACAGATAGGAAAAGAGAGGTAACCGGGCCCAGGTCACTCAGTGGGAAGTAGCAGAGCTGAGATTTGAACCAGGGAGACCTGGGATCCCAGAGCTCATGTGCATGAGCGATACCCCCTGAAGCTCCCTCTGGGGTCCAGTGCCAGCCCTGCCATTCACTTGAGCTACAACCACGAGCAGGGACTTTCCTCTTTGGGACTCAGGGTTGCTACCTTTGAAAGGAAGCTACTGGCCTGCATTGGTTCCTCTCACCCCTGGCTGCACTTTAAAAGGCTTGCTGTCACCGCAGATGGGTTAATTAAGAATCCTGGAAGTGGGGGAGGACTGAGCATCAGGTCCCTTTTGAATCCCAAGGTGACGCTAAGGTGCAGTCAGGGTTGAGAACCACCAAGGTCCTTGTGACCTAAGCTTTTGCATTCTAATTTTCTGAAAAACCTCCTCTTCTCTTCTCTCTCTCTTTTTAAATATATTTTTATTGATTTCAGAGAGGAAGGGATAAGGACAGAGAGAAAGAAAGAGAGTAATTGGCTGCCTTCTGCACACCCCACAATGGGGATTGAGCCTGCAACCCAGGCATATGCTCTGATCAGGAATCGAACCGTGCTCTCCTGGTTTATAGGTGAACGCTCAACCACTGAGCCATGCCAGCCACGCGAAACCTTCTCTTCTTATAGCCCTCACCACAAGATATATGCAAAATGGATGAATAAAATGGGGGAGGGGAGGAGAGAAGGGAGGAAGGAAGCCCTGGCTCCTCTCAACTAAGGATAATTGGGAGCAGTAATGCTGGCACTGTCCTTCTAGCTGTTATTTTCTCCTTTCAAATTAGAGCAATAGCAGCAGTGGACAGAGACTGAGGGAGGTGGGCATTCCCATGTGCTGTTGCTGGGAGTGGAAGTTACCATCACCTTTCCAAAGAATGCAATGAAAGCCTTCAATACGGGCACGTGGGAGACCCAATAATTTCTTTTAGGAATTTGGGCTAGGAAATAATCACAGAAATGGTCACATACAGACCTATAAGAATAGGACCATCACAATAGTATTTTTATAATAGTCCCCAACTGGAAACAGCCTGAAGCCCTAAAAGGGGACTAGTTTAATTATGGGACATCCACATAATGAAATACTATTTCAAATACAAAAGGGTGTTAGGGAAGAATTCTGTTGGGGAAGTGCCTCGATGGTTGTTAAAGGGGGGGAGGGGAGGCCAAGCAACAAAATACAATGCACAGAATGATTTATCATTATAATACACATGCATATTTAGGCATGGAAAAGAAACTTGAAGGATAGCCCACCAAATATTAGCAGGGTTTATCTCTGAGTCATGAGATAACATGTGATCTTTATAAACTCCTTTTATTTTCTCCTGTTTTTACAATGACTATTATTACCAAAAATTTTAAATATCGTTGAAGAAACTTGAAGGATAGCCCACCAAATATTAGCAGGGTTTATCTCTGAGTCATGAGCTAACATGTGATCTCTATAAACTCCTTTTATTTTCTCCTATGTTTTTACAATGACTATTATTACCAAAAATGTTAAATATCGTTGAAAAAAAATAAATCTCCTCTTTCAAAGCTTGCTTACCCCCGTTCCTGCCCCCATCTGCCAGTGGAAATGGGCGTCCCTACACCTGCATGAGGACACTCAGGATAAGCTCCTTAGCATGCAAGCCAGCTCTCTACTACTGGTGGCGAGTCCCTCCAGAGTGGGCACTGGGTCCAATGCAGCTCTTAAGCCACCCTGCCACTCACCCCAGGGGACCTCAGAGAGTGTAGGCAGCAGGAACTCTGGGAAGAGGACTAAAGTCTACAATAGTACCCCAAACACACATGGCAGACAGTTTTGGAGATATCAACAGATGTGCACTTTGGAGGAAGCTAGTTACATAAGACCTCCTGGTGGTGGAAGAGGCTTTAAGCTGGGCCCCATTTGCATCTCTCAGTGATGGTCTGCGTGACTCCTGGAGAGACCTTAGGCAGGGCTACTCCCTGCAAGGCAGATACTAGCCAAGCTCCCCAAACCCTGGAGGGGACTCACCCAGTACCTGAGATCAGGGGTCCTGGTCACTTGAGAGAGGCACCAGGACTCTCAGAACAGTTTTCTGTCCTGTCCAGACCTTTAATTCACCCATGGCATGCAACAAGTGTGAAATGATTTGGATTGGATGAAATTGGTGGGTCACGTCAAAAGAGTTGAGTTGAGTTCTGTTGGGGATAAGGGTTAGGTTGTACTCACTAGGTGACCTCGGTCTCGTGTCTCCTCTTAGATCCTTCCCAGGAAGAGGTCTGGACCTTCTCCCAGGTTCTGTTCTAACCCAACACTTCTCTCTCTGAAGTTGGAGTGGAGCAGAGGAAGGTGATCAGTCAGCAAACCTGGCTCCTCCCAACATTTCTGACTCACCTCAGCTGCCCTGTGTCTACAGTAATAGCTCAGACCCCACAGCCTGCTGTTCTGACTTAGAAGCTTTAACTGCTCGTTTGTTCTCTTCACTGCACCTGAATGTCTTCAACTGAATCTTATTGTAAGATCGCCTCCCTTTTAAGAACCCTCACCTGCCACTACCACTATGACACTCCCAGTATCCAAGCATATCAGGAGGAGATTTTGTGATAAATCAATCTATACTGAATAATTTATGGCTTAATAAAGGAGGTAGGGGTGAGTGTCCTTACCAGATTTTAAAACATTACAAAGCAACCATTATCAAGACCATGTGGATTTTAAAAAACAACAACACATATGCATGAGAAAGCAACCAGTAATATAGAGTTTCCAGGAAATAAATTTCTGTATTTCTGTCATTAAAAGAAAAAATTTACATGATAACCAGAAACAACAAAATGATGGAGAAACAGCTCATATTTTAATTAGTATCTGGGAGAATCCAGTGTACTACTTTGGAAGTTACACCCCAATCTATAGTCCATTTTAAATGGATCAAGCTGTTAATTAGTATCTGGGAGAATCCAGTGTACTACTTTGGATCAAGCTGCAGACATTAAAAGGAAATGGGAAAGCAAGATCATCCATTTAGCTGGCAGAGAAAATATAAATATACAATTGTTTACAAAACACAGGCTATCAGGAATAAGTGGGGATAAACTAGAAAAATTGTTTATACAATTAGATGGAATGAAAAAAGATAAAGGGTAAAGTAACAGCAGTGTAAACTCACACTAGTTGTGAAGGTTACTAAAAAGAAATAAAAACTAAAAGCTCAATAATGTACCCTGACTACTCTGTCCTGGTCGGCCCGGAGCTGGCAGAGCTGTAAAAGAGTCGGGATGACGTACATACCGCAGAGGACGTGGTGAATTGGAGAACTCTCTCTAGACCACAGGCTAGACCTACCCATTCATTCCTTCTTTGATTCACTGAGAGTTTGTTGAGCACCCACTCAGCCAGGCCCTGTGCTGGGTCCTGGGATTCAGAGTTGGACAAGGCCCAGTCCCTGCCTCACAGAATTTCCCATGTGGTAAGGGAGACAGACAAGTAACTAAGGCCACAGTCTAGTCCGGAAAGCCCTGTGACTGAGAGATGGGTGAATACAGTATTAGCCCAGAGGAGAGACCCAACATGCCTGGCAGAGCAGGAGGGCTTCCCAGAAAGGAAACCTAAAGGATGAATTGGGTTTGCCAGGTGGACAAGGGGAAAGGCATTCTTTTTTTCTTTTTTTTAAATATATTTTATTGATTTTTTACAGAGAGGGAGAGGGATAGAGAGTTAGAAACATTGATGAGAGAGAAACATTGATCAGCTGCCTCCTGCACACCCCCTACTGGGGATGTGTCCGCAACCAAGGCACATGCCCTTGACTGGAATCGAACCTGAGACCCTTCAGGCTGCAGGCGGACGCTCTATCCACTGCGCCAAACCGGCCAGGGCTGGGGAAAGGCATTCTTAAAAAAGGTCCAGCCTGTGCAAAGACACAGAGGTGGGACATCACATACCTCATTCAGAAATCTACAGTGGTTTGGTGTGAGCCCAAGGGCTCCGTGTAAGTGGCCAGACCACAAAGGGCCTGCTGGGGTAAGGAGCATGACTCCATCCTAGGTATAATGAGAACCCAGCAAGAGCAATTAAACTAGGGAGTAGCATGATTAAATGTGTTTCTAAGAAAAATCCATCTAACTACATAAGAACTATCCAACTAGTTCTGTCTATGATGGGTGAGTCTGTTTGGGAGAATCTAGTCAAAGAAAATAACCCAAAAGAAAACAAAGGTCATTTATCTAAAGATGTTCCTAGCAGTATGTTTACTATAGTAACAAAATAATAAAAGCCTAATATGCAAATTGTTCAACCGGCAGTTCGACCTGGAGTTCGACCGCTCACTATGACATGCGCTGACCACCAGGGGGCGGCGTGGAACATGGTGGGCATCGGCGATGCGGCACTGGCAGTGGGTGGCAGTGGAAGCGTTACTGGCCCTGATGGGCCCCAACGAGAGTGGGACCGTGTGGCAGGATGGTGGAGCAGATGAGTGGGTGGTGCCAGACCAAGACTGGTGTGAGCGGGGGGGCTGATCGCCCCTGGATGGCAACCTGAAGCCCAGGCAGGGGGCAGGGCCACCGCCTGGCTCCCCCTGGGTTCACACAGGAGCCAGTCTGCGAGGTCGGCCAGGAGAGAGTGCGCTGCCTGCCTGGCTTTTGTGAGGCACCGCTGGTCGGCCCAGAGGCCCATGCTGCACCCGGCCCGCAGCATCCGACCATGCTCACTGCATCTCCATGTGGGGACTCAGGTGCTGTGATTCAGGCAGAGGGGCGCACGTGGGGGCCCAGGGCCCAGGGGCTGCCCAGGGCCCAGAGGTCAGCTGGGACCTGCCCTTCCATGCCAGACACTCACACTTTGATTGCTGGCCAGGCCTAGGGACCGCACCCGTGCACGAATTTCATGCACCGGGCCTCTAGTAATAACAAAATGGCCAAAGTCCAAGTGACCAACTCTGGACAAATGAGGCATGACCCACACTTCAAGGTGCTCCCATGGGAAATGGAGATGAATAAACATATTGATAGTACAGAGAGGGACTGTGGCTGGGGCCTGGAGAGAGAGATGTAGGGATATAGTGATAAGAAAACTCCACTGGAGAGATCAAGGGAAGGCACCCTGGAAGAGGTACCATTTAGGCTGGTAGGTGGGATTAGACCTTCAAGAAAAAGGGAATGTGAGAAAGCGTGCTCGAGATCAGGGGTGGGCAAACTTTTTGACTCGAGGGCCACAATGGGTTCTTAAACTGGACCGGAGGGCCAGAACAAAAGCATGGATGGAGTGTTTGTGTGAACTAATATAAATTCAAAGTAAACATCATTACATAAAAGGGTACGGTCTTTTTTTTTTTTTTAGTTTTATTCATTTCAAATGGGCCGGATCCGGCCCTCGGGCCGTAGTTTGCCCACGGCTGCTCTAGATGGAGATTAGTTCACACCTGTGCAAAGTCAAGGAGACTGCAAAATTCTAACTATACATGGGGAGCTGTGAGTGGTTCAGGTGATGGCAATTTTCAGCATTCACTTTGTTGTAAAACACACAAATGGGTGTGAGGTTACCATAGGCATCCCCAACTTCAGACAAAACAAAACAAAAAATCAGCCAGTAATTAAAACACTACAATCATTTATATTCATCACAACTTCTAATGGTATGTGAGCAACAGTAACTCATTACCAGTCCTGGTATAGGCAAGGCAGGGAGCCAGGGCTGCAAAATCCCGGGTGTGACTCTTCCTTCTTTCTCACTCAGGAAAGCACATGAGACTGCCAGTGAGCAAGAGCGAGATAATTAGAGGGAAAACCGGAGCCTGCTCTGATGAGTTTTTAGTATTTCTTCAAAGAAGACCTACGAACAGCAAACAAGCACATGAAGTGATGCTCAACGTCAGTAGTCATGGGGGAAATGCAAATCCAAACCCCCAGATACCACTTCACACCCACTAAAATGGCTTTAATTAAAAAATGGAAAATTACAAGTGTTGGCAAGAATATGGAAAAATCAGAACCCCTGTACACTACTGGTGAGACTGTAAAATGGTGCAGCCACCGTGGAAAATAGTTTGGGAGTTCCTCAAAAACTTAAGCATGGAATTACTTCATGACCCAGCAATTCCCCTTCTAGCTATACACATAAAATAATTGAAAACAAATATTCAAACAAATCCTTGCATACAGATATTCATAATAACACTATTCCCAATAGCCAAATATCCCTATGAGTGGAAGATGAATAAAACAATTGTGGTATATCCATACAATGGAATATTATTCAACCATAAAAAAAGAATAAAGTACGGACTCATGCTACAATATGATGAACCTCAAAAGCATTATGCTAAGTAAGAGAAGGCCAGACACAGAAGGTCATGTATTATATAATTCCATGTATGCAAAATGTCCAGAATAGGCAAATCCATAGAGACAGAAAGCAGTTTAGTGGTTGGCAGGGGTTGGTGAGGTGTGACTGGGGGGATAGGGAGTGGCTGCTGAATGGAATTAAGGTTTTCTTTTAGAGTGATGAAAATTTTTAGAAGCAGATAAAAACAACAACTGCACAACACTGTAAATGTATTAAATGCCACTGAATTGCACAGGTGAAGATGGCTAGTTTTATGTTACGTGAATTTTACCTCAAAAAAGTAAATCAGGATATCTAAATGTCCAATAAATACATGAAAAGGTAATCAACTTAATAATCAGGAAAACATAAATGAAGACTACAGTAAGATTCTAATAGGTACCCATTAGAAAGGCTGGAATTAAGCCCAGTGACAAGACCAAGTGCTGGTGAGGATGCTAAAAAACGGGGACGCTCATACCAGGTTGGTGGCTGTGTACCTGCGAACAACCAGGTGACAGACATGCTGTCTGTTCATGCGTTGTCTGTTTGGTTGGAGGATTTGCATACCCTGTTACCCAGCATTCCACTCTTAGACACAGAATCAAGAGAAATGTGTGCACATGTGCACCAAGAGACATGTACAAGAATGTTCACAGACACACTACTATATCATCCCCAAATGGGAAAAATATTGTTGAAGACAAATGGATAGATAATATACATGTTATTAATACAGTGGAATATTATATAGCAATGAAGATGGATTAGCTACACATGCAACAGCATGAATGAATCTCAAAAACTTAATATTCAGTTTAAAAAGGCAGGCACCAAAGAAGACATCCTACATGTATAAAGTTCAAAATCAAGTAAAATGGAACTTTGGAATTTGGGGATACATGTTTAGGTCCTAAAGTTATTTTTTAAAAGTAAGGAAATGATCACATTGAAAGTCAAAGTGATAGTTGTCTCTGAGGACACAAAGGAGCTTCCGGGAGCTATGCTATTTCTTTCTTTTTTGTTATTTTATTGATTTTTTACAGAGAGGAAGGGAGAGGGATAGACAGTTAGAAACATCGATGAGAGAGAAACATCCATCAGCTGCCTTCTGCACGCCCTCTACTGGGGATGTGCCCGCAACTAAGGTACATGCCCTTGACCGGAATCAAACCTGGGACCCTTTAGTCCGCAGGCCGACGCTCTATCCACTGAGCCAAACCGGTTAGGGCTATGCTATTTCTTCACCTGGGTTATGTGATGTTTGTACTGTGAGAAATCATTGAACCGTTCTTTTTAATTTATTCTCACCAGAGAATATGTTTATTGGTTTTAGAGAGAGGGGAAGGGAGGGGAAAGGAGGAGAGGGGAGAGAGAGGGAGAGAGAGAGAGGGAAGTAGAGGGAGAGAAACATCAACGTGAAAGAGAAACGTCGATAGGTTCACAATCAAACACTTTAAAGAAAAGTAAATAATTCGCACATATCAGCATTTTATCTGGAACAAATTACTTGTGGCACTACCGTCCCTGTCCCCACAACAACCTCATCATCTAAAATAGCGGCTATTCCAATGACACTGAACTTTACTACTCAGCCATGACCCCTTAGGGACACAAGGATGGATGTGAGGGCAAGGGTCCCTTTCAGGGTCTCTTTAAACTGGGTGGGCAGGAAACCCTGAGGGGCCTGGAAGCCTTGGGCCTTTGGGACTCACTTTCCTCATCTGAAGGACCGAGACAGTAACAGTCCCTGTCCCCACCCCGTGGAGCATTGTGAGGACTGGATGAACGAAGTATGAGTGTGTTCACAGCTCTGCCTGAGCATATGAAGTGATTTATAGGTGTTAGACTAATTGAACTGCATGCAAAATTTGGTTTGCAAGAGGATATTTCATGCATCTAGAAGATTCTGAGTCTCAAAGGGACACCGAATACCCATCATTGCAAATGGCCCTACCCAGGCCCTGTTCAGCGCCTGAGGGCTTCCTGGCACTCCCTTCTTACATGATAGATGAGAACAGGACTTCCTCTGTGTTAGCAACCACAGCCCCGACCTGTCTCCCAGGGACCCAGCCTGCAGGAGCAGGAGGAGGAAAGAGACACAAAGTATCTCTCCTCATAGCCTTCTTCCTTTTGGGGGTGAGGGTTGCAGCAAAGTTCACCGAGGATCACAGAACCCGAAGCTGCCTCTGCTGCTGAGTTGGCAGTAACCTATATCACATGCAAAATTGCAATGTTCCCACATGGGCCATGGTGCTGAGAAGCCAAAACTGTGCTCCAGCTGCCCTTTGATCTGCAAGAAATGCCAGGCTGGACGCTCTGGCAGGAAAAGCTGTCATCGCGTTTGGGTCTCCCTCCCAAGGAAACAATGGTCCGGGCTGTCCCAGGCTTCCTCCAGCACACAAAGAGTTAACCAAGGCCACCCACCCAATCCCCACTTTCCTTCATGGAGACACCTCTATGGAGACTGTGTTCTAATCTCCTAAATCCAAAAGGGGTCAGAGACCACTGTTGGGGAGCACAGCTCTCCCACAAAACTGCATGGAGGAAGGGCGGAGCAAGGCACGACTGGAGCCTGCAAATCTGGGCTCAGTTCTGCCATTGGACCGGCCACTTCCTAAGCCTCTCTCATCCTCAGTGTCCTCTTCTGTAAGAATTCCTGCATTGCTTTCTAACACAGCTACTGCAAGCACCAAGCCACAATACCTATCACTTATTTTCTGCCTGGTATGCACCAGCGTGTGGAAAGCATATTATTTCTAATATCTCTCTTAATCTTCACAGCAGCCCTAGGAGGTCAGGTGATTTAATTACCCCCTCCCTTTTTTTTGAATGAGGAAACTGAAGCCCAGAGAGGTGAAATTAATTGCCCAAGGTCACCCAACTAGGCACAATTCAACCCCATGCTGCCTGACACAACCTAACCAAAACATGTTTTAACTAATACCCCACGATTCTTCCCACCGCCTCTGGGTCCAGGTGGGGAAAGTGAGCCTTGGGAAACAGAAGGCACCAGATCCCCTGGCTCCCAGCCCATAGCTCTTCCCATCACCCATGGAACCACTGCCCCGTGGAGGTGACTCCCGAGGTAACTCAGCGCTAAGTTAGGCATCAGAGCAATTCAGTCCCGTTACTTCTTTCGAGGCAACGGCGCCAGGTGTCTCTGCTGGCGGTCATGCGTCCGCACCTGGGTACAGGGAGGGCACCACACCTGCCCTGACAATGAGCTGGGCAGCACGCATGACCTGGGCGCGGGCACTGGGCGCAGCTAACTGTCCCCGCGGAGCCGCTGGTGCCCTCCGGTGCTTCCAAAGGCTCTCGATGCCCAGAACTGGAGGGGCCACGCCTAACTTAGACATCTTGGATGCCCAGAGACCGCTCCATCCACCCCAGCTGCCCGGGACTCCCACCCACTCCAGGAACCCCCTCGGGAAGCCGCGGCAGGACCGCCAGTGCGCACGGAGCGGCGAGGACTCCCTTTTATGTCCAGGAATGAGGCGCGCAC